>NW_020665188.1:3589990-3687056 GCF_002925995.2 Terrapene triunguis | reverse complement strand
CAGGGCCGGCTTTAGGCCGATTCAGGCGATTCCCCTGAATTGGGCCCTGTGCCGCCGCTGGTTTGCCGTACCGGGGCGGCTGGCTTCCCCAGGGGGCAATTTAAAGGGCCTGGGGCTCCCAGCAGGGGCTGGAGCCCCAGGCCCTTTAAATTGCCACCAGAGCCCCACTTCTGGAGCCCTGGGGTAGGGCTGCGGGGCTCTGGGGGCTATTTAAAAAGTCCGGGGCTCCCCTTGCTTCTACCGCCCCAGCCCTTTAAATAGCCGCTGGAGCCCCACCGCTTCCCCAGGGCTCCCTTGCCTATTTAAAGGGCCGGGGCAGTAGAAGCAGGAGAGCCCCTGCCCTGCCCGCAGCCAGCCCCTGCTGCACCCCCTGCCCGCACCAGCCCCGCACCCCTGCCTGCCCGTAGCCAGCCCCTGCTGCACCCCCTGCCCACACCAGCCCCGCACCCCTGCCTTGCCCACAGCCAGCCCGTCTCCAGCCCCTGCCTGCAGCCAGCCCCGCACCCCCTGCCTGCAGCCAGCCCATCTCAAGCCAGCCCCGCAGCCCCTGCCCTGCCCGCAGCCAGCCCTGCACCCCTTGCCCTGCCTCCAGCCAGACCCTACCTCCAGTCAGCCCCTGTCCTGCCTCCAGCCAGCAATGTATGTAATATATAATTTTGTTATTATTTATATAGTTATGGAAAGTAAATAATACATGGAAGAAATGAAAGAGGTTTTTTTAAGTTTTTTTTTTTTTTTAAGTCATCCCTGCCGGTGCCCCGCCGAAAATGTTCGAATTGGGCCCCGCACTTCCTAAAGCCGGCCCTGGGAGGACGCTATGTGAGTGGGGTCGTACAAGGCCCCTCACAGGCACCTTGACATTTCCCAGAGGGTTTCTGGAATATTTTTGATGAGCCAAATGCCCAGAAGCGTAGCTCTCCCCTACTGCAGAGCCAGTTACTCCCGGGCCCTGCCTCTGCCCCACAAAAGCTGCTACATTTCATAAGCATGCAGGCAGGCGGTTTTGCTTTTCAAAGGCACTTCTCCTTTTCCAGCAGCAGAATTTGCAGCCTCAGCATGTTTTGGGAACTCAGGGCTCTGCCAGCTTAGCTCACGTTGCTGGCACCGGGATTGCTCAGGGAGCAAGGTGCTGCTGAATGTGAGTGACATCTGCACTGGGTCAGCTTCTACCCTGCACTGCTCTGTGCACAAGGGAAGCCCTCCGTGGTTCTTTCTGTATATAGCCACCTCCAGGGGCAGCATTGCCCAACCCTGGCTGGAGCTCTGTGGGGTCAGGATTGCCATGAAAAGAGGAATGAGCCTAGGGAAGGGCTAGAGGGACACACATTCTCCTCCCCCTCCCCCCAAGCCACAGAAAAAGCAATACAGAGGCTGCATCCTCCCTTCCCCAGCCCCACTGCTGCAGTGGGCAGCCCTGGTTAGGAGTGACCCTGGAAATGTCACTCTATTTAGCAGGGGAGCTGGGGACGAGCGTGCGCTGGGATTCCAGAGCTTGTAGGATCAATATGGGGGCCTGGCCCACAATTCCTTCTCCAAGACAGGGAGATCGGGGAGGGGGAAACAGTCCTGTCTCCCTCTCCCATTTCTGGAGCAATTTTGTCCACTATACTTCCAGAGCCCCCCCAATAGCATCTGAGCACCCCACAATCCTAATGCAATTTTCCTCACAAATTTCCTCCCCTGTGGGATGGGGCAGAGGTATTATCCCCACGGTATAGATGGAGAACTAACACCCATGGAGACTGAGGGCTGGTCCACACTAACCCCCCAGTTCAAACTAAGATACGCAACTTCAGCTACGTGAATAACATAGCTGAAGTCGAAGTACCTTAGTTCGAACTACAAGGTACTTACCGTGGGTCCACACGTGGCAGGCAGGCTCCCCCATCGACTCCGCGTACTCCTCTCGCAGAGCAGGAGAACCGGCGTCGAAGGCGAGCACTTCCGGGATCGATTTATCGTGTCTAGACAAGACGCGATAAATCGATCCCAGAAGATCGATTGCTTACCGCCGAACCCGGAGGTAAGTATAGACGTACCCTGAGTTACCTACATTGCACAGGCAGTTTGCAGGCGCAGAGAACTGAACCCTGTTCTCCTGAGTCCCAGTTTAGCATCTGACTTTTGCACAGAGCAATCCTAGCAGATTTTCTTCTCCTTGTCCGCTCACACAGGCCCTATTGTTTTACTCCTGCTGGAGTTTTAGTGAGGCAGCTCTGCTCTGCCTGTTAGACATTTTTGGACCATACAGCACAAATTGCTCCATCACCAAAGCTGCAGTCTCCAAGTCTCATTCATTTTACGTAGGCTGCTGAATATCATTGATCGTTCCGAGCCCGTTCCATACATTGCTGAAAACATGACTGTATAGGCAGCCCACGCAATCTTGATTTCTGATTTATTCATCACAATCCTTTCCTTTCTTACTGCTACTACTTAAGGACCGCAACATTGCTGCCTTGGGTTTACTCTCAGACATCACTTTATTTGTTTTTCAAAATCATCTTCAGAAACTGACAAAGCTCAAAAATGTGAGAACGTGGCACCATTCAGCTGGGCTGCTTTTGAAATGCTGGACAGAAACACCTTCAGTGACCAGCCTTTCTACCTCTTACAGAACAGTCAGTGCCAATCTCAGTATCCCCTGATGCTCTACACACATTTTTAAAAGAAAGTAAACCTTAGAGGAGGGGGGATAAAAATCACATTTCCCAGGTTGCTGTTCTCCAAGGGATGGGCTGTATTCTCATCTGAGGCCAAGATGGATAAGGACAACCTGGCTTATACAGTAGTGGTCCTTACCCTCAGCAATCAGAATGAAATCAGCATGCTGCTGCTCACCAATACACACATTATAAGTTCTCTCCACACACCTGGATAATTAGGTAATGTGAAAGGCAAACAACATGCAACATTAATGAACAAACCTCACCTCTTGTCCCAGGGCAATCCAATAGCCTCTGCGTTTTTGCTTTGTTCTCAGAAGATGGTGTCAAGCAATAAATAATGTTAGCCTCCCCTCTCATGTGCCGAAGCTCCTGTGTAACTGGTAGCCCTAATGAGCAGCACTCCTTCTTTAAGGCAGGATAGGAAAAGGTGTTTCCTGTGGTGGAAGAGGCAACCCCCACATTGGACCAGGGCAGGAAGGCGTTAATGGAATCTTCTGTAGGAAGGGGCTACTACCTGCCAGGAAGACCTCCAGCTGGTGGGAGGGAGCAGCCTTAGATGGAGACTGCCTTGATAGATGGGGCTGAGGCAGAGAGGAACTAGGGTGTGGGCAGAGCAGGCCTGAGGCAGGAACCCTAGGAGCTGCCAAGCCTGGAGAGGAGAGAGCTTTATAGCAAGAGGGTGAATTTTGTCGCTACACAGGGTGTGGACTGTGTAGAGGTTTGGAAAGATTCCCTCTCTCATTCTGCCCCAAAGCCTTGCACAGCAAAGGCAGGCTGAAGAAGTGGGGGTGTCAAGCAGAACTCTTGCTTTACATTTATCCCAGAGGGTGAAGAACAGGACTGGGTGTTTGTCACTTCCCTTTCCCTAAACTTTAACTCTGAGCTCTGGGCTTAGAGAGGCAAATATGCTGCGAACAGACAAATACTAAGACCTGGGTAGGATTCATTTGAGGGCAAAGTCATCACAATTGCCTTTAGGCAGCCCTTGGACAGCTCCCCTATATGATCTAAAAGCATCCTCTCAAAACATGAAACCTGCCAATTGCAGCTCTCCAAGCCAATGTGCTGCTACTACACAAGCATCTGTTAAGAGAGCCCTGCTTGTGGCATTCACCCTGTGAGACTCATTCCAACCTGGACATTTTAATTGCTGCAACCATGTCATGTTTCCATATAGGGACCTTGCTTTCTGCAAGGTATCACTCAGTACTGTCCAGGTGCACAAATTCCTCTTCATTGGGCTTCTGTCATATGCTACAGTTTATACCGCTGGCCCACCTCGCTATGAACTGGGGAAAGTGTGATACTGTCTGTTACATCTCATTAGTCTAAGGACCGGCTATTAATTCAACAGGACGAATGCACTGGGGTTGCCACAAGGCCTTATCCTTATTTCTTGCCTAGAATATGTTACAATTACCCACCGAACCCTATGGTTTATCCAGTCATTACATGACTAATTTCAAATAAATCCTAGACACTGATAGTGACACTCCAAACTGAAACCCCATAAATCATGTATGCAAGACTTGCTGTTCCTAGAGGGTGTAAAGCCTCTTGATTTGAGGCTTGCCAATACAAAGAGCTCTTCCTTTGACTAGAGGCATGAATTCCTAGGGTCTGTACTGACAAAAACTTGCCACATTTGTGTTTGAAGTAAAATTGCAATGATTATAGTGCAGACTCTTAATATCTTCGGATGTATACTAGAGACATGTTGGCAGGGCTCCCTCCAGCGTTACATTTCCACCATCTGCTATTATAAACCACTACTTTTTCTCCCTAGTTTTGGCTTGGTGAAGGACATGCGGCAGCATCCCCATACTCCCAGGGCAGCTAACCACCATGGATGGTGGCTGCTTTCCTCCCCCCTGTCCCACAAGAGGTTGGTGGCCAGGTTCAGAACTGTCTGGACTCAGAGGTGGGCAGCAATTGGCTGAATGCATATGGTGAAATGGCCTTTGGAAGATGGGTTTATTAGCCACTATGCTTGCAGCTCACACTGCAAACTGTAAGCCCTTGATGGGCAAGTCCCCATTTGAGCTATGGAAGAGGTCTCACCTATTCCCCACTTCTCTTCCCAAACAGAAACTGGCACACTTCAAGAGCATTCTCTGTGGTTGAGGACTTGACCTCAGCTAAGGATAGGGTGTGGAGGTCGGTGATGGGAGAATGGAAGCAGCTGCCTCTGGGGACAGTTATGCACAGATACATATGGTTGGGAGGCCCTGGCTTTCCTATTGACATGCAGCAGGAGCATAAAGGGCTCCATTATGCTGCAGGCTGAGATAACAGCTCTATCTCATCACTGCCAGCTCTGCAGAGCACCCTTGGTCATGCTCTCTGACAGCTATTTGTATAGTGCAACTCTGACCACTCCTTCCCACTTGGTGCTCCTCCACCCATTCAGTGCAGAGGGTCTACCTTAAAAGGCATAAAGAGCCCCTTGCATTTCTTTCAGCCCTAGTACCACTCTTTGCATTTTTAAAATGTGCCCAGGGCTATTGACCCTGTGCATTTAGGGGAAATGCCACTCTTGCCTCAGTAACCACAGAGGGTCTCCATAGGCAGCAGGGGTGGTACATTTCTGGGGACAGCACGAGCGGGCACACTCCCTGAATGTGGCAATGGGCACATTGGCTAGCAGCATGTAGGGTGGGGCCAGTGCTCTGCTTTCCTACGTATCACATTGTGGGGAGAGGGACATAGAAGGAGCACTGAGAGCTACTTACTGGATACAAGTCTGAGGACAGGGCTTTAACTGTACCTGCCTTTAAAAACAAAGCAATAATTTATGCTGATAATACCATGTGCTTTTCACCCCTACGCCTAAAAGCAATTTACACAGGTCAGTAGCATTACCCCCATTTTACAGTGGGGAAACTGAGGCACAGGGGAGTGACGTGATTGACCCTCAGTCACCCAGCAGGCCAGTGGCCAAGCTGCGAACAGAACCCAGCTCTGCTGCGTACCGCTCCAGTGTTCTATTAACTAGGCCACTGGTTTTCAAACTGCACATGCCCTACTTTTTAGGGGGCCCACAAGGTTATCAGGGTGAGGTGCTACAGCCAGCCAGTGGGCAAGGCAGCAGCAGGGAGTCCTCAGTGATCAGGGTGGGTGAGGACCACAGCCCTGCTCAGGCCCATCTGCTGCCCCTCTCCCTTCTCCACTCCCTAACTGCTGCCCCTCACCCCCCCATATGTTAAACCCACCAGAGCCTGTGGGGGCATTAGGTTTTGGGGGGGGGGAGGGGGAGTGCCAGGAGTCCCGCTATGCTCTGCCATGGGATCCTCTGGGATGGAGCCAGCTGGGTCCTGCTGCGACCCCAGGCATGAGCTGCTGGCTTGCCTCAATGAGTCATTTTCTGCGCCAGATGGGCAGGAGTTGGTGGGCAGTTACATGACTCCCATGGAGAAGTGGGGTGCAGAAAAAAAAGTTTGGGAACCTCTGCACTAGACTACACTACCTCCATTAAAGAGCTAGTCAGGCCAGAAATGAACAAACACCAAAATGGAAATACCAGGAGCAAACCTTGCCCTGTGCTGTGTAGTTACTGGGAGGGTGGGGGAGAAGGAAGATGCTCCTCTTTCCCTTCTCTGAGCACCTACCCAACACCAAAACACGATTCCATTCTAGCGTCCAACAGAGAACTAGACTTTGCTAGCACATATGGTGTATTTCCGTGGCCCAGAGGGGCAGCCTTCAGTCCCAAGGGGGATGTAACTGCACATTTCACACTGTAACTTGTGTAGAACTGCACTGAGAGCCCCATCGATGCCTCTCTCCTCCTCGCTCTCTCCTCCCGAGCCATCCTGTCCTACTCTACCTTCAGAAGGAGCCCATGGAATTATTCTTGCATCTCATGCTGTGAGGGCAGAGAGAAGACAACAGCAGCATTGCTACTTAGTTATGCTCCTGGAGTCTTCCAGATACTCTACCTTGTTTTCAGAAACTGGAGCAGCCAGCTTGGAGCGGTCTTACCCACAATAGCATTGAGAGATTGCAGGTGCCATTGCTCCTGCTTATGTTGTATTCCATGAGTTTGACATGGACTTAAGGCCACACTAAGAACCTACCTTCTCAGTGCATTCCAGCCTCCGCAGTTAGATTTCACTTTTTGCTCATTTTTCATGTCAGATTTCTTCCACCTCATTTTTCTTTCACTGGATGTTTTATTAAAATTGGAATAAGCACCTTGATGATGTTCAGAGTGTACCAGCCAATTCGCTTCAGGTCCTGGAATTAAGAACCTCAATCAACAATGAGAGTTTATCTAATGCAGATTGGGTTTTTTGCTAAATTGACTTGCTGCAATCTTTCACAATCCATGACTGAGAAGTCATGTGTATATGATTGGTTCCAAAGCTGGAAAAGTATTCTAGTTATAGCAGAGAGAACACACACAGTCCCTGGGATTTAGGAAGTGCTGAGCATTGGCCTAGCTTTGCCCTATCTAAGTCAAACAGGAGTTTCATCGCTGACTTTTGAATGGGGATCAATTAGGACAAACACATGACTCTCTTTTTGCCTGTATCATTACCTAATTTAGAATGTAAACATTTAAAGGGCCGGAACCGTACCTTATTTTGGGACAGATTTTCAGAAATGTGTGAGCTGAATTTGCAATGCCTGGACTTTGATGCATGCATCCAATCTGGGATTTGTATATACATGTTTGCACAGCTCTGGGTTGTTGCATGTCCATCGGACCTTGCATACATTTTTGAAAAATCCAGTCTTGTCTGTAAAGTGCCATACACACCTGATATTGCAGAAATGTTGAAGTATTAATACCCCTACTCAAACTCTCTCAATTTTTAAACTCAGTTCTAAAAGGCGCTGTCTCAGCCTGTGAAAGCCCCAGAATGCACTTTAGTTCACCATGCACTCCATGGTGTACTCCTTTCCAGAGCAGAAGGCAAATGACAAACTCCTACTGCAATATTTAACAATCTGTTAGTCAAGCAAGCAAACTCTGGGTGGGGAAGGATGGAAATGTCAGTTATTAGAAGAATTTAAAAAAAGAAACAAACAGCAGAAGAGTTAGGCTGCATAGTCACTCTTTAACATTGGGTATCTGGAAACTGACAGGGGACTCAACTGTTCCCAAGTATCCACGTGAGGAACTTTCTGCACTCGTACCTCCCTCTTCCATGCATCAGCCCCCTTCTTTCCCAGTCGCCACAAAGTCACAATGGAAGTTAGAGAACAAAAAGTTACTAGACATGTGAACAGTAAAAATGGGGCTGTCTCAGGCCAAAAGAGTGCTAAAATCCTTCTGAACCACTGCTGTTGGACAAGGAATGGAAAGGAAAGCACACAGCACACTTCTAGCCTTAACTCACGTGCACTGTTTACAACTGCTGTCTGGAATTTCTTTGCTCCAATTCCATTCTATGCCCTCTCCAATCCGGCTTCAACTTCTTACTCTCCACTGAAACTGCTCTGCCAATGTCTCTAATGACCTCTTCTTAGCCAAAGCTCAGAACTAGTACTTCGTCCTCATCTTCCTTGACCCGTCAGGTACTTTTGACATTGTTGGCCACACTTCCTGAATTTTTTCCCTCCCTTGACTTCTGTGACTGTCTGCTCCTGGTTTTCCAGCATGTCCTTTGGAGGCCCCTCCAACTTTCTGATAGGGCTCCCCTTCTCTTCTCCCTCTATACCCTCTCTTTGGGTAATCTCGTCTGCAAACACAAACTACCATTCTCTAGGCTGACAACTCACAGATCTACCTCTACTCCAGATCTGTCTCCTTCTGTCCAAGCTAAAATCTCAGCCTGTCTCTGACACCTTTGGCCATTGGCTCCAGCTCTACATGGCTAAAACAGAGTTCTTAATCTTTCTCCCCAGCCTCTCGATCCCTATGGCTAGCTAACACCACAATTCTACCTGTCACTCAGGCCCGTAACCTGGGCGTCACTTCAACTTGGACCTCTCTGTAGGTCCTCATATCCAGGCTATGCCCAAATCTTGTTGATTCTTTCTGCATAACATCACTAAGATACAGGTCTTTCCTAACCACTTACATAGCTAAAACTTGTCCAGGCTCTCATTCTCTTGATTTCTTCAACTTTCTTCTCTCTGGCCCTGACAAATGCAATCTTGCCCCACTCGTATCTGTTCAGATAATTTTCCTGACCCATTGCTTTGACCATGTCACCCCTCTTCCACATTCTTCCATTGATCCCCCCCTTCTCTATTGAATTAAACATAAACAACTTGTCTTCACTTTCAAGGCTATTCAGGGGCTATCTGGACCTATATCTCATTCAATATTGAGATATCAACTCCTGCCTCCAGTGTCCACTTGTTACATTTTCAAACAGTAACCTTCACACTTTTTCCTCATACAAGAGGGGCTGACTGTAAACATCTGTGAAGCTACTTTAATTATCCTCCTTCAGAAACCCTCATTATTCTCCTTTGCCGTGATGCCTACAAAAAACTTGAGGGTTAGGCTACTAGTGAGCTGAGACCAATGCCCATCCTGCTGACCAATATTGTCTCATTGTTTCCTTATACTCCATCTGTCATCTCATCATATACCCTGATTGGAGCTCTCAGGGGCATGGACCATCTTTTTGTTCTGTGCTTGTACTCAACAGGGTCCTCAGCCATGACTAGGGCTCCTAGGCGATACGGTAATACTAAACATTTTAATGCAGAAAAGGCATTAAAGCGGATATGCTCCCTTCTAATGAGCAGAGATAAGAACAACTCTCAGTAAACTGGATGCGAGAGAAAGGAAGGACAAGACAAGAGTGCCTATGCAGTGTGTTCTCATTCATATTCCTTTTGGCTGAGTAGTGGGTAAGGCGTGAGGCTTTGGCACAACTCCCAATATTCCCAATTTCTGAGCAGCTTCAAACATAAAACAATTGAAACAACTTGCTAGGGAAATATTTCTTTCCCGCAAACATAGAATTTCCCCTGATAAGTGTTCGGATATGAACTGTACAGACAAACATTGTCCCTGGCTCAAAAAACGGATAGCTAAGAAGTGACATGACACAAAGGGTGAGGAAGGGAAGTCAAATATATACAACTTTTAGAAAGATTTGCATTTTAAGAAGAGTTATGAGTGTTTATCAACCCCATCTGCCATTCATGCCACCATTGGTTTATAGGTATCATAGCAGACATGAGTCTCATGGAGAGATTTGAAGGTAGTGGCTTTGTGGATCAGTTCAGAGGGAATTGATGCATAAGGAGCAGCACAGAAGAGAGTTTGTTTCATGTTTGTACACGAAGTTAAGAAATGAACTGAAGCAGCAAAAGCTAGATGGTGAAAGCGAGGAATGGATAGTGGAGACAGAGTTCTAATGGGCATTTCAGCTGCTTTGCCTCACCTTAACGCTTGATACTGATATGGAGGGAGCCAGTGGAGGGGCTCAAATGGTGGTGCTGAACAGGAGCAGAAAAAATGTTATACAGATGTGATGATCTGGGGTATACAGATTTGAGCTGTCACATTATTCACGAATAAGGCTAAGATTTTTTTCATGGAGGTCATGGAAATCATGGAATCTGTGACTTCTAGTGACCTCTGTGAATTCAGCCGTTGGCTGGGAGCTGCAGGTGGTGGGGGGACCGTGCAGCTCCCAGTGGCCACAGGAGCTGGGCCCCCCCATAGCTCCCAGCTGCCGCAGGCAGTGATGGCCCCCTCAGAGCTGCTGTGGCTGATGCAGATTGTGGGTCCTTCTGGAGCTCTTGGCTGCCAGCGGGGCGGGGGACCCGGAGCTCTTGGCTGCCAGCGGGGTGGGGGACCTGGGAGCTCCGAGCCGCTGAGGGCGGCAGGGCCTCCGGAGTTCCAAGCCACCACAGGACCAGGGGTCCTTCAAAGCTCCCCATAGGCGGTGGGGGCCCCCAGAGCTCAAGAGCAGCCCCCACAGCTGCCCAACCTCTGCAGGCAGTGTGGGGACCCCACAGCTGAACTCCCCATTTTGTCAGAGATATTTTTAGTAAAAGTCACAGACAGGTCACGGGCTTCCGTGAATTTTTCTTTATTGCCCGTGACCTGTCTGTGACTTTTACTAAAAATATCCGACAAAATCTTAACCTTATTCATGAGTGGGACATGTAGCTTTCCCCAAACAAGAGCTGATAAAACCTCTATACCACACCAGCATATAGAGGCCATGTATGTAATAGCAAAAACTCAGTGACCTACACATTCATGATTTTAGGGTCCAGTTCAGAGGCTAGAAATGAGTGGTAGGCCCCATCAGGTCCCTTATCAATAGCATAAACCTCTGCAGATCAGATCTTCAGCGTCTCAGTGGTAGAGGACTGAATAAAGTACCTGTCCTTGTCTTTGGCCAGGAACGAAAACTCTACAACTGGAAGGAAACATGGCAGCCTTTAGAAGCTGCTCAGAGGTTTGCAATCATTGGAGGCACCACCAGACGGATTATCAAGTCAAGTAAGGCAGTCAAAAATTGATCAATTAGTTGTAGAACTGGAGCAGAATTTGTCCAGGGATTAAGCCAGGCGCACTTCCCTGCTGGGAAGATGAGCATGATGGCATACCTACCAGAGTTTTGTCCCTGGATCTTGGTTAGTGCTCCATTGTTTGTAATGATGCCAATGTCATATACCCAAAGCCCTACAAGCTTTCCTCTTGCAGCTGAAAGGGAGAAGGAACATGTGTCTCTGGTCCAACCCCCAAGTCCAAGCTGCTGTGTGGGTATAGGTCTTCTGATCATTTACCCCTTCTTGAGCATATTTTTGGACCTTCTGCTTCAGTGCCAGCCTTTACTGTTGCTCAGAGCTTTCCTAAGATGTAGTGGAGTGAAACTGACCCAATTTTTGGCAGTTTCACTGCCCTACACCAGTTCCCAACAGTAGCAGGGAAGAGGGAGAACATTAGTCAGCTTTCACTCTGCTACAGCTTAGGCAGAAGAGCTGTTTGCAAACTCAAGACAACAGCTCTGCCATCAATTAACTCTGGTTCCTTTTGAAAGGTTTACTTCACCTGTGCAGTCAGATTTCTTTTACTTTTTAAACTGACATCAGAGATTTCCCAAAGTTGATG
Source organism: Terrapene triunguis (assembly GCF_002925995.2). NCBI lineage: Eukaryota > Metazoa > Chordata > Testudines > Emydidae > Terrapene > Terrapene triunguis. The sequence goes on along the minus strand of NW_020665188.1, from coordinate 3,675,350 downwards.
GCTCTCACCCAACTAAATGTCTAATTGCTGCAGGTGAATGGATTTTATGTACACAAAGAGGCACACCAAGAAGTACATGATCAGAGCAGTGCACTCAATGAAGTAACTTTCTTAAATATATTATGAAAATCCAGAAATATGGTCTGTGCTAGAACCTGTTTCAAGATAGTGATCCATAAAATGATTCCTCAGCAATGATGACTGCAGAAAGTGAAGCTAGAATGTGTTTTGTTTTTAAACAATACTCTAAGTAGTATATCATTTTCAAATAATGCTGTTTTCTCTGCTTAGTAATCTCAGATGAGCATTACAACCACAGTGTCTTTGTGGAACTCTTCATAAAGAAATTTGTAGAAAAATGGCCCAGCCCTGGATAATTTTACCAAGTGAGTCAGCATAAAACAAATATTGATTTTTTAAAAAATCTCAGCTATTGAAAGCGCCAAAAGTGTCTGGATGGCAAGGTTTTTAAAACCACCCCCCAGCAATTAAATATATGACTGTAAAATCAGTCATATGAAATGCGTTCCAACCAATTCAAACCCACACACCTCTTACAGCATCTCTTAGACAGAATGCTCAATGGGTGTGCCAGCATTTATTATTACAGCTCATTACAATGATCAGGAAAAGTTGTTTGGAGTGAAACATGACTTGTTTCTCCGATCACAGGTTGAGGACCTCTCCATGTAAGGATAAAGACAGCTTTTCTATTTGAGGGACTTAAAATTTTCTAGCTCCGTGTTTCCCAAATTACAGGGTACATGCTGTAGAAAGTATGAAGGCACAGCTCGAGGAGGAAAGGGGTACACATACAGTGGCATCGCAAACTCTTCCCAGATACTACCTTAACGTGGCAGGGGAGAGACTGGTTTTATTTTCCTGAAAGGGGGCTCAGATTTCAGAAGTTTGAGAAAGGCTGCTCTAATTTTTAATTTGCACATATCATAGCCAAGTCTAATTTCTTGTCCTTGTAAATCAAAGATTTCTAAACCTTGGTGTCAATAACCATCAGGTACAGGGCCTGTTCTGACAGCAATGGCCATGCAGCTGCAGGGAGCTTCAGGGTATGGGGCTCTCATCCTAAAGATTGAGTGAAACTAGTGGGATGCTTGCTGGTTGTGCTTATGTGCTGTATGATCTGAAGTATAGGCTGCTTCATGCTGCCTGAGAGCTCTAATGGAGGCAGCTTGAATCTCATGAAAAAGTGAAAATTCTCCTCTCTTAGCCTCAAGCTGAATCAATGGAAACCTCCAGCCTCCATTTCCCTACAAGCCATACCTATATTCTGGATGTTACTTACAGCTCACTGACAGGATGGAACATCCCCATCTCCTCCCCCAGTGAGGTGGCATAGAAGTCTGGGGCAGATGGGGGTGGGTAAGATAACAATACATGTTGAATCTTTGGGCTTTGCAGTCAAGGGAGGTGCAATCTAATGCCTTCACAGTGGGCTACATAAACTGGTCCTAATAAAGATATATTTCAGAACCTGCAAGCTTGATACACTAGCCAGTGTTAGGGATTAAGTTTTCACAATCATTATAATAGAAAAACATTCTTTACTCTGCAAGTGTGTCTCTTTACAAATATATATTTATGTATTTAAGCCCATTTCAGGCCATAAAAACCCTAAAAACAACCAGTACCTTTTCAGCAAGAGAAACTGCAATCTAGAAATCTGAGGTGAAAGGCACCCAAATAAGGGCTATTTTGGTGCTTCTCTGAAGGCCTCTACTTAGTATTTTGAACTATCTTAAATCATGTCAGCCTTTCATTTGTAAGAACAGACTCCATTCAGTCCGATCCTTACCACTCTGTACGAGGTAAACTGGAATCTCTTTTACATAATTGCTTATTGTCTTAGAAAGGTGATATTGCATCTTGAAGACCAGCTTTTCCAAGAACCGTTGATGAAGAATGGGTTAAAAAATAAGATGCCACTTATGGACCCAATGTTTTTGTGCCATCGTCTCAAAAGAAAAGCAGTTGATACTAAAAAGCTATTCCAGATAAATACAAGATCAAGCACTAGAGCTGGTCAGAAAATTTCAGTTTCTAAAAGGGAAAAGTCTCTGCAATGTTGTTTGCATAATTTCCCCCTTTTCCTACCAGCTCTAAAATAACCTTTAAAAAACCAACTCTGTGTCTGTTGTAACAGTGCAAAAGTCCGTCCAACTCTTGTGTTCAAGTTCACTATCACTAATATTTTAGAAAACCTGGTGGCAAATAAAACGGTCTCAATTTAACTTAGCAAAAGTGATATCTAGAAAATACTCAACATCAAGAGGTCTTACAAAAAAGTCAGGCTACAAAAGCATTCTAAGGCACAGTGTTTTGGAAGAAGTGCTTTCTCCCGTTGGCGTTGCTTTATACACGTAGTGCGTGAGTAGGTCCAAGTGATGCATGGCGCTGGACGTGTATGCACTGTCCCTTCCCAAGTAGCATATGGAATCCATGCTTGAAGCTTCAGACATAGGCTCCCAGAGCTGCATGGAATTCCGTTAGACATTGCACTAGCTGCTGGAATTTGGGTCTTTCCTCAGGATCTAGGGCCCAACAACAGGCCATCACAGCAAACCTGAAGACAAAAACAAAGGGGAGACATCAGAAGACGACAGCTAATCATGATACACACAAGTGTCAAGAACCTGAGTAAAGAGATCCAACCACAAGCAAAGTTTCTTTTTTCCCTTTGACCATCAATTTTTTTTACCTTATGGCACTGTGCCAAATTGTTTTTTCAGAAGTAGCATATCTGGAGTGACCAGCAAAAGTACTACTACTGGAGGTGTTGATCTGGTTTGACAAGAGATAGACAAGTCAAAGGCAGTCCAGTAGCAGTATTAGGATAATCTGATAGTGGCAATTAAAATGCTTTAAAAACACTACTTAAAGAATTTCTGTAGGCGGGTACAGAGAAAGGGAATTTGGGGAAGACAGGCTGAGACAAGGAAGGAGAGTGGAAGAAAAATACTGGTTCTCTTTACTTATTCCACTTGAAAAATGTCTGAGTGTGACCTTTAAAAAACAACAACAACAACGCATCATTTAAATGAACATTTAACACAACCTGGTCAGGATGACTGAATTGAGACTTCCTCTGTTCTCTGCTTGCTCTGAATTTAAAAAATGTTTCCTGAAAAGTGGAATAAAAACCACTCTTTCTCCCCTCTCGTAATAAGCCCACACTTACAGTTCATCAGGGCAGTTGATTGGCTGAGCTATTCTGTATCCATCCTTTAGATATGCAGCCATCTCAAAAGGGTCAATATCCACATACGGAGTCTGCCCCAAAGTCATCAGCTCCCACAGTGTTACTCCAAATGCCCACTAGAAAAAAAAAGTGTTTTATACAGCAGCAAGTTAGCAGTACAGTAGGGTTTGGGGCCTCTGTCAGCTTCAGTTCTCTCACAAAATTAGTCATGCACACTTAACAACTATTTAAACTTAATGTGTTCCTCATATTTTTGATAAGGAAGATATAAGAGCTTTATAAATGTGGCAACTCCTGTCCTTTCATGTTAAATGTGGTGCTGCTATAATTTTCTCCCAAGATAGGAAAGTGACTTTTCTCATTTGCATCATTGACCATTTAAATGGGAATAACAACCTTAGAAACAAGAACTGGTTCTAACTTTCAACAGTAACAGATAGCTCTGACAGCACCAAGCTTTTAAACACACAAATAAAATCACAAAATGCATATAGGATAATAAAACGCTGCTTTTCTATAAAGTATTTGATCTGAAGATTTCACAACCCTTAAAAACACTAAGTTTAAGTAACAATGTACAGTACAGTTTACTTTGTAGAGAATGTAACAAACAATTATATTTACACAGGACTTTGGTTTGCACAGTGTTGTGAAAATCTAATCCCCTCAACAGGTTTGGTGAGTTAGTTACTAACTTTATATTTTGCTCAGCGGACGTATCATAGGGCATGCCAGCCCTGAAGTGCCCCCTTCTGACCACATGGCACTGCAGGCACTTCCTGCCTCAATTTTCTCTAACCAGGTTGTCTCACTCTCAGGGGTTCACACACCTCAGCCTTCAGCATCTCAGGCTCATGGGGCTGTTTCACTGCCATGTAGACTTCCGGGCTCAGACTGGAGCCTGAGCTCTGGGATCCTCCCACCTCACAGGGTCCTAGTGCCCAGGACTCCAGCCTTAGCCCAGAAGTCTAAACAGTAATGAAACAGTTCTGCAGCTTGAGCCCCTCAAGCCCAAAAAACTGCCCAGGGATGTAAACACAGGTTTTTAAAAAATACAAAAAGGTTGATAGTCAATGGACACTGGTGAGAGTTTTGAAATAAGCAGCAAACTAAAATTTAGGAAACTGGGTAAACAGATAATTCAAGTAAAACTACTTTATATAGTGACAACGTAGTTGTTTCCCATTTTATAACTATATTGTCTCAGAAAATTCACAAAGAAGGAAAAAGGCCCCATCTATCCTGGAAAGAAAACAGTATAAAAACATGGCTCTTGCTGAACTTTTTTTTTCAACACTTTGGCTAACTGCTGTGGATGGGAAAAAAAACCTTGTAGGAACCATTTAAAAAATCAGCTAAGCTATATGAAAGAAAAACAGCTAAAGCAGGTTCAACATAATGTGTCTGAACCCTATTTAAACTGTTAAAGCACGGATTCCTTTTTCTCAGTGCAGACAAAACCTAAATGTGTACAACTGATACCACTATGCATAATGTATTACATGCAGTTGATACCTAACGTTTGTTTTTGGAGGAGCAGACAGAAGGGTATAGATCTGTAAAACAGCACTACAGTAAACATTAAGAGGGAAGTTAGTTAGGGTGGATAGGCCTTTCCTTTCAGGTTCGTAAAATGATGAAGGAATTTTAATTCAGGCACATTACAGTATTCTAGTAGTTAGCTCTAGTACACCTCTACCCCGATACAACGCTGTCCTCGGGAGCCAAAAAAAAAATCTTACCACATTATAGGTGAAGCCGCGTTATATCAAACTTGCGTTGATCCACCGGAGTGCGCAGCCCGGCCCCCCCCCCCTCCCCGGAGCGCTGCTTTACCGCATTATATCCGAATTCCTGTTATATCGGGGTAGAGGTGTTCTATCAATTTATTAACAACATGATCTACTATATGTTAAAATGTAGCTGCATTTATTCTGTATAATGCAAAACATTTATGTATTGCATGTTAAAGGGGCACATTTAAATCTGTAGGATCTCTGAGAGAGACCCTACTACATTCTGACCCCCTTGCTCTATTGACGGATTTTGTTGGACAGACTTCAGCCTAGAAGGCGCCGTTATAATTATTCTTCACACCCCCTGAGAATAAGCTTCTAATTCTGTCAATGCCAGGAAATTCATTAACTACCCTGTTATTTTTCAGCAGTGATAAAAAGGAGTGTTTGTAGACTGGGGAGTTCCAGGGAAGGGGCTCAACAGAAGAAGTGGAGCTGATAAGTACAATGTTCAAGTGGCTAGGGGTGAGTATAAACCATGCAGCTTCAATTTTATATATTAGAAACGATACACATCCATGACACAAAAGTGGCAAGACATGCACTATTTTATGTTCACCATGGCTCATGGTATCTCCTAACCAAGAGCACTTCACTGGTCCAGGGTAAAATTTCAAGAGTGCTTAAGTGATTTAAGTGCCCAAGTCCAATTGTAAGTTTAGGACACAGATGCTAAAGTCACTTACACTTGAAAATTTTACCTCTAGTCTGATCTTCACAGGACACGTTCACACTAGTGAAGGTTTAATATTGGAGATGAAATGGATACATTGTACAGATTCCACTGAAAGCCTGCATTAGCTGGATTTGCTGTAATTTCAGATAATAATCTACTCAATTTACAAAACAACAAGACTTTTAGAAAAACAGGAAATACTTAGAACTTTTTATGCTAATATAGAAATAACTCTGAGGTAAAGCTGACCCTTTTTCAAAGTCTTGATTACTAACATAGGAACTATGGCAATATGCAAGAGAATGGGAAACTTCAGTGGAATACGAGTTATGTGTACACACACCGTTAGAAAATTTGAGAAGACTTCTAAAACAGATGAGACATGAGGTTTCAAAAAAATGCACAACACCTCACTGCATCAAAATTGTAAAGGTAACATCATTAAATGGAAATTACCCTATGGCAGGAAAACCAGATCACGTGGCTGTGTCGTTTATCAATGGCTAGTGCTCAAACTACTGCACAATCTTAACCAAGGTTCTCCAGAGTCACTCTTACTATTGATTGTTGAAAACAGTTCTTTCTAATATCTCTGGTTGTTGAAAGTCTTAATGAAGGAAAAGGTGTAAGGCATTTATCCTGCAAGCTGATCAGCACACGACGACCACGGATATCAACAGGAGTGAATGGTACTTAGCATTACATAAGAGCTTCTTTTCACTTCTCAGAACAGGGCCTTCAATAAAACTCAGGACAGACTGAAAAGAGCAATCTGATCTCAAACTGGAAAGGAGAATTTTTTTAATGCATGGTATGATCTATATGTCAAGGATTTACAGACTGGACAGTTGTGTTGGGGGATAAGAGCAACAATTTAATAGCTTGCTCTATGTAATGAATGTATTGAAGATGCTTAGTGTAAAAAGAATACTAATGTATTATACACTAAATGCCCTGTGCATTAAATTCACAAGTAATGTGTCTCAAGGAAGTGGGAATGCGAAATGTAAGGGTTTGTACAGTATATAAATTCTGAACCATTAAGACAAGCTGTATGACAAGCTGAAGGCCATCAGGGTAATTTGCTCAGGAAACCACTCTGGCATACTTTTCAGTACTGCTCCTGTGTGCTAAAATTATTCTGTTGTAGCTCAGTCACACACTTCCATTCTGAGAAGACAACCCAAGAAAAGCAGTGTCAAAATTACCATTGGACACTACAATCAGGGTTGGAAGGGACAGTACATTTTAGATTCACAGAAAACATAGAATACATGAAAATGCCAGTTCTTGAAATCAGGTGAATTGTTTAGAAAGTTTCAGGATTTAATCAGCAAGTCCTCTGCTCATCTGTAAGTCTCTAGATAGAAGCCAGGCTATTAAAGGGTAGCAGTGACTAAATGTCAGTAACATTTCATAATTGTTTAGTGGTATATACAGAATGTGTTCCCTCCTCTACTTTAGGAGACAAGTGTCTGGGTCAAACACACTACTACACTTGATACCCTTGCTGGCAATTTCAGAGGTGCCAAACCACAATGGGAAAGGAGTGAACAATCCTGTCGTTCAAGAGGTGATCCCTCTATGTTAGGGCTGGATACCATAGGCATGGCAGTGCGTGGTGGAAGCAAGTACAGCTGCTGTTCTGGATATATATGTTATGCACAGAGGACTTCAGTCTTCAGCACTGTCAATTCAACTCCTTTTTTCCATGAATAAATTGTGTGAAAAAGGTGTTTAAAAGAAAGAAACCCATATAACTATATACTGTTTTAGAAAATGTAAATATAAAACTTACCACATCACTAGCACTGGAAAATTCATTGTTAACCAAGCTTTCAAGAGCCATCCACCGCACTGGCCTGTTTTCATTATCTCCCAGACAATGATAGTCCATGGGGAACAGGTCTCGGGATAGCGCATTGTCTGTAATCTTGACCTGAAGTGCATCATCAATGCTGATTAAAAGACAATAAGAGCATTTGGTTATGCAACATATGTATTATTTATAGTTGCGTTACTGCATCTTTTAAAAATATTGTATATATAGGACTTCACAGATGAGCTTGAACATTTGTTACCAACGTTTTAAAGCTTAACATTTTCCCAGATCATGACACTGATATGCTGCCATTACCACTAAGTACATATCAGTTAACTTCAGGATAAAGTGATTTCAAAATTATTTTTGGCTATGAAAAGATGAGCAATAGAAAGCCAGAAGTCTCAGACATAAAATAAAACCAAACTGTTTTAAAATGGGGAAATGTCCAGTTAAAATACTCAACAACTTTCTCTGTCCCTTTAACAACCAACTTTCCCAATTCCCTTCTTGTATCCTTACAGACCGATTTTACAGGATAGTAATTTAGGATTTCTCATATCTGATGAAACAAAGGTTCCATCTAATGGGTATTCTGCCTCTGACAATTGTCTGTATCAGATGCTTCAGAAAAAGTGCAAGAAAGCCTGAAGCAGCCAGTTATGGAAGAACCTACTTACAGCAGCGAAGTTTCTTCACTTGCAGGCTAATTTACACTCTTCAACGTGAGAGTTTTGTATCCCTTCCAAACTTTTTAAAAATCCTCTAACTGTGGATATTCTGATAATCCACCTATGTGTCTAATCCTTTTGCAAATCCTGCTAAACTCGACATCTTGTGGAAATGAGAGCCACAAACTAACTATGCTTTGTTTAAATTTCCTTTTATCAATTTTGAATTTGCCTTTCAATTTAATTGAATATCCTCTTGTTCTTATGAGGAAGGGTAAGTAAAAATTCTTGATTTATCTTCTCTACACCATTTATTACTGAGCATACCTCTGTCACATAGCCTCTTATTCATCTCTGCTCTAACATAAGCAGTCCCAATCTTTTCAATATCTCTTCATATGGGAGATATTCAGTACCTTTAATATCATGTCACATGCCTCTGAACTCCATCTATTTCTGTTTTATCCTTTTTGAGATATAGTGACCAGAATTGAACACAGCGACCTAAATTTTCAGAAGTGACTTGATTTTAGGCACCTCAATTCAAAGAACAAAAAACTAAACTTCACACAGGTTGGAAACCTACTCTTAGAGAAAAATCAGGAATTAAATCCACTTTAGAACAGAACACTAACTATGGAGTTGCAAACAGGTGACTTCATAATGCTTTGTTTTATAATTCTATTTTTAATTCTTGTGTCAACCAATTATCTTGGTAATTAAGTGAGGCACTACGAGGATCACCTTTTATGCCTATCTAAAGATACTGCAACATTTGCTACCCTCCAATATAATAGATTATATCAAGGTCAAGATTGTACATATTTGTTAACATTTGAGCCACTTCTTTCTAAAGTTACTTCAGCTCCTCCTCTTTTGACATCTCACACTGATAGTACCTGAGGAGACGCCTACTCTTTTCAATATCCTCTGGTAGAGATCAATACAAAGAAATCATGTCTTTTCTCTACAGTGTTATTTATCTTCCTTAATGACTTGCTTTACTTTCATAAGAACATAAGAATGGCCATACTAGGTCAGACCAATGGTCCCCAAAGCCCACTATCCTCTCTTCTGACAGCAGATGGTGCCAGATGCTTCAAAGAGAATGAACAGAACAAAGAACTTTATCAAGTGATCCACCCCAACATCCAGTCCCAGCTTCTAACAGTCAGTTATTTAGGGACACCTAGGGCATGGGGTTGCATCCCTGACCATCTTGGCTAATAGCCAATGATGAACTTATCCTCCATGAATTTAACATTCTTTTTTGAACTCAGTTATACTTTTGGCCTTCACAACATCTCCTGACAAGTTTCACACGGTGACTGCATGGTGCGTGAAGAAGTACTTCCTTATGTTTGTTTTAAACCTGCTGCCTATTAATTTCATTGGGTGACCCCTGGTTCTTGTGTTATGTGAAGAGGTAAACAGCACTTCTCTATTCACTTTCTCCACACCATTCATGATTTTATAGACCTCTACCATATCTTCCCTTAGTTGTCTCTTTTCCAAGATGAACAATCTGTCTTTTTAATCTCTCCTCACAGGGCCGGCTTTAGGCTTTTTGCTGCCCCAAGCAAAAAATTTGCCGCCCCAAGCTCAGGTGGGGCTGGGGCTCGCAGGCAGCGCTGGAAGCGGAGGGAGTGATGTCACCTTCTCCCAGCGCCTGCAGGGGCTTTACCCCCTCCCCCGCCCGGCCATGCAGAGAAGCCCCGATATAAGGGGTGGCACAAGCCAGTACAGCAGCCAGTGCGCGGATGAGGCAGCGCAGCTCCGGGGGAGGGATAGCTCAGTGGTTTGAGCATTGACCTGCTAAACCCAGGGTTGTGAGTTCAATTCTTGAGGGGGCAATTTGAGGATTTAGTTGGGGATTGGTCCTGCTTTGAGCAGGGGGTTGGACTAGATGACCTCCTGAGGTCCCTTCCAACCCTGATATTCTATGATTCTCCCCAGCAGGACTTGCCCTCTCCTCCCCAGGTAGCGGCTGGGCCCTGGCAGCTCAGCATCCCGGGGCAGGGGCTTCCCCTTCCCGCTGCTGCTGGGGGCGCGGCGCTCTCGCCCCGTCTAAGTGGCGCAGCTCCGAGAGTGCAACTGCCCCGAAAAAAAAGGATGGCCAGAATGCTGCCCCGGAAATGTGCCGCCCCAAGCACATGCTTGCTTTGCTGGTGCCTAGAGCTGTCCCGTCTCCTCATATTGAAACTGTTCCATACCCCTATTAATTTTGGTTGTCCGTCCCTGTATTTTTTCCAATGTTAATAGATCTTTCTGGTAGTCCAGTGTTATTCTTTCAATTTTTTTCAAGGCTTAAACATCTTGAATCTGGAAAAATACTGTGTAATAGTGACCACAGGCTACCATCTTCTCCAACTTTTACTCATAAGGGCTCTTGAGATTTCTGCAGATAGATTTCAAACATTTCAAGTCTGGATATGTGTTTGTATAGCTTGTGGATAGAGTATCAAAAATGTGAACCACAAAGCATTAGTTTCATAATCACTTTCACACACGTCTTGGATTCTTGGCATGGTGCTTAGTTATTACACTGACATCTTTTTACCCAAGTGACATAATTTCATAATCCAAGCCTATACTAGCTCTGCATCTAAAGCTACTTATTTACAGAAACTGGAATTTCAGTGAAGACTGAGGAATGACTGTTTTATCGGGAATTTTTGAAGTGGCTCTCTGTGGACCATGTATCGCCATAAAGAAAGCTGGAGTCAGTGCAAACACCATACAGTTAAGGCTAAAGCATTAGGTTTTGTGGACAGTGAGGGGCGAAGTTGTCAGTTATGGATGGACAAAAGTTGCCTCACTTATTAAACTGCCTTTGTAGCAATCCTCCAAGAGTTACAACTGCTGCTGGAGGGGGAAGGGGGGGGCCTTAACTGTTCCTTTCTATGCCTTCAAATACTTATTTAAATTTAATCTCAACTCTGAATTTTCTGGGTTTCTAATCAAGGGGAAATCAGATCAGACTTTTTGGGGAACGTAAAGGGGAGCAGGGCAGGCTGTGACTTTTTTATTTTACATTTTGAGGGCTCTCCCCACAAGGCAACTGTTTCGAGACCTGCTCTTCTCTTCCTTTAAATGAAAGGTAACGTTTCAATTAATCATTTGGCTATTTTAAGAAGTCTACCAGGGACAAACAAACCATTCTGATATTCCTGATGTGCCAGAGAAAAGCTTCTCATACGCTAAGGGTACATCTACACTACCTGCTGGATCGGCGGGTAGTGATCGATCCCCGATCGCTCTGCCGTCGACTCATGTACTCCACTGCGGCGAGAGGCGGAAGCGGAGTTGACGGGGGAGCGACGGCAGTCGACCCCGCAGCGTGAGGACGCGAGGTAAGTCAACCTAAGATACGTTGACTTCAGCTACGCTATTCTCGTAGCTGACGTTGCATATCTTAGGTCGATCTCCCTCCCTCCCCCCCCAGTGTAGACCAGGCCTCAATCTAAACAGTGTACTAGATCTCACCAAGTCCTTTTAAACTTGAAATGTAAGAAACATTGAGACATGATCAGACAAAAAAACCAAAACATTAAGAGTTTTCAAAACACAATTAAAACTTATTTTTTTTGCATCCCATCTCAAAAACAGTTCATCTGATTCACTTCATATCTGGACACAAACCTATCTGCTGGCCACAGACCACACGTGCAGCATTTGAAACATCTGAGGATGTGGTTTGAGGTGGGAAAAATCAGATTTATAATGGAAAGCACATCTCAGCCATAACCATAGACAGGGTACAATCTGGCTCCATAATAGTCCTTTAAGACACAGTACTTACACACAGTTTCTAGCAGCCAGGTCTTTGTGAATGACCTCCCTTCTGGCTAAATAACTCATTCCACAGGCAATCTGAATAGCCATATGAACAAGATCCTGCTGGGAAATTGCCTGCAACAGCACAGAAAAATTATTAACATCACAAAATCCTACAAATAGAGAGTTGAGTGTCTGCCATGTAGAGTATTTTTTCTCAATTTTAATATTCGTTTCCATATTTTATCTCATTTATAAAAACTATCTGCAACCACTCATTCTTCAGGACACATCGTCATTGCTCCCTGGTATTTCTTGATACTTATTTAAAATACTTAACCCTTAATTTCTGAAAATGTCTTATTTTTAGCTGTAAATTGGCTTTGAAATATTTCCTAGCTTTCATTTTCCTTGTCACCAGTTTTTCACATAAATCAGGGATGGACTGAGACAAAATGGCATCTGGATCCACCAAAATTTCAGCCACCCTGCTATACACTTCTCTGCATATTACTCACAAAAGCAGCACTCATTTTCAAGGAACAGACCACAACCAAGTATATAAAGACAGGTTTCAGAGTAGCAGCCGTGTTAGTCTGTATCCGCAAAAAGAACAGGAGTACTTGTGGCACCTTAGAGACTAACAAATTTATTAGAGCATAAGCTTTCTATGCTCTAATAAATTTGTTAGTCTCTAAGGTGCCACAAGTACTCCTGTTCTTTTTTCAAGTATATAAAAGGAGCAGCAGCCTCAAATTTATAATTCCTATCCAATGCTGGAGACTGCAAGTCTCAACCCCTTTGCTCCATATCCCTTTGTAATTTTGTCAGTGTTAATTAATGGGGAGCTTTGTAGTGAGAGTGTTTAATTTTAAAATGTAATATATAATGTGCAAACATGATGTTACTGCATGTTGTCTGCGATTTGAGATATTTACTACTTCCTGTAGCCTGCTTTGGGATACGGACACTGATTTAGTATTATACCATTGCCAGGGCCCTATGTATTCTGCAGAATTCACTGCAGAATCCACCGCTTCCCACAGATGTGTGCTTCAGGTGCTCAGTTCATAACTTCTGCAACAGTTATGCAATTTCTATACAAAGTTCTGTAGTAACATTGAAAATCTGAGGCAGAATAAAATAAATTGAATCTAATATCAAATGACATAAGCAACGTTGTACTGGTCATATTTAATGCAGTAAGTCACAGATAATGATGAGAAAACAGAAGTATGCCAGCTAAATTGGAGTTTACTAAATTAATTGTTTTAAAGTATTTGAATGAGTGAAGGAGGAATGCCACTCTTAACGAAGGACTCAGGTTTTATGGTGTTAAGTATTTCCCACTTTCTTACTTTATTTTACATTAAAAGAAAATATGGTCAAAGCTAGTTAATACAAGTCAGTTGTGAAAACACTGTCTGTTTGGATTAACAGGGCCTTAAAGCAATAGTACATGAACGGTTATCAAACTGGATTAGTGTTTTCCTGCAGACTTTCTTTGGCACACGGACAGCGAGTCCTATGTGAATATTCAGAACACAAACTCCATCAGATGGGCTAATATCTGGATGCCTGGGAAGGAGACAGTATCAGTCTGTAGACATTTGCAATTTAGAGATCAAGCCACAAAGCAAAAGCAGACACAATCATAGTCCCACAGTTGCTCACAGTACAGTACCTCTGCAAATTAACAGGAAGAAAGCCCTTGACTGCTTGGTACTTAGTGTACAAAGCAGGGATGACTTATTGACCCCAGTGAACCAGATAGCCCATAAAAATAAAGTAAGTGACAAGTCAATCATCTAGAGAAAGCCAGGCAGTGTTGTGAGAGAAAGATTAAGAGGAGCATGATGGAAAATTATCTTAACAAAATACACAGGCATGCGTCTGCTGTGGTTGATAAATCCTTTTTCATTCAGATTTTCCGCTTACAAAGTGTTTTGTTCCATTTCATTTCTGTATTAGATGATTAACATTTACTAGGGCTGTCAAGCGATTAAAAAATTAATCGTGATAAAATTAATCGCAATTAATCGCGCTGTTAAACAATAACAGAATACCATTTATTTAAATATTTTTGGATGTTTTCTATATTTTAAAATATATTGATTACAGTTACAACACAGAATACAAAGTGTACAGTGCTCACTTTATATTTATTTTTGATTACAAGTATTTGCACTGTAAAAAACCAAACTAAATAGTATTTTTCAATTCACCTAATACAAGTACTGTAGTGCATTCTCTTTATCATGAAAGTTGAACTTACAAATGTAGAATTATATACAAAGAAAACTGCATTCAAAAATAAAACAATATAAAATTTTAGAGCCTGCAAGTCCACTCACTCCTATTTCTTGTTCAGCCACTCATTCAGACAAACAAGTTTGTTTACATTTGCAGGAGATAATGCTGCCTGCTTCTTGTTTACAATGTTACCTGAAAGCGAGAACAGGTGTTCTCATGGCATTGTTGTAGCCGGTGTCTCAAGATATTTACATGCCAGATGCACTAAAGATTCATATGCCCTTTCATACTTCAACCACCAGGCCAGTGGACATGCGTCCATGCTGATGATGGGTTCTGCTCAATAACAATCCCAAGTAGTGCGGATCAACGCATGTTCGTTTTCATTATCTGAGTCAGATGCCACCAGCAGACAGTTGATTTTCTTTTTTGGTGGTTTGGGGTTTGTGGTTTCCACATTGGAGTGTTGCACTTTTAAGACTCTGGAAAGCATGCTCCACACCTCGTCCCTCTCAGATTTTGGACGGCACTTCAGATTCTTAAATCTTGGGTCAAGTGCTGTAGCTATCTTTAGAAATCTCACATTGGGACCTTCTTTACGTTTTGTGAAATCTGCAGTGAAAGTGTTCTTAAAATGAACAACATGTGCTGGGTTATCATCTGAGACTGCTATAACATGAAATATATGGCAGAGCAGGAGACATACAATTCTCCCCCAAGGAGTTCAGTCACAAATTTAATGAATACTTTTTTTTTTTTTTAAATGGGCTTCATCAGCATGGAAGCATGTCCTCTGGAATAGTGGCCAAAGCATGAAGGGGCATATGAATGTTTAGCATATCTGGCACGTAAATACCTTGCAATGTCAGCTACAAAAGTGCCATGCAAACGCCTGTTCTCACTTTCTGGTGACACTGTAAATAAGAAGAGGGTAACATTATCTCCCGTAAATGTAAACAAACTTGTTTGTCTTAGCGATTGGCTGAAAAAGAAGTAGGACTTGTAGGCTCTGAAGTTTTTGAGTGCAGTTATGTAACAACAAAAAGTCTACACTTGTAAGTTGTACTATCACAACAAAGATTGCACTACAGTTCTTGTATGAGGTGAATTGAAAAATACTATTTCTTTTGTTTATCTTTTACACTGCAAATATTTGTAACAAAAATAATATACACTTTGATTTCAATTACAATGCAGAATACAATATATATGAAAATGTAGAAAAACATCCAAAATATTTAATAAATTTCAATTGGTATTCTATTGTTTTATAGTGCGATTAAAACTGCGATTAATCGACAGCCTTAACATTTACTATAAATCTCAGTAGCACAAACACTATTAAAATGTTCAATCTTGGACGACAGTAAGTTCTCGGGTAGAAAAGGTCCCCAACCTCAAATTAAATTGTATACTTCTCATTTGTGTTTCTCCTAATCCGATCAGTCCTCACTGCCCATCTCAAAAAAACATGACAGTTGCCAATAAATCATTATATTCAATTTAGTAACATTAAGCAAGCACTTTTGGTAAATTGTACAGGTTCCACACTCTTCCCCTCCCCCTCCCCCCAACTATATGATACAGGTAAAGGAAATAGAGATAAAAAGATTAATTCACTTCCAATTTGCTGAAGTTTCCTTAAGATTTTCTTTTAAAAACATTAACAAAGAACTTCAAAAATTAAGACCATTAATGGAAGTGTTATGATTAACTTATAACAAGTGCATTAAATATCAATAAAACATTAAGTATGCACAGTTAAGTAACCAAAATTAAAGAATTGTCAAAAGTTAAAGTTGTGCACAACTAACCCCCCCTTTGTGTGCGTGCATTATAATTTAATTCTACCGTCTGTTTTGTTTTCTCAAACAATTTTTTAAAAAGTTAAGAATGATATACCTCTGTAGCATCTTCCACTGTGCAGTTCTGTGTATGTTAGACACATAGCCTATTACAGATATTAATGTATAATATATGCATGAAAAGAAGTGTGATACTGAATTATGTCAGAAATAGTACATAGCTGCGTAATCGAAGATTACAGCAGTGCTCACACATTAGGAAGTGGAGTTCAGGTTGCAGTATAGTCTTAACTTTGGCATTTCTGGGTGGAGTGAGAAACTGCAACATTAACATTTTCTTAACAAAGTTTCCTAGAAGTTTTTCTGAGAAAAAGGAGGAAATACCCCATACTCAAGCTATTTGGTTAGACAACCACAATGCATACAGCATGTAAGGAGTGCACTCAGGGATGTAAAGGGTGCCTATGGAGTTACCTCACCGAACACAGTGAATGAGGCAAGGCTCCTACAAAGAACTGCTGCTTTCAAGACACACCTTAGGAGATGGGGTCACACTGACAGATTGAGTTACAACACAGTGCTGCCTCACTTCCAAGATGCACATGACCTGCGGATACCATGTAGCCAAGAAGATGCATAAGGCAATGGAAGGAAGCTGTTTGGTGTTCAGAATTTTTGAAAACCAGGCAGATATTTAACTACTGATTTAGGAACCTAATTTTAGACTCCTATATTTGAAATTCTTATTCTTGCTCTACAAATTTTAACAGCACTTCACTAACACCATAGGTCCTTAGGCAAGTAAACTATCATAACATTTTAAAAGAACCTGTGATGTTCAGCTGTAAAATATTAATCTGAAAACAGACAGAATGCAAAGTGAAACAAATGCTTAATGTAACACTCCCAATTTACAGTAAAAATAGGGAGTTGCTGTAATCAATAAGACACTGGAGTCAACAACTGTCTGTGATAAATGCACAGAAAAATTACTTTTTCTTGTGAACCACAAAATATACACTTCCCATGTCTGCTTTTAAGTTTCAACTACGTAATAGGCTTTCCAATTCATTCAACTCTGGAAAAGTCATCCCTGTACTGTCTCCACAGCTGGATCTTAAAGTCTGAACAAAGTTCGACCAACTAAAACATTGAGTTTTTAAATTAGACGTTTCTTACCTGAGGATTGTTGGCCTCTACTAACTTGCACTGGCGCAGGAACAGCTTAAGGTTCCCCCAGTTCATGAAAGGCAGCAGCACCATGGGTTTCTCCCCATCTTCTATACTGACATGGGTGATAGGGAGCAGGTTCCTGAAAGATGAGAGCAGATGCTCCTAAATTTTAGAAAGGTGATATCTGATCAAAGTTAGCAAGTCATCTAAACAAAAGAACCCACTATAAATGATAAATAGAAGTACAGTAGAAAAGGCAATAGATTATTTAACAAAATAAAGTAACAAGGTCTCCAAATAACTTGAAGCTACATGTTTAGGAATGTGTGCAAACATCTGAGCAGTTTTCCATCAAGAAAAAAAACTTTTGCATGATCCAAAGCTGATTAAAGATAAAATCCCACTGAAGATTATTCTTTACACAAACTACGAGTGTATCTTCAGTTTGGAAATGTATCCATCTCTTTAAAATGCACCTATACATGTTACAGATTCCATTATATTACAGTAAGCATAGTTCATAGAACTGAGCAAAAAATTGACATTTCCATTTTGCTGGAAAACGATAGTTTGACATTTGTCCTACACAAGGAAGGAAAGTCAACATTTGAATATTTTCATGGAACAAAAGTCTGAAAAACAATGGGTTGGAAGTGCCAAATCAAAATGTTGCATTCTGAGGGTATGTCTACACTACGAGAGTAGTTCGATTTTAGTTAAATCGAATATGTGCAATCGATATTAGAAAGTCGAACGTATGTGTCTACACTAAGGACAGTAATTCGACTTTGTCAGTCCACACTACCAGGGAAAGCGTCGACATTGGAAGCAGTGCACTGTGGGCAGCTATCCCACAGTTCCCGCAGTCCCCGCCGCCCATTGGAATTCTGGGTCGATCCTCCAATGCCTTCTGGGTAAAAAAATGTGGCGAGGGTGCTTTTGGGTAACTGTCGGCATCCGTCAGTCACTGCCGCCCTTCCTCCCTCCCTCCCTCCCTGAAAGCGCCGGCGGGAAATCAGTTCGCGCACTTTTTGATCAGTGACAGCGCGGACGCCACAGCACTGCGATCATGGATCCCGCTGCGACCATCGCTGCAGTTGTGGCCGTTCTCAACACCTCGCAGCTTATCATACACCTTTCCCTGAGGCAGATGCAGAGAAATCAGGCGAGGAGGCTACGGCACTGGCGTGAGTGCCTGAAGTCGGAGAGTAGCACAGAGCTGTCAGAAACCACGAGCCCCAGCGCCCAGGACATCACTGTGGCAATGGGGCATGTGGATTTTGTTGAACGGCGATTCTGGGCCCGGGAAACAAGCACGGACTGGTGGGACCGCATAGTGCTTCAGGTCTGGGATGAATCCCAGTGGCTGCGAAACTTTCGCATGCGGAAGGGGACTTTCCTCGAACTTTGTGAGTTGCTGTCCCCTGCCCTGAAGCGCAAGGACACCCGCATGCGAGCAGCCCTGACTGTCCAGAAGCGAGTGGCCATAGCCCTCTGGAAGCTTGCAACGCCGGACAGCTACCGGTCAGTCGCGAACCACTTTGGCGTGGGCAAATCTACCGTGGGGGTTGTTGTCCTGCAAGTAGCCAAGGCAATCGTCAAGGTACTGCTGTCAAAGGTAGTGACCCTGGGAAACGCGCAGGCCATCATAGATGGCTTCGCTGCGATGGGATTCTCAAACTGCGGTGGGGCTATAGATGGGACTCACATCCCGATCCTGGGACCGGGCCACCAGGCCAGCCAGTACATCAATAGAAAGGGCTACTTTTCAATGGTGCTGCAAGCACTGGTGGACCATCGGGGACGGTTTACAAACATCTACGTCGGATGGCCGGGCAAGGTTCATGACGCTCGCGTGTTCAGGAACTCTGGTCTGTTTAGACGGCTCCAGGAAGGCATTTACTTCCTGGACCACAAGATAACTGTTGGGGATGTGGAGATGCCTACGGTGATCCTCGGGGACCCAGCCTACCCGCTAATGCCCTGGCTCATGAAGCCCTATACTGGGGCCCTGGACACTGCACAAGAACTCTTCAACTACCGGCTGAGCAAGTGCAGAATGGTGGTGGAGTGTGCTTTTGGCCGTCTCAAGGGGAGATGGAGAAGCTTACTGACTCGCTGTGATCTCAGCGAAACCAATATCCCCATCGTTATTGCAGCTTGCTGTGTGCTCCACAATCTCTGTGAGAGCAAGGGGGAGACCTTTATGTCGGGGTGGGAGGTTGAGGCAAATAGCCTGGCTGCTGATTACGCCCAGCCAGACAGCCGGGCGATTAGAAGAGCCCAGCGGGACGCGCTGTGCATACGGGAGGCTTTGAAAGCCAGTTTCAAGGCTGAGCAGGGTACCCAGTGACTTTTAAGTTTGTGGACACAGAAGCTGAACTTGCCCCCATTTCTTTACCCAGTTGCCGTCGACTATCCTCTCCAGTTACATACCCCCTTCACCCCCTTCCCAAAAAATAAAATCTGTTCTGTTTTGTTAATGGACACCGTTGTCTTTATTACTGTTTTCGCGGGAATGTTTTAAACCTGGGACGCAGACTGTGGCGGGGGGCGGGTTTAGTGTTGTGATGCAAATGATGCTTCTAAACTCCAGGAATGACAGGCTCCGCGGTGGTGGACTGGTTGTTTCAACGGAGCCTGCCAGCCCTCCTGGCCGGGACTGCGTGTATGTGTCGGCTATGTGACTGTCTTGCAGGGGGAGGAGGGTTACAGATCCCCTGCTGCGCGGCTCTGTGATCCAGGGTAAGGACCGCTGCATAAGATCTGTAACTGCCCTCCCCCGCCACCAAGTCACAGAGCAACACCCCCCCCTCCACCACCACACAGAACATGAAAACCACCTCCCAGACTGACCAGGATAACTAGTCACTGCACTGTATATGTGCCCTGCTGC
This sequence comes from Terrapene triunguis, assembly GCF_002925995.2. Classification (NCBI taxonomy): domain Eukaryota; kingdom Metazoa; phylum Chordata; order Testudines; family Emydidae; genus Terrapene; species Terrapene triunguis. The sequence continues at coordinate 3,655,264 of NW_020665188.1, read as the reverse complement.
TGGACCTGCCCCCTGCTAAAGGTGACTGTCCTGTCCAATTACCAAGCCCCTTCCCCCCCCTTCAGACAGACTCTCATCTAAAAGAAGAGGATGGAAACAATAATGAACAAAAACGTACTTTTTATTAACAACCGCACATGGAACGGGGGGGGTGAAACTTGGACGGGGTCTTGTGTGAGGCGGGTAGGAAAGGACTTTTCAAATTTTGGGGAATGAGAGCCTTCTAGTGGTAGAGCAGTCCGCAGGGGTAGAGTGAAATTTTTCACGGCCCCTTCCGCCCCTCCGTGTTTGGACTTTGGGTGAGGGGGGTATGGGACTTGGTGGCGGGGCAGGGCGGTTAGAGAGAGACTGCAGCGGGGCTCTCTCCTCCTGCCTCCGGTCCTGCAGAACATCCACAAGGCGGCGGAGCGTGTCCGTTTGCTCCCTCATTAGTCCAAGCAGCGTTTGAGTAGCCTGCCTGTCCTCCTGTCGCCACCTCTCCTCCCGTTCAATGTTTGCCCGGTGCATTTGGGACAAGTTCTCCCTCCACTGTGTCTGCTGGGCTGCCTGTGCTCGGGAGCATGCCATTAGTTCAGCAAACATGTCTTCCCGTGTCCTCTTCTTCCTCCTCCTAATGTGCGCTAGCCTCTGGGCAGATGTGGCTGTGGGAATTGGAAAAAGCGAGTGAATTCCTGAGACAGATCAATGTATCTGTGAACAGAGAACATAGTCTTTCTCTGTGAACAAGACCATGCAGAGCACCTATCACACGCGCACTGAGGACAAGGTCGAATTTTCGGCCCTCGCCTACCGTGCCTGCGGTCTTGCTGTGGCGAGCTGAGGAGCAGGGCAGGACACCGGACTTTGTCTAGCTGTCAAACATGGTAAGCCGTAGACTTGTGGCTGCTTAAAACTTTAAGAGTGGCACTGGCCTCCTTTCGCATAGAAAGCAATGCGAGTCTCTGCTGGCAGCAATCCTGCAAGCATGAACTCTGGCCCTGTCCCACCCCCTCGCGGCTGTAAACCGCGTGGCTGTAAACCGGCGGTTGCAGTTCTGTAAAGGGACGGGCAAGCAGTCCCAATACTAACTTTCCCCTACCTAATTCACAGCAGGGAGTCATGCCAGACATCACCCTCCTGAAGGTCTCTGCGAGCCAGAAGGAGCGGATGCTTCGTGACAGCCTGCAGAAACCGGGGCCATTTGCTGCAATGCTCTGCAAGGCCATGATCCCCGAGTACCTGCTGGCGTTGTGGCAGGGAAACGTCTCATACCACGGGGGGCCTAACAAGCTCTCCCTGCCCAGGAACCTGCTCATGAGGCTTGAAAAACACCTGCAGGAGACCTATGAGGAGTTCTCCCCGGAGGATGTCGCCTCTATCCCCGGATACATTGACCAGGTTTTGGGTTAGGTGCCCTTGGAGGGACAGAAGAGTGCAGCGTTTTGGGCATTATAATCATGAAGCGGACATTGTGAAATTTTTTGAAAATAGACTATATATTGAAGCGCCCAAAGACAGACTAATCATGATACACTTTGCACAGATTCCCGTTTTGTTGGACTTTCCTGTTTACATGTTTTGAAGCACTTTACCCACTGTTAATATTTTAAATCTTCCTGTTTTGTTGTAAATAAATGTTTACATGTTTTAAAGCACTTTACCTATTGTTAATATTTGAAATATGCCAGTTATGTTATAAATAAATGTTTAGATATTTAAAACACTTACTGCTTGATCCTTCCCCTGAATCTGTGTCTGGGATAACGGCTGGGGAGGGTTGGTAGGGGATCTCTGTGAGGGTGATGAAGAGCTCCTGGCTGTCGGGCAAATCAGCGCTGTCGACTGCCTCGTCCTCCTCATCTCCTTCCTCCTCTTCACCGTCCGCTGAGGAACCGGCCGCGGACAATATCCCATCCTCAGAGTCCACGGTCAGGGGTGGGGTAGTGGTGGCGGCCGCACCTAGGATGGAATGCAGTGCCTCGTAGAAACGGGATGTGTGGGGCTGGGATCCGGAGCGTCCGTTTGCCTCTTTGGTCTTCTGGTAGCCTTGTCTCAGCTCCTTGATTTTCACGCGGCACTGCGTTGCATCCCGGCTGTATCCTCTCTCTGCCATGGCTTTAGAGATCTTCTCATAGGTCTTTGCATTCCGTCTTTTGGAGCGCAGCTCGGAAAGCACGGTCTCATCTCCCCACACAGCGATGAGATCCAAGACTTCCCGATCAGTCCATGCTGGGGCCCTCTTTCTAGTCTGAGATTGCACGGCCATCTCTGCTGGAGAGCTCTGCATCGTTGCCACTGCTGCTGAGCTCGCCACGGTGTCAAAACAGAAACTGCGATTCAAACTGCCCAGACAGGAAAAGGAATTCAAATTTTCCCGGGGTGTGGCTGGTCAGAGCATCCGAGCTCGGACTGCTGTCCAGAGCGTCAACAGAGTGGTGCACTGTGGGATAGCTCCCGGAGCTATTACCGTCGAATTCCATCCACACCTCGCCTAATTCGACATGGCCATGTCGAATTTAGCGCTACTCCTCTCGTTGGGGAGGTTTACAGAAATCGATTTAAAGAGAGCTCTATGTCGAACTAAATAGCTTCGTGGTGTGGACGGGTGCAGGGTTAATTCGATATAACGGCGCTAAATTCGACATAAAAGCCTAGTGTAGACCAGGCCTGAGTCAGCTTAATTTTAAACTCATCTGCCTGTGGTGCTGCGGGGATTTATGGGTGCTGAAGCTATTGTGTTATTACGGGCTGGCTGAATCTCCTAAGATTCATCATGCAAAACAGCAGATCCAGTTTAATGCTGAACTGACTTAAATAAAGTGTTTTGGTTCTGTTCAACAATTTTAATCTTAGTCAAAGCTACCCACATAATATTTTGTTTCAGTTTTCCCCAATTTACTATGCAAAAGTCATTTACAAAATTCTCAACCAGCACTAGTAATTACTTTATATAGTAATGCAAATTCCAAAGCCCTCTTTCTAAAATCTGTTTCAGCATCCCAGATCCAAGAGAGAGAGCGAGCGTGCGTGTGTGTGTAAAAAAAAGAGCCCCTCCCCAGAAAAAGTTTACAATCTAAACAGAAATCAGATTGGGGGAGAGGACAGAAGAAAGCAAATATACTTTTACACTGATACATTTGAGCATTTTCATGGGAAGCATTATTTTATTTCCTTTAATCCAATCTCTCTTTTTAGCCATAAACTAGAACTTTAAATTAAGCATGACTCTGCAAAGAAAAGTGATTTAAAAAGGCAATGTGGATCTTGTTTGTGTTTCAATGATTTCCATATCAAACTCCTTCAGATTACAAGTTTGCTCAATTGCCAATACGTGAGACTTGAATGTCAAACTGGGTTCCTTCCTGCTCACTTGCTATTACCAGTTAAAGATTCTGAAGACCAAACGAAGCCCTCAGTGACATCTCAAACCCCAGTGAATGGAGATTGTCTTGGATGACGTACATAACTCCCTTAAATACAGACCCCACAAAATCATGACAATAATTCATGTACACTACACCCATGCTATTAAGCATTCTTACATCCTAGATGCTTCCTATTTAGCAACACATAGTACTGCTTGGAGGCTTATATTTTTTTTTGCATCCATTCTACTCCTTGTTGATCATTGTCATAACACTATTGGCAGGATTTATCTCTTGATATGCAAGAATACTTAATAGCGTGAAGTATAGGTGGTGACAGAATGTACCCGAATCCACACCCTATATATGCTACTGTAATAATCTTTGTACCAAGCATGCCTTCTGAGATATCATTTAAAAACTATTTTCTGATCAATAATATCATGGCAATATGCATGTAGCAGCATTATATGTGATGTTATAAACATAAATTGAGATTATGACTAAGGCCACATCTACACTACCGGCTAAATTGGTACTGCTGCGATCGATGCAGTGGTGTTGATTTAATGGGTCTGGTGACGACATGCTAAATCAATGGGAGAGCATCTCCCACTGACACAGCGCAGTGTACACACTGTGGTAAGTGGATGTAGCTACGTCAACTTCAGTTACGTTATTCACGTAACTTAGATCTATTTACCGTAGTAGTGTAGACCAGCCCTAAGGTTTGGTCTACTCTACAGAGTTTGGTCAACACAAGGCAACTTATGTCGACCTATGAAGTGTCTACACTTAATTTCACTCTCACCGACAGAACTGCCCCACTACATTGACTTAACTCCACCTCCATGAGCAGTGTAGTCAAGGTCGATGTAGTTTGGCATTGCTTACATCGACTGTTACTGGCTTTCAGGAGCTGTCCCACAAATGCACTACGCTGACAGTACAACTGATACAAGCGCTCCTGGTGAGGATGTGCACCATCAATACCAGGAGCAAAGTGTAAACAATGCACAAGGGACGTAATTACTGTGGCAGCGGTATGCTGACATAAGTCAGATTGACTTAATTTTGTAGTGTAGACCTGGCCAGTAAGTTTTCCGGAGATGTCTGGGGAATGGCCAAACCAGTTTCTCAGGCTACGTCTTCACTACCCGCCGATCCGGCGGGTAGCAATCGGTTTATCGGGGATCGACTTACCGCGTCTCGTGAGGACGCGGTAAAATCGATCCCTGATCGCTCTGCCGTCGACTCCGGAAATCCACCTCGACAAGAGGCGGTAGCGGAGTCGGCGGCAGCGGTCGGCTTTCCCCCGTCCTCACCACCAGGTAAGCCGACCTAAAATACGCAACTTCAGCTACGGTATTCACGTAGCTGAAGTTGCGTATCTTAGGTCGGAACACCGCTGCAGTGTAGACCTAGCCTAAGAGACAAAGGGCAAACTGATGCCTCAGACAGGTGTAAATAAGGCTGATGGGCCAACTACTCACTAAGCGGCCATTCTTTGGCAGAAAAGGGGCAAAAAAAAAAAAAAAAATCTACATCTTAGTAAAGAAACAGCATGGAAAGTCCCCTTCCAAACAGACTGCCTGTTCTCCTTGCTCCCAGCTGGAAATACTTCCCAAAGGAAGGAAAGGGCTATAAGAAGATGCAGACAACCCCAGGCACCTCCACCTTCCCCATCGTTCATCGATTGACTGCATGAATATGGACAAAGGAAGCAGCCATTAAACAGAAATGGTCCTGGCCTAAGAAGTTTGTCCAGTGAGACTGTTGAGAGCACGTGGTAAGAAACTTTGCTTTGAATTTAACATAGTTTGTTAAGTTAGGCACTAGTTGCATTTTATCTTTATTTTTCTTGTAACCATTTCTGACGTTTAGGACTCATTACTTGTATTCATTTAAAATTGCTCTCTCTGTAGTTAATAAACTTGTTTTATCTAACCCAGTGTGTTTGAACTGAAGTGTTTGGGAAACTCTCTTTCGGATAACAAGATGTGTGCATATAATTTCTATTAATAAAATGACAGTCTTTAAATAAGCTTGTACCATCCAGGAGAGGGCTGGGCAGTACAGGACATAAATTTCTGGCGGGAAATTAGGACTGGGGGTGTGTTGGGGTCATCCCACAATATAATCAAGGCTAGCAAGAGCCAAAGCATGGCTGGTTAGCTGCAGCACACACAGACATAGCTGGGATTGACCTGCATGCTGGAGGCTGTTTATGAGCAGTCCAGACTAGAGGCTGGAGTAGTAAAGGAGTGTAAAGGGCACCCCAGATTAGAGGGCAGGGGTGATACCCAGGGTACACTCCAGACTATCTGTATGTCACAGTGGTGTACAGGAATTATTGGCAGAATTTTGTGATGACTGTGTTACTGGCTATGGTTGGAAGATAACCAGGGTGTGGATGCAAGTCTGACAGCACATATGCTTCCTTCTTCAGCATCAGCAAGACAGCACATGTAACAAACTTGTTAATTTATATGGTCTCTGGAGTAAGTGCCTGCAGCACCTCATGGGACTGTGAGGTGGTAAAAGGTGCATGCTAAATGCTCTTTACTTTAGTGTTCATTCTTAAAGGGTCTTTTCAGATTTTTATAACTTTGAACAACATTTTTTGGCTGAAGTATTGTACATTTAAGTTGGGAAGTGATTTGTTTCTGAAATTTTTAGCACTGAAAAGCCACTTAAATATTATTTTCAATACATATGGATATAAATTTAATTTAAAGCCTCTTATGGTGAGAGTGAAAGTAGCAGTACTCACCTGTGATGAAGGCCTCGGAGTTTACAGCTTTCTGTCAGCATCATTGTCACTTGCACTTCTGAGGCTTGATCTAAAAAAAAGACAAGACAAGAAGGAACTGTGACCGATATTCATTCTGGAAACAAACTAAAGTGTAATTTTTTACAAAACTGGTTAAATAGGCACATGCACAAGTGACCAAAACTGATTTTCAACAGGTCAGTTTAAATAAATCAAGTGAACTGACTCAAGATCCTTCTAAAGTGAATGCAAAAGTAGTTATCTGCATTAAATGTTTTTTATTTTCAACTTGTAGCCAGCTGTGGATATACTAGATTTTTTTCATGCTTCAACTGCACACTAAAGAATACCCGATTTGATTTATTACTAGATTTATTAATTTTAACTAAATATAAAGTAAGGTGGGTGCGTTTTGATGGCCATTTTTGTAACACTGCTCCCTTCTTTCACCACCACCCACAAAAAATAACCCATACACTTACATCGAGAACTCTACAACAATCACATATTACAGCAAAGAAAAAACTGACCAATTCAAAATGAGGGTTTATTTTTAAAAAAAGTTTATACATTTCCTCTTCTAATTTTTTAAAATGTCTTTTCAAAAACAAAACAAGGATTACACAAACATATTCAGGAAAATCCCTTATTGAAGCTTTCTTACAACTGCTCCAGAATCCTTCCTACCCTCACATATACATAGCCAACCTATGGAATTCACTTCCACCAGATACTGAGTCTGAGCTTGGTCGGATTCAAAATGTCATCTTGTTCACATAGATGCCTAATATTCAGTTACATTAGATAAGATACAAATGTAAAATGCATAAACCCTTGTACCTACGAGGTAAGTCAATTGGTTGGTGTGAGCAAAGAGTGTCCTGTAAGGGCATGTTACTTTATTAATGTCCATTATGAGGGGGTCACACCTTAATCTGCAATGTCTGGTATTGGTTACCTTTTGACCAGGATAGCGAACCACTCGTTTAATCTGATATGGCAATTTCATGTTAGTAGCAATCCTATGTTTGATTACTATAAACCCTCATCTGTAGTGCTTCCTGCCTGGAAGTGTTAGAGTTTCCCAGTGAGGCAAGAGGGGGTGTTTCTGAGCAGGGAGACAGGTGTTTGAAGCTGTTCTGAGCTGGGATGGAGCGTGAGAATAGTTTGGTTAAGCGAAAGAGGGAGTAGAGTCAATTGGTGAATGTGTGTAGGTAAAGAGATGCGGGGGGGGGAGAGGAAGAGAGGGAAGGGAAGGTGCTTGGGACAAGTATCACAGGGATAAATGTTGCTGTGTTGGTCCCAAGATATTAGGTAATATCTTTTCTTGGATCAACTTCTACTGGTGAAAGACAAGCTTTTGAGCTACACAGAGCTCTTCTTCAGGGATATATATAATTTTCTCCCTACCTGGCACCCTTTACGGCAGGAGAGTCACTGTACAAAATCCCCTAGTGGACCATTAGCCTCTATTTGTGGTTATGCTGCTGGAAGCAAAGACCTGAAGCAGCTTAGTGTGCTCAGTATGATTTCTGTTAATCATCAGCCATTACTCCCCACATCAATGCTGGTACACAGGCCACACTGAAGATCCCATTGGACTGTTTGAACAGGAGTCCTAATTTGGAGCATTGGTAGCAGAGAGAAAATGGAGAGGAGTAAGGTACTCCGTTCACGTTTCCTATTGCCATTCCTACAGGGCAGAATTCAGGTTATCTTGTGGGAGTAGAAATCTGTGTAGTATTTCTTGCAACAGGAGGCTTTTGGGGAGATATATGCTGCTGAGGCCTTAACTGAGCATTTCCAGGTTTTAGAAGGCTTGACGTCTCATGTTATGAAAAGGTATGGTGAGCTTTCTGGTAAGCGATTTAAATATGCAGTGAAGGAGACAAAAATTCCTATGTAGTCTTGTGCACCAAATGAGAGAAACCTCAACATTTTATTAAGATGGAGACCTTGTCTACACTACAGAGTTTTGTTGACAAAAGTTAGCTGTTGTCAACAAAACAGTGGGGGTGTACACCCTGAAATGCTCCTTCCGCCGATGTAACTCCTCTGTTATGCCAACAAAATAAAACCACGTCAACAAGCATCACAGAGCTTTTTGGGACGCTGAGCGATGCAGCGTCAGTGGAGACACTGAGCTTACTTATGTCACCCTAATTGGCCTCCAGGAGGTGTCCCACAATGTCCATCATGACCGCCCTGGTCAGCAGTTTGAACTCTGCTGCCCTGCAGTTACACAGACATGCGCCCATGGAATTTAGGCCCAGGAATTTCTGAAATTCCTCTTCCTGTTTGCTCAGCACGGACTGTTCACACAGCATGTTCCCAGCTGACCATGCTGGCTTTCCTCAACAGATATGGTCCTGCTTGGAGTACACCAGAGCTGTTGGATCTGTGGGGAGAGGAGGCTGTGCAGTTGCAGCTTCACTCAAGCTGTAGGAATTTTGATATCTATGGGCTGATTACTTGTGGCATGCAGGACAAGGGACACAAAAGGGACACACAGCAGTGCTATGCTGAGATCAAGGAGCTGAGGCAGGCATACCAGAAGGCAAGGGAGGCCAACCATCGCTCTGGTGTGGCACCAAAGGCATGCTGCTCCTATGTGAAGCTGCGAGCCATACTCAGTGGCAAACCCAATGCCACCACCGAGAGCCCTGTGGATACTTCGGGGGACTGGAGGCAACAGCCAGCAGTCAACCCCGAAGACCAAGTGGTGGATGAGGAAATGGAGCTAGAAGGGGGACGTGGGACATGTGATAGGGTCGTCTGGTGACGTGACAAGCCAGGACCTAATTTTGACTATGGAGGGGTCTGCCAATCCCAGCATGCTGGCTCTGGTGTGCCTGAAGCAGGAGGGGCTAGCTCTGGAAAGCATGCCTTTTGCTTTGATATGCACACTGAGGATAGGAGACTACGGTCTCATTTACTTGGTTATATGACAGAGGAGGGATAAGGGGTAGAAATTAACAACAGAGCCTACACAGCTATGCAGTGGGGGACCAGCGGAAAAGTTTGTCCCAGGAATCCTCCATAGTGATCTCTAGGAAGCTTTCTTGTAGGTACTCTGCAATCCTCTGCCTAAGGTTCCTTGGCAGAGCTGCCTTGTTTCTCCCCCATGCTGTAGGAACCTTTACCATGCTAACCGGCAATTATTTCTGCAGGAACCAAAGTGACACACAGGCGAACATACGGACCCTGTCTGAAGCCGCACGCGTGCAGGAGCTGCACCCTTGCATCCTAGGTTACCCTCAGGAGTGAGATATCAGGTTTGATTACCCCAGCCTACAGAAAAGAGTGCAATAATTTAGAATATATCTCCCTAAGCACATGTAGTGACCCTCTTCGCAAACCTCCAGACCTTTTGTCCCTTTTTGCCCAATCCCTCTTCCCCCACTGAACTCACCATATTTGGGGTTCTCGCCGAGCTGTGTGCTAGCCAAGGAACAATGAGAGAGAGGTGTGTGTGACTTTTGTGATTCACAGCTGTGTGTGCACTCACAATACTGTCTCTGTTCATTGTTTCTTTGATTTCTGCAGATGTGTCCTTGAGGACCAACTCCTACACAGCAGTGGAGCACCTCCATCAGATAAGGAGGCGAACCAGCAGAAGTAAGGACAATATGTTTCACAAAGTGCTGCAGTCAACAGATACAGCAGATAGCAAAACAAGAGCGTGGAGAGAGACAGTTAATGACAAATTCAGACTGGACAGCCTGGAAAGGAGACAGGAGCAGGAGTGGATGATAAAGCTACTGGAGGGCCAGACAGAGATGCTCAAGTCCCTTATAGCGCTGCAGTCTGAGCACATCTGTACACGACTCCCCCTGCAGCCAATACAGAACGCCATTCCATGCCCTCCCCAAATTCCCTCAACACATTCCTCGCATGTACCCCTTGCACTCCCTCCCTAGAGACTGGTTTCATGATGAAAGCTGGAGTTACAGCTATGAGAGCCTTAACTGAGAAACTGTTCCTCACTGGTATGTCCTGTTTGCAAACAAACAAAAAAGCCATTTTATCCTTTTAATTAAAAGTATAGTCTTTGAAACAAAGTGAGTCTGTGTGTCATGCACACGGTATTTGCTGCTAAAATTCAAACAGTGGCTATAGGCAGGAACATTAGCTCTCTACAATTAAAACTCAGGAAGAAAGCATTACGGGGGTCATTCAAGGCAGCAAGTAAACATTGCCCGGCCAAATGCATTACAAAGACACATTACTGGGGCTCTTTGTTCCCTGTAAGCTGCACGCTTGGGCAGCCGCGCAGGAGAGATGTAAGTGGCACCCAGCTGACAGCAGAGCACATACAGCCAGCAGCATGTGTTCGGGTGCCCTTCCCCCCACGTTGCTCCATCCTGCAGCTGCTCCTGGGACCCTCCTGCTGGCTGTGCAGAGTGGGGGGAAGGGTGCTGATGTTAGGGTGTCCCCCTCCCCTGTACTCCATCTCCACAGACCAGGGCAGAGGGGACAGCCTGGCTCAGGAGGACTCGGAGCTGCTGTGGTCTGAGCGCGTGCCTTTCTTAAAGAGACAGTGCACTTTTTCTGAGATTTCCCCAGCAGCCAGCTCAGTCTCTCCCCCACCCCACACACACACTCTCTCTCCCACCCCATGTACCCCATCTTCACAGAGTGGGGGGGAGGGGAGAGAGAACAGGGCTCAGGACCGAGCAGGAGAGCTTTCAGTAAGCATTTTAGGGAGACAGTGCATGGGTTTTCCCACCAGCCAACACACACACAGTCTCTCTTACACACAAGTCTCTTTCACACTCACCTCCCAACACATACTTGCATTATTGTTGTTACTTCTTGCTACTTCCTGCAATGCACATATATTCTCTGTAATTTTATTCTTTCCAAGTGTTATTTTAGTGTTTTGACTGGTCTATGCATTTCATAATTTTTATTTCTCTTACACTTAAAATTTAATTCTTTGAGTAGTGAGTTCTAAAATGCCTAACCTGGCTGGAGTAATTATCCCTATGGTAACTTTAAAAAATATATATATATCATATCTAGGTTTTTTGTTTCTACTGGTGGCGCACATAGGCACATACCTCGGTGCACATAAAATGTATTCTGCACATGAATGGAAAAAATTAGAGGGAACATTGCTGGGGGTCATTGTCAAAATGCTCCTTCAAAGCCTCCCTGATTTGAATAGCCCCCTGTTGAGCCCCTCTAATTGCCCTGGTATCTGGCTGCTCAAAATCAGCAAGCAGATGATCCACCTTAGCGCTCCACCCCTAGGGAAGCTTTTCCCCCTTCGCTCTGCAAATATTATGCAGAGCACAGCAGGCTGCTAAAACCATCGGAATATTATCCTCACTGAGGTCTAATGCCAAAAAGGCAGCACCAGTGACTTTTTTAATCTGCCAAAGGCACATTCAATGGTCATTCAGCACCAGCTGAGCCTGTTGTTGAAGCACTTCTTGCTGCTGTCTACATTCCCAGTGTAAGGCTTCGTGAGCCAGGGGAGCAAGGGGTAGGTGAGGTCTCTCAGAATCACTATGGCATTTCCACATCCCCCATTGGAATCTCTGGTCTCGAAAGAAAGTCTCAGCATGAGCTTTCTATACAGTCTAGTGTTCCTAAATATTCATGCACCATGACTCTTCCCTGACCAATCCACATTAATGTCAGTGAAACACCCCAGTGATCCACCAGCGCCTGCAAAACCATAGAGAAGTAGCTCTTATGATTGATGGCATCGCAAGATGGTCTGGGGGCAAAATTGGGATATACGTGCCATCTATCGCCCCGCTACAGTTAGGGAATCACATTGCTGCAAAGCTATCAAGTATTTCCTGCACATTATTCAAAGTCACTGTCCTTCATAGCAGGAAGTGACTAATGGCCCTACACACTTGCATCACCACAACCCCTATGGTGGACTTTCCAACTCCAAACCGATTTGCAACTGATCGGTAGCAGTCTGGAATTGCCAGCTTCCACACAGCGATCGTCACTCGCTTTTCCATTGTGAGGGCAGCCCTCATTCTGGTGTCCTTGCGCTGCACTGCTGGAGCAAGCGGCGCACACAGTTCCAGAAAGGTGGCTTTACATATCCAAAACTTCTGCAGCCACCGCTCGTCATCTCATACCTGCATCACGATCTGATCCCACCCCTCAGTGCTCATTTCCTGAGCCCAATACTGACAGTCCACTGTGTGCAGCTACTCTGTGAATGCCAGCAGCAATTTTGAATTATTTCTTTCCATTGCCCACAGCAGGGCAGGCACCACAGATTCACTTTGTTCCACAGCTCATGAAACACGGCAGGACCAGCTGCGTTGTGTTCATAACGCTGATCACCAAACTGGTCAGCAGTTCAGGATCCATGCTTTCAGGCAGAGATGGCAGGCATACAGTTTACAGGGGCTGTTCAAAAACAGCACAAAACAAGGTCGGAAGCCCATGGAATGATGGGACAGAAAGAACTGCATCATGGGACAGTGAGCATGCCCCCACATCTCCCAGTGGCAGAAGGTGGTGAGTTGCGCATTGGGATAGCTACCCACTATGCAATGCTCTCTTTGCTGATGCAAGGGCACAGACTGTGGAGACTCTGCTGACTCAAGGAGTTGTGTGGATGTGCACAACCGATGTAATTAAGGCAGCTTAAGTTGACTAAACTCTGTAGCATAGATATGTCCGGAGTTACACAAGCAATACAGCCCTCATTTACCAGACTGAGATTGTTAAAATTTGTTCTTATGAATAGCTGAACCTTTCCAGAAAAATGCACCCTCCAGTAGAGACTAGACTTGGAAAATTCCAGGCCAAAACATAAGTTACAAGAAGTTATAGGCCACTGGAAATGAGATCTCAGAATAATGCATAGGCAACTTTAATTACCAGTTTCATTCCCACTACAGTTGAGTCCAGAACTACTACATCGTGAGGAAAGAGGTTATTTCATTTTATGTTTTATTTTAAAACCTGTAAGCTTGGCTTGTATACCTCTCAGAAAGAGGAACTGACCCTGCACTCAAGTAACTACTTTTTGGTATTTTAAAATTAGAAGTTACATTGCAATAATCTAGTGTTCCAGGTCAGAAGGTAGTTTAAATTGGCTGTAAAGTCTACAGAACAAGTTAAGCTTGTTTATAAAAAACTCCTACAGTGACAATGAATTCATCCATCTCTTCACAGTAATACTGTTGCAGACAAGGGCTTTGTCAATGCCCTTCCTCTCTCCATCATGAAATCCAACAATGGCTCACTGAAAAACTACAGTATGTTCCATTGTTTCCTTTCAGCTCAGAAAGAACATTATATTTTAGGGGTAGGGCTCCCAAAGGATGATTGACTTCCATTCAAGTATATACGGAAATCCAAATCTTATCTTGTGAAACAGTTCCAGCATCCGTATTGTGTATTCTTATCAATATTATTTCCTTGTTTTCTATAAGTCAACCTGTTTCTGCGGGAAAACAAAATTATATAAATGTAACGCATTCAGGACAAACAATAGGAGCACAAAGCCAAATCCTGCTCTGAGTTACACCAACGACAATGTAGAGGAACCACATGAGAGTCAATGTAATTATTCTGGATTTACACCAGTTGAAGCTCAAAAGAATCTGGTCCGCTACTTCCAAAGTTTCTTTGGAAGAATGACTCATGGCGAAAAGGATAAATGGATAGAAATAATGCAATTGTCCTGTTGCAGTTATTATAATTCATTTTAATAACTATTTTTTCATTAGTTATACTGACCAAGACATTACAAAATGGTGATATAATTGGGGTCGTAAGTCCATATTTAGGAACCAAAATAAGTAGCCTGATTTTCAAGAATTCCAAGCACCCAGAAGCTCCCACAGCCATCCAGCTTTGAATGTCCCCTGACATTCATGTAATAAGGAATGATTTTGATAGTGTCTATTTGTGCCCCTGGAGGATCTAGAATTATATATAGTGAAGTTCTACAATTGTCTTGCATCAGGTGTGCTGTACTTTGGATAGAACTTACAACAGCACACACAGAACTCTTCAGCACCTACTTCCTTTGGCATAGGGTATTCTGTCCTTATATTTGGCAGGATGTAGCCCAGCACCTGAGTGCTAGCATTGTGGGAAATCTTTGCACTTAGGCTAAACTATGGTGACTCCTTATAGTGGTCTTAACTTCCTCTACTTGGGCCATAGGGCAATTCTGTGATTGAAACCATGACAAATCTCTTGTATCAAAGCCTCTGTTTATGGGCAGTGCTATTAAGAGGCCACATTCTCCAAGATTATGACACTGAATTCATGTGTCAAGTTGCAACTTTGAGTTGAAGGGCTTGTCTACACTGGCACTTTACAGCGCTGCAACTTTCTCGCTCAGGGGTGTGAAAAAACACTCCTGAGTACTGCAAGTTTCAGCGCTGTAACATGCCAGTATAGACAGTGCACCAGCGCTGGTAGCTGAGCCCCTCGTGGAGATTTTTTTTTAAAGAGTGCTGCCGTGGCCCTTAACGTTGCCAGTGAAGACGTGCCCTAAGCCAAACGCTCCAGGGTTCCCAAAAGGTAACAGAGCCACATGTCTTGACATCTTGAAGACTTTAAAGAGCTACCCTAATCACCTTTTGAGATGTTAATTTGTTAAAGCTGCTTGCCTCTAAATGCTGATAGATATGTGCCAACACCCAACACTCCACACCATTACTGCAACTCAATGCTTTAGAGTTTGTATGTGGCATGATCACTACTTCTAGGATCAAAGCACCCAACATCCCGTTTCATGAGACTGCTCTGTGCCAATATTCCACAATAGTTCAATGTCTCAACAACCAAGAATTGAGTAATAGCAGAGATCAAGACCAAGATTGTCGAGCGACCTATAATTCTGGATGTCCAACTTGAGACACCTTAAAGGGGTCTGTTTTACCGAAAGTGCCGAGGAACCTCTTAAAAAAAGCTTCTTCAGACAAGATGGACACAAATAACGGAAGACATCCAAGATCACTAGTTGCTTTTGAAAATCTTAGCCCAATGTCTCGTGTCAGGCTGTTGAGCATCAAAGATATCATGTGGACCAGCATAAGAACAACCTGCTACTTCCAGCCATAGAACCAGGCTTATCACCTAGCTCTTGATATGTTTGTATTGGTACCTAGCACGATGGACCAGGAGCACGTAGCTAGCGGCTCAAACGGGGGGGTCCGTGAGGCGGGCCAGCACCAGGTTCAGGTCCCACTGTGGGATGGGGGAACTGACGTACGGGAAGAGACGATCCAATCCCTTAAAGAATCGGCCAGTCATAGCATGGGAGAATACCGTGTGGCCCTGCACCGGTGGGTGGAAGGCCGATATGGCCGCCAAGTGCACCTCGACGGACAAGGGCACCAGGCCCTGGGCTCTAAGGTGAAGGAGGTCGTCCAAAATGAGCTGGATCGGGGCAGCCATGGGGGAAACACCCCACTCATCCGCTCATCGGGAGAACCAAGACCACTTTGCGAAGTAGGCTCAGCGCATGGAGGGTCGCCTGCTTTCCAAGAGGAAGCGCTGAACCCTTCCAAGCACGTCCTCTCCTCCCGGCCTAACCACTGAGCAACCATGCTGGGTTGGGGTGGAGGAAGCGGCCCTGGTCCTGGGACAGCAGGTCTGGGCGGGGCGGCAACAGCCACGGCGGGGCGACCGCCAGGCCCATGAAGGTCCCATACCAATGCTGCCTGGGCCATGCCGGGGCAATTAGTAGGACCCGGACCTTGCCTATCAGTGGGAACGGGGGGAAGGCAGAGAGAAACCGGCCCGACCAGGACAGGAGGAATGCATTGGAGATGGCACACCATCCCAGCTCCCCTGGAGCAGAACCGGGGACAGTGATGGTTCTGCCGGGTCGCAAACAGGTCCGCCTGGGGAGTTCCCCACTCTTGGAAAAGTCTGTACACCACCTCTGGGTGAAGGAACCACTCGTGCTGAGAGGAGAAGTCCCTGCTCAAGCGATCCGCCTGCGAGTTCCAGGTGCCTGGTAGGTGGTAGGCCTGTAGGCAAATGTCATGGGCTATACAGCCTGAGGGCTTCCTGGTAAAGGCTCGGGCCCTGCCTATGTAAAACATCGAGGCCGTGTTGTCTGTGAGAACCCTGACCACCCAGCCCTCCAGGTGTGAGCGGAAGGCCATGCATGCCTGGACATTTATGTGGGGGCCAGGTCCTGCGCAGACCACAGACCTTGGGTCTGAACGTCCCCCACACGGGCTCCCTACCCCAGGTCCAATGCATCAGACACCAGTTCCATCGATGGGGGCCTGCCTCTGAATAGGACCCTGTGGAGCATGTTCCCCAGGGAGGACCACCATCATAAGGAGGCGATCACGTGTTTGGGCACAGTGAGGACTTTGTCCGTCCTGTCTCTGGCCTTGGAGAACGCCGAGGCCAACCAGAGCTGGAGGGGCCTCATCCTGAGTCTGGCGTGGCAAAACACATATGTGCACACCGACATGTGACCGAAGAGCTGGAGGCATGCTCTGGCTGTTGTCACTGGAAACCTTGTGACCGTGTCGATGAGCCCTTTCAGGGCCTCGAACCTGTCCTGTCGGAGGGAGGAAGGCGGTGGCTGACATGCCGTCCACGACCGCCCGGATAAACTCTATGCGTTGTACCAGGACTAACGTGGGCTTGGTGTCGTTTACCAACACGCCCAAAGTGGCGCACATGGACAGAAGGAGCGCCACGTGATCCCACACCTGCGACCAGGAGCTGCCCTTGACCAGTCAATCATCCAGATAGGGGAAGATCTGGATCCCACGGCGCCTGATGTAGGCAGCCACCACTGACATACACTTTGTAAATACCCTGGGGGTAGTGGACAGGCCAAATGGGAGGACCGTAAATTGGTAGTGCTCCTGCCCAACTCTGAAACGGAGAAAGCGTCTGTGCCCCTCGAATATATGGATGTGGAAGTACACGGCCTGCAGATCGAGGGCGATGTACCAGTCCCCGGGATCCAGGGAGGGAATGATGGAGGCCAGGGAGACCATGCAGAACTTGAGCTTTACCATGTACTGGTTCAGGCCTCGCAGGTTCAGGATGGGCCTAAGCCCCCCTTTGGCCTTCGGGATAAGGAAATAGCGGGAGTAGTACCCCTTGCGTTTGAACTCCACTGGCACCACTTCCACCGCTCCTAGGCCAAGGTGCCACCCCACCTCTTGCTCGATCAGAGCCTCGTGAGAGGGGTCCCCCAGGAGGGATGGGGATGGAGGGTGGTCGGGTGGGGTGGAGGTAAACTGAAGGGTGTAACCCCAGGAGATGGTGTTGAGGACCCACTGGTCTGAGGTCAGCTCCGGGAGGAAAGCACACAACCGGCTGGAGAAGGGAAGCTTTATTGTGAGTGGATCTCTGATGAGAACTGTTAGGGTGCCCCCGGGCGTCCCGTCAAACGTGCCGTTTCCCTGCCTGTTTGCCCTTGGAGGACCCCCCAGGCTGGGGGGCAGACCGAGACTGCCTCTGCGGGCGTTTTATAGTCCCACGACTTTTTATAAGCAGGCTTGTATTTAGAGTGGGCTGCCTGGGCGGGAGCCTGCTGCGGCTTAAACTTAGGTTTAGCCGGAACATAAGAGGCCCAGAGTCTGAAGCATCATGTGGAAATCTTTCAGGTCATGCAGTTTTATATCCATTTGTTCCACAAACAGAGCTTTGCCATCAAACAGGAGGTCCTGCAAGGAGGTCTGCATCTCACTGGACAGCCCAGAGAGCAGGAGCCACAACGCCCTTCTCATGGACACCGTGGAGGCCATGCACCGCACAGCCGTGCCCGCTGCATCCGATGCTGCCTGCAGGGTTGCCCTGGCAGCCGCTGTACCCTCCTCCACCAGGGCTTTGAACTCCTTCCTGTCACGTTCCTGGAGGGGGTCTTCGAATTTGGGCAAAGAGCCCCACAGGTTGAACTCATACCTGCCCAGGAGAGCCTGATGGTTTGCCACCCATAACTGGAAGCTCGAGGACAAATAACTTTTCCTTCCAAATGAGTCCAGCCTCCTTGAATCTTTATTTTTCGGAGTAGGGGCTGGTTGGCACTGTGGTTGACCGACTCGACCACCAGGGAGTTAGGGGCAGAGTGGGTGTGTAGGAATTCATGCCCTGTGGCAGGCACAAAATACTTGTGTTCCGCTCTTTTAGAGATGGGGGCCAATGAGGCCAGGGTTTGCCACAGGGCATTTGACATTTTAGCGACTCCTTCGTGGAGAGGCAAGACCACCTTGCCCAGTAGAGGCGGACAGTATGTTAAACAGGGAGTCCGAGGGCTCCTCCACTTCCTCTGCCTGGAGGTTGAGGCTTGATGCCACCCTTTTTAATAGTTCTTGGTGGGCCTTAGAGTCCTCCTGAGGGACGGAAGGAGGAGGGGCCGCAATCGCCTCATCAGATGAGGGGGAGGAGGCCGGCGCAGTACTTTGTGTGTCCACCGGCACCGGAGGATCCACCACCTGGTCGATCTCCGGGCACAGTGCTGAGAATGTACGACCTATCGACTCCTTCCTTGGAGGTCCGGAGGCCGACGGCCCTTCTGAGGCTCTGGCCACCAAGCAAACACCCACTGGGAGCTGTGTCGGGGGCCACGGTGCCCACTGGTACAATTGCGCCAGCCACGGGGCCCGGTGCCACTGCACCTGCTGTGGCACCGGGTGAGCGGGCTGTTCGGCCTGGCTGACCTGATCCATCGATGGATGGCTATGAAGGGAGGCTGGGCTGATGTATGACCTGGACCAGGAGGAGCGGTGCCGACCCCGAGACCGTGACCTCGATGTGGAGGACCGGTACCGTCGGTAACAGCTGCTCAGCGATCGGCTCCGACGGGTGGATCCGCAATGGTGACTCGCCGGTGATCAACTCCCGGGGCTGCGGGAGCAGTGCCTTGGCGGGGTCCTGGAGCGGGACGACGAACGGGAACGGTGTTGACATTTGTGTCGCGACCGGCTACGATAGCCCCTCCGAGACCAGGACCTTCGGTGTCATCTGCCTCGGTCCCATCGGTGTTCGCTCCTCGAGGTGGAGCAGTGTCTGGAGTCTCGATCAGACGGAACCCAGCCAGACAACCTGGTGCGAGTCAACGGCGACCCAGGTGGACTACGCACGGAATGGTCGCTGAGTGGCAAACAGCATCGGGAATGTTCCCTCAACGGAGACCAGTACCGAGTCGGGGCCGACTGCCAAAATCCCAGTGGCGGCTTGCCTCTGGAGCAAGAGGCCAACGTTGGCAGTGCTCCTGGTACCAGCATTGACATAACGTCCCGGGCTGCCTGCAGGGCCTCTAGCACGGAGGGCATCTGGACATCCAGGGAAGCCTGCTCTGACTGGGCCGGGCTACTCCGCTCGACTTGAGTAGGAGGCCTAGAGGCCGATGGGGATTGAGGACTGCCCAACACGTGTCTAGTCTCTGCCCCAGATTTACTCCGGTGCCGCGGCGGCGAAGGCCTCTTCTTAGCCTTCTTGGTGTGCCCCGTGGACAGGATGTGGTGCCGACTAGTAGCTGGCACCGGGGGGTCGCCGTGCACCGACATCATGATGCCGACTTGGAGCAGCACTCCAGAGTCGGGATCAACACCGACTCCATGAGGATAGCCCAGAGCATAATGTCTCTCTCTCTCGGTCCGAGGCTTAAACGACTTGCAAATCTTACAGCGAAAGCTGAGATGAGTTTCACCCAAACAGCGTAGACAGTCCGCGTGCAGATCACTCACTGGCATCGGGTGCCTACAAGTGTCGCATGACTTAAAACCCAGGGCGCGGGGCATACCCCGGCCCAGGTGCACTACCTAAACCAAACTAAACCTAATTGAGTACTAACTACAGGTCACATACACTGAAAGAACAAGAGTTCTGGGGACAAGCTATAGCAAAGCTGGAGCAGAGCAGTTCCGAAGCACCTTCACTGGCAGCAAGAAGGAACGGAGGGTGGGGGGGAGTGCGCAGTGCCCCTTATACCGTACCATGGAGGTGCCACTCCAGGGGTTGCTAGGGGTGCTCCCCTATGGGTACTGCTAGGGGAAAAACTTCCCACACTGGCGCAGGTGGCGAGCACATGCACCTATTGTGGAATACACATGAGCAATCACTCGAAGAACCTTTGACATTTCTCAGCGTGGAGAGCTGACAGAGCTGCTGAAGATGCTGTGGGAGAACTCTGAGGGAATCACAGAACCATCAATGTGGAATCGGTAGGCAGGCAGACCCGGCTGCTGCTGCGGGGAGATGGGGGGGCGGGGAAGGGGAGAGACTGCTGTGCTGAGCCATGGGCTGATATGGGCGGGGGGTTCCCCATCCCCCAGGCTTGGTTGCTCAGGCTGCTGTCTGAACTTAGGCCTTGGCTACACTGGCGCTGTACAGCGCTGCAACTTGCTGCACTCATGGGTGTGAAAACGCCCCCCCCCCCAGAGTGCAGCGCTGTAAAGCGCCAGTGTAATCCGCGCCTGCAGCGCTGCAAGCTATTCCCCTCAGAGAGGCAGCGCTGTGAATTCTCAAGTGTAGCCAAAGCCCTAGAGACAGCATGCCGACACTTCCCCAATACACAGTTTCTGTCTCCTCCCCCCCCCCCACACTCCCTATCACACACAGTCTTCCCCTCCCCCCCATACACTTTAGCTGAAAAGCGGCTGGCAATCTAGTAAGATGCCAATGGAATGATGGAATTGAGAAACCTGCATCATGTGATGCTGGACCTGTGCCATGAGGCAGGACCATCCTTAGGCATATGCAGCTGTGTAGGGCACCTGAAAAATTGGGGCACCACTGGGTCTGTGTCCACCCTCCCACCTCTTCCTATCCCTGTTCTGACCCTTCCTGCAGGCTCCCACCACAGTTGGCTGCTGCAGCATGGTGAGTCTTCCTTATGAGGGAATTTAATAAGCCTTCCAGCCTGCCAGACCTATTAGCATAACACTGAAACTGTTAAAGAACCATTCAAGTGGTAATGAAGCCATTTAACAGGCATTTGCCAATATACTGTCAGTTTCTAAATTTACTGACAAAAACAGTTGTGCATTACTGTAATATTTTCTCAGAACATGTTAGTCTACTACAGGACCTTAGTTTAAAATTTGCTTTAAAAATATTTCATTAGTGAGTTGAAGATTATAAAATCACATTTCTAAAAAATCCTTGCATAGATTTTTAGATGCACCATCATCTTTAGCCTTAAATGCTCGGATCTTCAGACAGTTTTTTAAATAAATCCTTCAAAAGACCACCCTTATCTAAAATACACATTTTAATTACTATAGTTAAAAAAAAAAACTTGCTTCCTAAGTCTTCCTGTCCTTTCTGCCCATCCCTTTCTCCCTTCACGTGCCCCACCCTCAAGTTTAGTGCTTTTAATTATGTACCTTCTGCATGTCCAGTCTTCACCATCTGGCATGCAGTGGAAAACATGCTTCATTTTCTTTAGAAAAATTGCAGAAGAGTGTTTTTTCAAATGTAATTTGCTTCATTTGGATGGAAGGGGGTGAGCAGGGTGAGGGAGGGAAGAGAGGAGGGAGACAGTGGGGAGAGGGCAGGGCCTGGGCAGAGTGGGGCGGGGTCTGGGGTGGAGCAGGAGTGGAGTATGGGTGGGGCCACAGGCAGAAGAGGTGGGCTGGGGAGCTAGCCTCCCCAAATGGAAGTTTCACCCACTGCCCATGACAGCAGGTAAGAGTGGGTTGGCTCCCGCAAACTCAGCACGGGCCGTATTCACAGAGACGAATGTGCCAGCACCGCGCATTCTGTGTGAGAGAGAGGGTATAGGGGTCTCTGTGGGGAATTGTGACTCTCCACTGCCGTGAGGCGGGCTGGGCATCTCAGTATCCTTTGCTGCCTCACCCCTTCCTGCCCCCGGGCTGCCGTCAGGCATAGGGGCACCAGTTTAATAATACTGCATAGGGCCCCATAAATCCTAAGGACGGCCCTGCCATGAGCCATTGCAAACCCTCTCCAAAAGGCCCTGAGGCAAGTTGCACAGTGTGATAACTACCCACAGTGCACTGCTCTGTCTCGATGCAAGAGCTGCTTCTGTGGATGCGCTGCGTCAACACAAGGAACATAGTGTGGACACGCACTATAGCTTTAATTAAAGCAGCATAATTTTTGTTGACAACTCTATAGTGTAGACAAGGCTAAGATGAACTGAAGTGCTTTTTAGTAACAAAACTTAAATTTGTATATTTTCTTAATGACTTAACATCAGAGAACATCAAACACATTATATCTGAAAATTTTTAAAAATTCCTCATTTGCTTAATGTCTAAGATGAGAGTTCGGGAATCTGTTTCTTCTGAGAAGTTCAAACACCTAATGCAGGCTGGAAGATGCATTCCTTGCCCTACTTCAAGTGTTTAATGATTTGACAGTTTAGGGAATCTGTCTGAACAATTTATGATCTCACACAGAATTCATGAACTATGTATGTATTTTTACCAAGCTGCAAACTCCATTTTCAACGTACAGCCCCTTTGCCTTCTCCATTGTCGGCTTGCCTACATGTTAGACTGAAATTCCAAAGGCTAGTGACAAAGAAATAACAAGAGGTTCATTGCTTAAAGGGCTCTCCCACTGAAAAGAAATAGCTGAGACAATAAGATAGCTCCTAGCCAGAACTGGTTTCTCAGGGGATTGGTCGCCTTGGCAACAAGGTCAACTGGTAGGGTCTCTGGTCACCTTTTAAGGCTGACGAGAGAGTCATCTGACAGAGGAAACTGGAAAGTTATGAAAAGGGATCAATCTGGAGTACTCGGCCATTTTTCTCCAGCTGAGGACAAAGGAGAAGCAACTGAACATGTAGCAGCCTGATAAGGTAGGGGACTCTGCATACCTACCTGAACACAGATGATCCTCCGATGACTTCCAAGGGAAGAGTGAGCTAGTGGGGGGCACTGTGTTTAGGATGTTTGTTGTGTGCTATGTGATCTGTACTATCTTGTGCTTTATCTGTTAAGTAAAAAAGCAATGGTGTTAGAATCTTGTGCTAAATGTCTGATTTATGCTTTGCACTTACCACAAGTCTCCTGAGAGAGTTAAATGGTAACCCAGAAGGTTCACACCTTGGGGTGGAGTTCTGGGAAAGGGGGTGTTTACACTATGGGGTAGCCTGAGGAGTCAGCACTGATCCCAGGGGCCAGGCAGCTGGACAGCAGGTTCCAGCTCCAAGGAGGGGGTGCTAGAAAGTGGATCTGTACTTCAAGAATGTGCTTAGGATGCCCCAAACTGGGGCAAGTGGCTGAGCTCCATTCAGGCTCAAGACTTAAAACACCTGGGGATCAGCATCTAGTTTCCTTCATAGCAGTCTGGTGAGTATATCAGAGGGGGTGTTCAACCGGGACCTGTGAGATGTCATGAACAAATACTGGAGAAACAGGAGCCTGGGAGGGTAAGAACACCTTTCAGTTTACTTATTATAATGTAGCTATGTGCATTTTTAAGACTACAAAGATATTGACTTAAGCTCAAACATTTTTGCATTAAAAAAATCTGTAACCTTTAACAAAACTGCACACAAACAAGCTCTTTCCCTCTTACTACTTCATGTGCCACAAGTCTAACTCTTCTCAACATGTTCTTCCGTCTAACAAGCCCTGCATGAATCTGAGAAGAGCCAAGACACTAGACTGCCTTCAACTGGTTTGTGACAGCTGAAATAGATGTAAATGAACACAGGTAGTACTTGTCGAAGCCAAACAGATAAGTTAAGAAGGAAGTCAGAGTTTGTATGTTTGTGAGTTGTCAGCTATCCAACATGGCCTGTTTGCATCATGCTGGAAACCTTTCACTTATAGGTCCTCTGGATGCATCTGGGTTTCTCTGAAGGAGCCTGAAACATCTGGCAGAACACACCATGGTTCCTAAGTTCTACTTGATCAGCAACTATGCTGATGAGATAGACTCCATGTGGAGATGCAGTTAGGTTGGACAATGATCCAGGGCCAATTCCAGCAAATAGGCCGGTCACAAACATCTGAAGCAGATTTGAGAATCCTTGACCAGTATAGATAGGGAAACTAAGATAACAAATTCTCCTCTTGGAGCTTAGCAAGGACTCTTGTTACCAGAAGCACTGGTGGATAGACTTAAGCCTCCATCCACAGTGGACAGACCACTGGAGCAGGCACATGTCTACCTCTGTTTATAATGGCATCTAACACAAAAGGGCCTTGATCTTAACCGAAGCCTCTGGGCACTTTCATTATTTATATCATGGCAGAATAGAACTGTTTTATTGCTCTCCTCTTTACAAACAAGTTAATTTTTAGGGGACCCTAGAATCTGCGCACACACAAAAAATTCCAAGTATAGCAGAGAAAATCCTTTAGACTCTTGTCAATACTCTATCATTGTTATTAAAGAGGTGAGAGAATCTATGATAACTGATATTAAGAAACAGCTTCAGTAGTGAAGCCCAGAACAAATGAGGGGGGAAAAAATCCAAGAAAAGTTTCCATTAAGATGAAATTTTAAGTACCCAGAACCCAAGCCATGGCCTATTATAATGGATACAATAGGTGTTGTTTACGTGCTGTTAAACAATCTAAGTGCATCCCCAGGACTGATTTCAAGCTGGCAGATACTCCAAGTAACAACAGTTAATTTCTGCATCTAAGCTGCAAACCCCTAAAACCACTAAAGCAACTGAAGAAACCTAAGTCACATTACAAAAAGCAGAAAGCAAAGAAGGGGCAGTTAACCCAGGGGACCCGCCCTTACTGCTGAATTGACTTGCCAGTCTTTTCTTCCTTCTGAAGATATACTTACATGATGCTAATCCAACTCCACTCAACAAAAAGAAGGAGGTGACAAAGTGCCAATCACTTCCTATAGAAGACTATGGTCCTTTCCCACCTCAGTCAGCAAAACTTCCCAAGGAACCACGTTGCAAGTGGGAAAGATAACAGGAACTAGGATGCCTAAGAGAAGAAAACTGACATACTGAAAATACAAATTGTCAATAGAGAAGGTGGGTTTAAATTCAGAAGATTAGAACACTTCTACTAAACTCACTTAGGCCTGGTCTACACTACGAGTTTAGGTCGACTTTAGCAGCGTTAAATCGAATTAAGCCTGGACACGTTCACATGACGAAGCCCTTTCTTTCGACTTAAAGGGCCCTTTAAACCGGTTTCTTTACTCCACCTCCGACGAGGGGATTAGCGATAAAATCGGCCTTAGCGGGTCGGAATTGGGGTAGTGTGGACGGAATTTGACGTTATTGGCCTCCGGGAGCTATGCCACAGTGCTTCATTGTGACCGCTCTGGACAGCACTCTCAACTCAGATGCACTGACCAGGTAGACAGGAAAAGCCCCGCGAACGTTTGAATTTCATTTCCTGTTTGCTCAGCGTGGAGAGCACAGGTGACCACGCAGAGCTCATCAGCACAGGTAACCGTGATGGAGTCCCAGGATCGCAAAAGAGTTCCATCATGGACCGAACGGGAGGTACGGGATCTGCTCGCCATATGGGGAGATGAATCAGTGCTAGCTGAACTCCGTAGCAGTAAACGAAATGGCAAAATATTAGAAAAGGTCTCCAAGGCCATGAAGGACAGAGGTCATAACAGGGACGCACAGCAGTGCCGCGTGAAAATTAAGGAGCTATGGCAAGCCTGCCACAAAGCCAGAGAAGCAAATGGAAGGTCCGGGGCAGAGCTGCAAACATGCCGCTTCTACGCGGAGCTGCATGCCATTCTAGGGGGTGCAGCCACCACTACCCCAACCATGTGCTATGACTCCCTCACTGGAGAAACACACAGGGAAGCGGGTTTGGGGTACGAAGAAAATGAGGATGGAGATAATGTAGATAGCTCACAGCAGCAAGGAAGCGGAGAAACCGGTTTCCCCAACAGCTAGGATATGTTTATCACCCTGGACCTGGAACCAGTAACCCCCGAACTCACCCAAGGCGTGCTCCCAGCCCCTGAGGGCACACAGGGGACCTCTGGTGAGTGTACCTTTGTAAATATTACACATGGTTTAAAAGCAAGTGTGTTTAGTGATTAATGATTAATTTGCCCTGGCAATTGCGGCCAGTACAGCTACTGGAAAAGTCTGTTAACGTGTATGGGGATGGAGCGGAAATCCTCCAGGGACATCTCCAGAAAGCTCTCCTTCATGTACTCCCAAAGCCTTTGCAAAAGGTTTCTGGGGAGGGCTGCCTTATCCCGTCCGCCATGGTCGGACACTTTACCACGCCAGGCCAGTAGCACGTAGTCTGGAATCATTGCATAACAAAGCATGGCAGCGTATGGTCCCGGTGTTTGCTGGCATGCAGACAATATCCATTCCTTATCGCTCTTTGTTATCCTCAGGAGAGTGATATCATTCACGGTCACCTGGTTGAAATGGGACGATTTTATTAAAGGGACATTCAGAGGTGCCCGTTCCTGCTCTGCTGAACAGAAATGTTCCCCGCTGTTAGCCACGCAGTGGGGGGAGGGGTGAAGTGATCATCCCAGAGAATTGGGTGTGTGTGTGGGGGGGGTTAGTTGGGTTTGTGCTGCATGTTAACCCGGAAACCGCAGCCCCTCCTTTTACATTGCAAACCCATTTTAAATGGCCAACCAATGGGTGCTTGATATGGGAAATGAGGACGCTGCTGTTTGAAACCATTCCCACATGTTAAGAAGGTTAAAAAAGCCAAAAGACTGAGGCTTACCATGGCTGCCTGCAAGCCGAAATCTGTTGCCTGGCACTGCGTGAGTGATCTCTCACACCAAACTGGCAGGCCCTCAATATAAGAGGAAAAATGCGACCTTGTAAGGAAAGCACATGTGCTGTGTAATGTGAACAGCAAAATATAACGTGAAAGACTGTACCCATTGTTCTCTAAAATGTGTCTTTTTTAACCACCTCTCCCTTCTCCTCCACCAGCTGCAAATGTTTCTCCTTCACAGAGGCTAGTGAAGATTAGAAGGAGAAAACGGCGGACGCGGGATGATATGTTCACGGAGCTCCAGATGTCCTCCCACGCTGAAAGAGCACAGCAGAATGCGTGGAGGCAGTCAATGTCAGACTACAGAAAAGCACAGTATGAACGAGAGGAGAGGTGGCCGGCTCAATCGCGGGATGAACAGAGCAAGTGGCAGGCTGAAGAGGATAGGTGGCGTCAGCTTGCAGACAGAAGGCAAGAGTCGATGCTCCGGCTGCTGGAGCATCAAACTGATATGCTCCAGCGTATGGTTGAGCTGCAGGAAAGGCAGCAGGAGCAGAGACTGCCGCTACAGCCCCTGTGTAACCAACAGCCCTCCTCCCCAAGTTCCATAGCCTCCTCACCCAGACGCCCAAGAACACGGTGGGGGGGCCTCCGGCCACCCAGTCACTCCACCCCAGATGATTGCCCAAGCATCAGAAGGCTGGCCTTCAATAAGAGTTAAAGTTTTAAACTGCAGTGTGTCCTTTTCCTTCACTCCTCCCCCACCCATCCCGGGCTACCTTGGCAATTATCCCCCTAGTTGTGTGATGCATTAATAAAGAATGCATGAATGTGAAGTAACAATGACTTTATTGCCTCTGCAAGCGGTGCTCGAAGGGGGAGGG
Source organism: Terrapene triunguis (assembly GCF_002925995.2). NCBI lineage: Eukaryota > Metazoa > Chordata > Testudines > Emydidae > Terrapene > Terrapene triunguis. Next base: position 3,627,660 of record NW_020665188.1, on the reverse strand, counting down.
GAGGGTGGGGTGGTTGGTTTACAGGGAAGTAGAGTGAACCGGGTTGGGGGGGAGGGGGGAGGGTTCATCAAGGAGAAACAAACAGAAGTTTCACACCGTGGCCTGGCCAGTCACAAAACTCGTTTTCAAAGCTTCTCTGATGCGCACCGCGCCCTGCTGTGCTCTTCTAACCGCCCTGGTGTCTGGCTGCGCGTAATCAGCGGCCAGGCGATTTGCCTCAACCTCCCACCCCGCCATAAATGTCTCCCCCTTACTCTCACAGATATTGTGGAGCGCACAGCAAGCAGCAATAACAATGGGGATATTCTTTTTGCTGGAGGTCTGAGTGAGTCAGTAAGCTGCGCCAGCACGCTTTTAAACGTCCAAATGCACATTCCACCACCATTCGGCACTTGCTCTGCCTGTAGTTGAACAGGTCCTGACTACTGTCCAGGCTGCCTGTGTACGGCTTCATGAGCCATGGCATTAAGGGGTAGGCTGGGTCCCCAAGGATCACGATAGGCATTTCAACATCCCCAACGGTTATTTTCTGGTCCGGGAAGAAAGTCCCTTCCTCCAGCTTTTGAAACAGACCAGAGTGCCTGAAGAAGCGAGCATCATGTACCTTTCCTGGCCATCCCACGTTGATGTTGGTGAAACGTCCCTTGTGATCCACCAGGGCTTGCAGCAGCATTGAAAAGTACCCCTTGCGGTTTATGTACTCGGTGGCTTGGTGCTCCGGTGACAAGATAAGGATATGGGTTCCGTCTATGGCCCCACCACAGTTTGGGAATCCCATTGCAGCAAAGCCATCCACTATGGCCTGCACGTTTCCCAGAGTCACTACCCTTGATATCATCAGGTCTTTCATTGCCCTGGCAACTTGGATCACAGCAGCCCCCACAGTAGATTTGCCCACTCCAAATTGATTCCCGACTGACCGGTAGCTGTCTGGCGTTGCAAGCTTCCACAGGGCTATCGCCACTCGCTTCTCAACTGTGAGGGCTGCTCTCATCCTGGTATTCTGGCGCTTCAGGGCAGGGGAAAGAAAGTCACAAAGTTCCATGAAAGTGCCCTTACGCATGCGAAAGTTTCACAGCCACTGGGAATCGTCCCACACCTGCAGCACGATGCGGTCCCACCAGTCTGTGCTTGTTTCCCGGGCCCAGAATCGGCGTTCCATGGCACGAATCTGCCCCAGTAACACCATGGTTTCCACATTGCTGGGGCCTGTGCCTTGTGAGAGGTCTATGTCCATGTCAATTTCCTCATCACTCTCGTCGCCACGCTGCAATCTCCTCCTCGGCTGGTCCTGGTTTTGCTTTGGCATGTCCTGGCTCTGCATATACTCAATGACAATGCGTGTGGTGTTCACAGTGCTCATAATTGCCGCGGTGATCTGAGCGGGCGCCATGATCCCAGTGCTAGCTATGGCGTCTGGTCTGAAAAAAGGCGTGAAACTAGTATCTGACGGACCGGGGTAGGGAGGGAGGGAGGGAGGGAGGGAGGTGCGAGTGATGACATGGCGCACAGGTACAGGGAATTAAAATCAACAAAGGTGGCTGTGCATCAGGGAGAAACACAAACAACTGTCACACAGAATGGCCCCCCCAAAGATTGAACTCAAAACCCTGGGTTTAGCAGGCCGTTGATTTCACGGAGGGAGGGGGACGCAAATGAATACAGAACAAACTATTTTTTACATCTTAAGCTGGCAGACAACGGTGCAGCATGACTGATAGCCCTCGGCATCTTCTGGGTGCTTGGCAGAAAATACTGGGCGCTTGGCAGAAAATAGCATACTACGATTGATAGCCATCATCAAGACAGTTCGCTAGGACTGAGCATGTCTGCCCAGGTGCTCATGATTGACAGCCACTGCAATACGACGACGGATACCAATCGTAATATACCATCTTCTACCAAAAGGCAAGGGGCTGCTGCTGTGTAGCAATGCAGCCCCACGTCTGCCAGTCCCACGTCTGCCAGCACCCAGATCGCCCTCGGCCTCTTCTGGGTGCTTAGCAGAAAATACTGGGCGCTTGGCAGAAAATGGCATACTACGACTGATAGCCATCATCGTCATTGTGAAGGCAGCAGAATATGACTGGGGTGATGGGGGACTGGGGGACATACGGAGTTCCAGCCACTGCTGTACGATGATGACGGTTACCAGTCGTAATACACCATCTACTGCCAAAAGGCAAAAGGCAAGGGGCTGGTGCAATGCAGCCCTACGGCTGCCAGCCCCACGGCTGCCAGCACCCAGATCGCCAATGAAGGCTACCAGTCATGCTGCACCGTCTACCGCCAAAAGGCAGTTAGCTGCTGCTGCTGTGTAGCAATGCAGTACCACGTCTGCCGGCACCCAGATGACATATGGTGACGGTGAGCTGAGCGGGCTCCATGCTTGCCGTGGTATGTTGTCTGCACAGGTAACCCAGGTAAAAAGGCGCGAATCTATTGTCTGCCGTTGCTCTGACGGAGGGGGAGGGGCCTGACAACATGTACCCAGAACCCCCTGCGACACTGTTTTGCATCATTCAGGCATTGGGATCTCAACCCAGAATTCCAATGGGCGGCAGAGACTGCGGGAACTGTGGGATAGCTACCCATAGTGCAATGCTCCGGAAGTCGACGCTAGCCTCGGTACTGTGGACGGGGTCCGCAGACTAGAGCACTTAGAGCATTTTATGTGGGGACACACACAATTGGCTATACACAACCAATTTCTACAAAACCGGCTTCTATAAATTCGACCTAATTTCATAGTGTAGACATACCCTTAGCCTCACAAGTAATCAGGAGTGACTGGTAATGGGAGACAATGATGACCCCCACTGTGGTTTTTCAGATGCAGTATTGACAGAACAGCTTTTCCAACCAAAGCAGCCTGTGCTACTCTGATTGAATATCTTGAATAGATGCTGACCTGCCCTAAAGTAAGCATGTGTAACAATCTTGAAAACACAAAATATAGTGTTTGCAGCCTTTTTGCTTACTTGACAATACAGAGTGAACCTGAAAAAGGGCAGTCAGGCCAAGATAAAACTACGGGTGAATGATTATCCCTTGAACTAATTCTATGAACTGGGCCATCCACAGATCTGGACTTAGCCTTCATGAAGTGGGATAAATCTTCTTCCAACTGGTATCAGAGAAGCAAAGTGAGGGCTGGAACTCTTTCAGAAGGGCTGCTTGTGAGGAGGAACTGGGTCTGAAAGGGTGAAGCAGAAAGGAGCAGAATCTGGGATAAGGAGACTTGGATTCAGAAAATTCCTTTGTTTGTTGTGGCGACCCACCCCAAACAATTCCTCCCCCCCACCCCCACCCCTTTAAAAAAACAAAAACAACCCAGGAGACCCTGTAACTAGCTTAAATTCTATAGCTGGCCTCTGTTATTCCAAGAATAAAACTAGAGAAATTAGAAGTAGTCATAGTGTTGGCTACTCATGTCACACTAAAAGCTGCAACCTCTGAGATCATCTCCAATTGCTGAAGGGCAGTATCATCTTTGCACAATGAACAATATTCCCCAAAATTAAATGAAAAGAGAAATGGATGATGATAAAGGAGGACAGAGCTATGATTTTACAGTCTTTGTAGAGGGGAAAATTAACTTGTCACATTTGTGACTCAATAGGTCATAGGTTCTATGGGGAGGGGTCCAAGCCTACCTTTGGGACAGAAAAGCCCTAGTCAACCTCTGAAAAGGTATTATGTTTAGCATTGATCCATCCAGTTCCTCTCCTGGCTCACCACCTCTAGGCCTATTTCATGAAGGGGCAAAGTGGCTAGGGATTGGAACAGCATCCCTCTCAACCAGATCTGCCTTGGGTTTCTCAAAAAAAGTTTCATGGGTCCCCCCCGCTTTGGTGATGGGGCAAGTGAGATCTCTTATCTAATGGGTGTTTTTTTTAAATAAATCACTTTTATCCATAAATGCCCCTTTTTAAAAGTTCTATTGTCAGTCTCTACTTTTGCATCAGATTATATGTTCATTCTGAAATCTGTTTCTCTACCAAGGTATTTCCTCCACTACCACATGCACACATTAGATTGTTATTGTTGGATTACTCATGCCTGAACATAACATAAGAATGGCCATATTGGGTCAGACCATGGTCTATCTAGCTCAGTATCTTGTCTTCTGACAGGGGCCTGTGCCAGATGCTTCAGAGGGAATTAACAGAACAGGGCAGCAATCAACTGATCCATCCCATCATCTAGTCCCAGCATCTGGCAGTGAAGCATGGGGACTCCCAGAGCACAGGGTTGCATCCCTAAACAGCCACTGATGGATCTATCCTCCATGAACTTTATCTAGTTCTTTTTTTAACCCAGTTACACTTTTGGCCTTCACAACATCCCCTGACAATGAGTTCCACAGCTTTACCACAGCGCTGTGTGAAGTACTTCCTTTTATTTTAAACTTGCTGCCTATTAATTTCATTGGGTGACCTAGGGTTCTAGTGTTATTTGAAGAGGTAAATATCACTTCCTTATTCACTTTCTTCACACCATTCATGATTTTATAGAGCTCTATCATATCCCCACTTAGTCATCACTTTTCCTAGCTAAATGGTCCCTGTCCTTTTAATCTCTCCTCATATGGAAGCTGTTCCATACCTTTTTGCTGCCCTTCTCCATTCCTTTTCTATTTCTAATGTATTTTTTTTGAGATGCGGCAACCAGAATTGCATGCAGTATTCAAGGTGTGGGCATACCATCAATTTATATAGTGGCATTATGATATTTACTGTCTTATTATCTATTCTTTTCCTAACGGTTCCTAACATTGTTAGTTTTGACTGTAGCTGCACATTGAAAAAAGAAATCATCACCAGTCATCAAACAAGTCCTGAAGCATTTGTTTGGAAAAAAACAAAGATCATCGTCTGACTTGATGAAAATCCAATTATGTTCTACACCTACCAACCTTGTTAATTCCTATTTTATATTCAAAGGGAAGAAATGCACAGACTGGAAGGTTTGGCTAGAGAAGTTTAAAATTAAAAAGAAAAAAAAAGAATCAGCCTCTACAAATAGTAATATGAAAAATACAGTAACAAGCTACAGGAAAACTGTTTGCTTAAATTTTAAAATCTTGCTGGCCATCAGTCAAAAATTAATCCAGGAAAGGTTTAAATTTGCTAACTAAGCCAAGATGGAAAAGGAAACCTTTTCACTGAAGCTCCAATTTGCAAAATGGAAAATGACAAACTATAAAAACACCAGTTAACTCAATCAAAATGATGTAAGAATGTCATAATTAAAGTAACAACAGCACAAAAGGTCAATCAAACACACAAACCTTTACAACATATTACTTAATTTGTCTCATTATGCTGAATATTTTACCAAAAAGAGCAATGATAACTAAGAGTTGTGGAGGGAAGGTCTGGATGAGTTTTCTTTCGTTTAAGATACTGACATCCTAGAGTATGGTTAGGTTACATCTACATCAGGGGTAGGCAACCTATGGCACGCATGCCAAAGGCGGCATGCGAGCTGATTTTCAATGGCACTCACACTGCCCGGGTCCTGGCTACCCGTCTGGGGGGCTCTGCATTTTAAATTTAATTTTAAATGAAGCTTCTTAAACATTTTAAAAAACTTATTTACGTAACATACAACAATAGTTTAGTTATATATTATAGACTTATAGAAAGAGACCTTCTAAAAACGTTAAAATGTATGACTGGCACACGGAACCCTGAATCAGAGTGAATAAATGAAGACTTGGCACACCACTTCTGCCGACCCCTGGTCTACATGGTGAGCAATGGCCACTGCCAGTGTGTGATTTCTAAAGTGCACTAATTGATTTGCTGCTGGTGAACATTAAGAGTTCCTGTAGCGAAGCAGACTCACCGGTGCAGCACCTCCTGCTGGTCATCTTGGGAATTAGCTCTTGTCCAGCCCAGAGCGCCCTCTGCAGGCTGGTGTCTCGCCTGCCTTAGGGCCTCCGTGTCCCTCCCGGACCGCGGTGTCCCTTTTCCTCAGGGTTCTGCACCCAACAGAACCCCCTTAACTCTGGGTTTCCCCTCCCAGGGGAACCCCCAACCCTCTAAACCCACCTTGCCTCAGTGGCTACTGCCAGTCATCTAGCCCCCACTCACTGGGGCAGACTGCAGTCTGTAATGGCCACTCATTGGCAAGAGGTTAGGACCTGCTGCCTTTGCCTATTCCCAGGCTGTATCTCTGCAGCCCCAGTACCTCTGTAGGCCTTCAACAAGGCCTGCAGCCTGGGGTTTTACCAGGTTGGAGCTCCCCAGCTCCCTTGCCCTATTCCCCAGCACTGCTCCAGTTCAGGTACCTTCCTCTCAGGCAGCTAGCCCTTCTCCCTCCATGGCTGGAGAGAGACTCCTGTCTCCTGGCCCCAAAGCCCTTTTATCAGGGCCAGCTGGGCCCCAATTGGACCTGGCCCCAGCTGTGGCTGCTTCCCCAATCAGCCTAGCTTGGCTACTTTTAACCCCTGTTCTCCAGGAGTGGGGCAGGCGCCCCACTACAGTTCCCTAGTGCAATTTAATGTCTTGTATTAATGTGTTTGGAAGGTACTGACTTAAAATGCACTAGGGAACTCGTAGTCTGCACCAGAAGGGTCTACATAGACCAATTGGTGCGTGATACATTGTGCGCTTTAGAAATCATACCTCCATAGTGCAGCTCCATTGTTGCACTGTGGAAACATGACCTTCATATAACTTTAGTATGCACTTAGGCACATCATGAAAGCGGAGGAAGATCTATCCATCAGCATCTAAAGACCCCTTAAAGTACGCTTCTACAAAAACCTATTAACCTTACAACAAAAGGGAAAATGGGTTAAACAAGTCTGCATGATTTTAAAATGAGACCATCTAATGCTTTGTATATCTGAACCACTGTCTAATTTAGAATGGAAACATCTTGGGCAGCAGCCATCTCTTCTTCCTCTACGTTTAGTACAGACGCCTGTATACTCATGTTACTTAATAAATAAAAAAAATTTAGGATTACAGCGTGTGTAATTACCCATTCTTTCTAAAACGGAGTTTATAGAGGGGGCACAAAACAGGTTAAAGAGCTCATATTTCAATTATTTTTCTGTAATATCAACATCTGAAAAACAAACTTTAACTGACATTTCTAACTAACATAGAACTAAAGCCCTGGAAAACAAGGAGATTAAGGATGCAGTAACTGGCACCTCTGGTGGAGGGTACATCCAATCTTTCTTGCACAGTAGATTTCTATTCCTGACCATTTCTGATGGCAGCATTACCAAGCTTATGCTTTTATGGAGAAGGCAGCCATTGGGAAGAGAGTGTACATATACCTGTGTACTTTACTTACCATTTTAAAAGGCAGATTTGATGCAGTGAACATGCCATAGTCTACTTGAACAACATGAGGGAGAAACACTACAATAAAACCTACCTTTGACTGTTTTGACAAAAACTTGTTTCTCTTTACTGGGGTCTTTTTCCTCTATTAAAATTCCATGGAAAATGCGTCCAAAGGTGCCTATGGAAAGACCATGCAAAATTATTGTATTGTATAGTTAATATATTACGAGATTAGAAAAACCTTTTAAAACACACTTTGATGGGTTATTACAAATTATGTTCTTGTAGGATGCAGCAGAAAGTTTGGATGCTTTTGCAGTGAGATTTGGAAGGCAAAAATATATTTAAGACAGACTTTGAATACCTCATTAAAACAAAACTGTCAATCCATGCCCACATAAGCTACCAGACTCAGAATTGTGTAGAAGACACCCCCACATCCCCTACGAGGGGCACTAGGACTTTTGTGTTATGATTCCCCCTCCTCCCCCCAAAAAAATAGTCATGTGGCCTTTGGGACAAAGTATAGGGATCAACCAAGACAGAGTGAAACAGTACAATAGCTGCAGATAGCACTTAAAGCAAGGACCAACATACTCACAGCAGACTGCTTTCTGAAGTTTGCATTGTGAACATTCTCTCCTGTGCTGACTGCTCCAATACCCCCCAACACACATCCCCCTTCCTTTGTCTTTTATCTAGCTAATCTCCAATTCCACTTAACATAACCCCACTGAAAGGATTAAAACAAAATTCACAGAACAGGACTTTTGTCACCATTGCATTGTTCACTCTACTTGTGTTATTCCTTTCCCTACCCTTTGTCTGTCTCATCTACTTAGGCATGGTCTACACTACAAAGTTAGGTTGACATAAGACGCATTAGGTTGATTTAATAATGTGTGTGTCTACACTACCAAGTCCCTTCCGCCGACCTAAGTGGCCTGGAAAGTACACTTCTGTACTCCATCTCCGCAAGAGGCATAGCATTTGATTCGTTGTCCACGGATCGACATGGGGATAGTGTAGACATTGCGTTGTATAATTCAAATGAATTGACCTCCAGGTGGTGTCCCACAGTGCTCTGCTGTGACTGCTCTGGAGAGCGCTTTCAATGCCACTACACGACAGCAAGGTACACAGGAAACAGCCACTCCCCTGTTAAAGCCCCGGGAACTTTCGAATTTTCATTTCCTGTTTGATCAGTTTGGAGAGCTTGCCAGCACAGCTGATCATGGAGACTCAAGGCTGCAAATGTGCTCCAGCATGGAGTACATAGGAGGTACTGGATCTTATTGCTGTGTGGTGAGAAGAGTCTGTGCAGGCAGAGCTCCGATCCAGCAGAAGAAATGCTGACATCTGTGCCAAAATCACGTGGAGCACGAGGGAGAAAGGATACACCAGGGACACAGAGCAGTGCCACGTGAAAATAGAAGAGCTTTGGCAAGCATATCAGAAGACAAGGGAGGTGAACAGTTGTTCTGGTTCTGCACCACAGACATGCCGCTTCTATGAGAAGCTGCATGCAATTCTTGGTGGTGACCCCACCATTACCCCAAAATGCTCTGTGGGTACCTCCTAGGAGCCCCGGGTGACCTCGAGCAACAACGAGGAGGACATTGTTGACAAGGAAGAGGAGGAGGAGCAGGATGTGAGGCAGGTGAGGGGAGGATCCACTCCCTGATAGCCAAGAACTGTTTTTAACCCTGGAGCCCATCCCCTCACAGGATGAATTGTCGGCGGAGGATGATGCCAGGGAAGGCACCTCTGGAGAGTACACATTTCCAATCACACTGTAAGGGTTACGAACTATTATTTTTAATGTTTAATCTGAACAAAAAAGTAGGTGTAATGGTTATCGGTGGCCACTGCAGCTACACAGAAGGTGCTCTCAGAAAAAGACTGTTTATGTGCACGGGGATGGCCCTGGAATCCTCCATGGAGATCTCTAGGAAGCTTTCATTGAGGTACTCTGCAAACTTTTGCATTCCTTGCAGCTGAAACCTTGTTCGTCGGTGCATCCCTCACACCAGGACAGAGACTTTCCCAGATTAGAAGGTGGAAAAAGAAGACTAGGGAGGACATGTTCAATGAGTTAATGCGCGCCTCCGAGAGTGAGAAGACGGAGCTCAGAGCATGGAGGATTACATTGTCCGACAACCTGCACAAGGATAGGGAGGACAGGAAAGCATGCAGGATGAGATGCTGCGGATTATGAAGGAGCAAACAAACATGTTGAGGCGTCTGGTTGAGGTTTAAGAAAGGCAGCTGGATGCTCGAGTCCCTCTGCAGCCTATGCTGAACCTGCTGCCATCATCACCCAATTCTATATCCTCCTCTCCCAAATGTCCTATGAGGCGGGGGGAGGTTTGGTATCCCTTGCACTCAACTCCAGGGGAGGGTACAAGGACCAGAAGGTGCCCATTCCCACACCTTTGATTGTTACTGCAGTGCAATTGTAAGCAAGCTTTCCTTGTTCCCCCCCACCCCCGTGTTATGAGCCCTTTTGCCCCAGTTAACTTACTTTTCTTTGCTGTCTCTGTGTGTTTGTGAGCATAAAACTTAATAGATTGAGGAGAAAGGGCTCTTTATTCATTCAGCGCACTCTGGTTACTGGGGGTGGAGTTTACAGGGGAGAAAATGCAATGAAGAGGACAAGTTGGTAAGGAACAACACACAAGTGTCACATTACTGAGGGTCATTGCTGAAACTGTTTTTCAAAGCCTCAGAGAGACGCAGAGCCCCTTGATGTGCTCTTCTTATTGCCCTGGTGTCTGGCTGCTCAAAATTGGCTGCCAGGCGATCTACCTCAACCCCCACTCTGCCAGAAACTTTTCTTCCTTTGTGTCACAGATATTATGGAGCACACAGCAGGAACAACAACAATGGGGATATTGCTTTCACTGAGGTCTAACTTAGTAAGCAAACAATGCCAGTGGCCTTTTAAATGCCCAAAGGCACATTCCACCACCATTCTGCGATTGCTCAGCCTATGGTTGAAGCGGTCCTTACTGCTGTCCAGGCTGCCTGTGTACAGCTTCATGAGCCATGGGTAGGCTGGGTCTCACAGGATCACAATTGGCATTTCAACATCACCAATGGTTATTTTGCAGTCCGGAAAGACCAGAGTTTCTAAAGATGCATGTGTCATGCACCTTTCCCGACGATCACACGTTGAGGTCAGTGAAACAGCCCCGTGATCCACAAGTATTTGCAACATCATTGAGAAGTATCCTGTTTGGCTTATGCACTCTTTGGCAAGGTTGTTTGGTGCCAAGATAGGGATATGAATTCCATCTATAGCTCTACCGCAGTTAGGGAACCCCATCGTGGCAAAACCGTCCAGTTTGTCCTGCACGTTCCCCAGAGTGACTACCCTTCTTAGCAGAAGTCTATTGATTGCCCTGCAAACTTGGATCACAACAGACCCCATGGTAGATTTACCCTCTCCGAATTGATTCCCCACTGACTGGTAGTCTGGAGTTGCAAGCTTGCATAGAGCTATCGCCACTCACTTCTCAACTGTCAGAGCAGCTCTCATTTTAGTACTGCACTTCAGGGCAGGGGAAAGCTCTTCACACAGTTCCATTAAAGAGGCCGTACACATTCGAAAGTTCTGCAGCCACGGCTCATCATATAAAGATGTGGTTCCACCAGTCAGTGCTTGTTTCCTGGGCCCAGAAGCAGCGTTCCACCGTGTCGCGACTGTCACTAGCAACTGCAAATTGCTCCGCTCAATGGCTTCCAGCAGTAATGCTTCCATGGTATCACACTGTTCTGCGTGGCGGCACCTGCTTTGGATGAGTAAATACTGCAGGATAAGGTACGAGGTGTTTGTAATGCTCACAACAACGTACAGCTGAGCGGGGTCCATGCTTACCATGCTATGGCGTCTGTGCAGGTAACGAAGGTTTACAAAACAAGGTGCAAAAAAGGCTTGGTTTCTTTGCCGCGCTGATTTCAGGGAGGGAGGTAAGTGCATCATGGGAGGCTAACACCATATTCCCATAACCACCCGCGCAAATGTTTTGGTCCCATAAGGGATTGCAAGCCCAAACCAAAATTCCACTCGGCTACATGCACTGTGGGATAGCTACCCACAGTGCAGTGCTCCATGCATTGATGCAAGCCCTGCTAGTGAGGATGCACTTCACCGACACAATGAGCATAGTTGGGACACGCAAGATTGACTTGCTTAAATTGGAGGCTCGATGTCAACTTACATAAAATTGACTTAATTTTGTAGTGTAGATGTGCCCTTAGATTGTACACTCTTCAGAATAGGAACTGTGATTGTACAGTGCCTAGCACAATGTGCTACTATAGTAAGATGCAAATTTCTATATACTAACTACAGGAAAAACAGATTACCTCCACAGACACGCTCTAAAGAGAGCTAACATGCTGTGATAAATGAAGGGGGGGAGCAGCTCCCTTTTAAGGACCTCCAGCCAGCCAGTTAGCTATAAAATCCCTGTTAGTAGCTGTTCTCTACTTGCTTTACTTGTAAAAAGGTTAAAAAAGCCCACAGGTAAAAGGAAGGGAGTGGGCACCTGACCAAAAGAGCCAATGGGAGGGCTAGAACTTTTTAAAATGGGGGGGGGGGGGGGAGAACACTTTCCCTTTGTCTGTCTATCTGTTGTTCTCTCCGGAGAGGAGAGACAGAGCAGCTATGCTGTAAAAAGCTGTGGGCGAGGTATGAAAAAGTTACCAGATCATACCTAGAAACTACTGATTTGAAACCCCAGATATGTAAGTAGATCAGGAAATGTCTAGGAAGACGCGATTAGGTTCATCTCATTTCTTTATGGCTTGTGGACTCTTCTGTGCTAATCACAGGTGCTTTGTTTTGCTTGTAACCTTCAAGAGAGCTACCTTAATGCTTAATTTTTGTAATTGTTTTTTTTTTTAATCTAGCAAAAAGCCTAAGTTCCAAATGTATTTCCTTTCTTTTTGTTTTTAATACAATTTACTTTTTTTTAAAAAAAAACAGGATTGGATTTGTGTGTCCTAAGAGGTTTGTGCATATGTTGTCTAATTAGCTGGTGACAACAGCTGATTTCCTTTGTTTTCTTTCTCAGATCTTCCCTGGAGGGGGGAGTGAAAGGGCTTGAGGGTACGCCACAGGAAGGAATTCCAAAGTGCACCTTCTTGGGGTCTCACAGGGTTTTTTATGCACTTGGGTGATGGCAGCATCTACCCATCCAAGGTCAGCGAAAAGCTGTAACCGTGGGAGTTTAATACCAGCCTGGAGTGGCCAGTATTAATTTTTAGAATCCTTGCAGGCCCCCACCATCAGCACTCAAAGTGCCAGAGTGGGGAAATCAGCCTTGACACATGCAATCAATCATAAATACACAGCCTGGATTGTTTCAAAAAGCAAAGCAAGCCAGTTTTCCTCCCTCCATTCCAGACTTGAAAACAGCACTGCTGAAGGTACTTTAGATCTATGTTACAATTCTACAAAGGCTTGAAGAATCCCACAAAAGCAAGGACATTTTATATTATAACTTTAGCATTATTCTTCCCATCTTCAGTACTGTAGCTGGTATCTACCTACCTTGTAATCATGAACTGTTGGGATGAAGGCCGTTATAACAAGTTAATCTTTCATATACTCCAGTATTTAAGCACAACACTGATATACTCTGTCTCACTTTACACACAATTTCATGTAGGATTTTTATAATACATCAGAACAGTCAATATTAATATAAAATCCTTATGAAAATGTATAGAAACTATACAGACAGCATTCTTGTTTCCTGAAGTATTAATTACAATTGCTCCACGCTCTTCAGTCTATGCTCCTTGAAAACTCCAAAATTTGCAGTGCTCCAAAATTGAAGCCATTAATCTAGCTTACCAGAAACTGGCACGTCTACCTACCATTATCATCTGTCCCATTTAAATTTAGCCAAATTAAAAGCTTTGTTAGAACCAACTTTTGGGGACTCACACCAGCTAGTTTTGCAGAATTCCTCAAAACCTAGTCATGTTGCAGTGCTGTAACCCAGCACTGTGCCACGTGTTTGGGTGTCATGACACTGTGCCAAAACAACGACAATTGTGCTGCTGGGCACACCCCAATGTTTTAGAACAATGGTACAACCTCTCCTGACCTCTTCTCGCTATAATGCTCCTCTCACCTCACCAACAGGAGATGGGTGGTTCAGCACATTTGAAAGTCAGGCCACTTATTTAGATGTCTAACGGAGAAAGTGAGGTCTACATCCATGATCAGGACCTCCCCCTGGCCTTGTATGTCCCCTGTTCCACTGGAAATAGTGTGCAGAGCACAGAGTCAAGTGGCGAGAGCTTCCATAATACACTTTTGCCTGTGTATATTGAAACAACTGAAAGTGTGTGCTGCAATAAGTTCTGGACAAGATTTTCAGGTGTGGGATAACTAACTTCAGATTCCATTGACTTTTAATAGGACTGAAGCACTTCTGAAAAGTTTACTAATACTTCTACTGATAGACCCCTTTGACTGAAAATTTCTTTTTCTTGATCACTTACAGCCAAAGCACTGCTAAAATTTTGAATGGAAATGGATGATTCTGGCTTAGAAGCTTGACTTCAAGTGGGACACTCACTTGAGCCTATAGCCTTTGAAGCTTATGACACACTTCAAATCAAGTCAGAAAGCTTCAGGCATGCCAAATATAAATCTGAAGTGTCTCTTACAATTCAGCTACAAGGCAGTATTATTTGTGCATATCTTGCCTTCAGAAGCACTTGGATCCTTTCCAAGACAAGACGAGCAACCCTATTTCTCTTTGTTGTGGACATTTATGAGCATACCTGGGGTGGCATTTGAGGATGCTTGCTGTTTCAATTCTTTAGATGCCTCTCTGCATTAGAGTTAATGTCTGGAAGTAGAAAATTAAAAGATTTTCCCCTACACACAAAGGAAGCAAATTAATGGTTCAAGAGCCCTTAAAAACAGCTCTTTTTTGTGGAATCAACTAGTTGAGGCAGAAGAACAAAGTTCACTAAGGTTTAAAAAGTTTTGGATAAGTGTAACGTGAATACTCAAGTGGCTTTGTTCACTTCAAGAAAAAGAACAGAGGCAATTAGTTTATATCTCCTCGCAAAGATTCAGCATAAGCTCTCACGAGGTGATTTAATAGCTCAGATCTCTAGCTTTTAGTGTTCTAACTCCGGTCATGCTTTGGAGAAGATACACAAGAGCATAGATCTACTGTAATTGTACAGATTACTGAGAGAACATGAAAACAGCTATTTTTAAAATCAGTTTCTTTACTTCTACATTAATAGATACAAAACTGAGGTCAACATAAATCTACAAGTGTACTTTCAAAATGAAAAACACTGAGCCAGACAGAAAAGAATCAAGTGATCTCTCTTCTTGTGAACTTTCACATCCACAATCTATTTATTCTGCACCCATTACTCACATTGTGGTAGTCATCTGAGTCTTCATTTAGCATTCTCTAATTTGGCTGAATTGAAAGGGAGACTGCTAAAATAAAGTTTAAAGGCTGACTGAATTTTTCAGTGAAGCGCTTGAAGCGCTTTCTCTACCATTGGAAAATGAGTTATTTTGCCATCACTTTGAGTTGCAGGTAGTCAGCCCACACTTTATGGGAGAGCCTGATCAAATGCTAAGACTTATTTAAATAGAATATATTATCAAGACAGACTAATTGAAATGCCACCTTTCACAATAATTTAGTTTGAGGAATTCAAGAGACCAGAAAATAAGAGAAAAGCATTTTTAAAGAAGTGAATTGTTGGACAAATAGTATGCATATTTCAAGTTTCTAATCATTTCCTTACATCTTCAACAAAAATCACATAAGGATCAGAAGTAACATCTACTGTCCATGTGTAACATTCTTGGGGAGAAAATCATGTGAGGACAAAAGAATACATCACTCATGGTACCTAGCAAGTGTTTAAGGAAAGTCTTGTAAATACCTTCTTGGAGTACATCTTTTAGAGTTATCCTCTCTCTGGAGATTGCTATGTCCTTCACTTTAGCTTTTGCCTCCATCAAGGTGACGCTTTTAAGATCATTCTTCTCTATACGTAATGTAGGATAACCTGAGGAGCCAGCAGAGCCAAACAAACCAATATAAATACCCTTATAATGAGAATCCAAGCACATCACTTCCCTCAATACCACCTACAGATGGAAAGAACACAAATTAATGCCAAGTTGTAAGTAATCGAGATTAGGTTTCAGCATAAAATACAAGCTGGAAAATATATTGAGAAAGGCAACATGAATATAAATGCCTCTGAAGTGAGCACATGCTCAGTCATTCTATATAACCAACTCATTCAGTTTTTATTTGTTTACCTTGTTATATACTTAAGCCAGTTATTGCCTTAACCAAATGCACAGATTGGTGGGCAACTAAACAAACAATCATGCTCAGAACTGTGCAGTACATGGCTACAATGAAGCCAACTTCTTACTATGGATTACAACAGCAATCTGAAAAGCACAGACACATCAGTGCCCTCTTCTGGACATTTGAGACTTCTAAAGAGGTGACTATATTCAGGCAGGTTTTAATGATAGTAGTAATGGAGTCCATGGATAAATGTTTAAAGGGACAACTTGAAAGTCATATTTATTCAAAATTTGTTACAAGTTAACACTTAAGATTACTAAAACCAAAGTAGGTCAGAGAAAAATGATTTTTTTTTTCAGTTTACTTTGTACATATATTTTCTGTTTAGTCATTTCTACTGTTTCCCCATCGGTATGGGTCTCAGACAACAGGTAAAAGATCCTTAGAAATAGAAAAATGTAGGTTGAACTCAATTTAGCAAGAAGTCTCACCATGGTAATGCTGATACACAGCATTGCCACTGTAAATCTGGTTTGATGTTTATTGTCATAAAGCACAAAAGTAAAGCTGGTTTCATACAAACAGTATGTGTACTGAGAGTAGGATCCTTTGTAAGACCTAAAGAAACCTAGATTATGTGACATCACCAGTGTAGTGCAATCATTTTAATTTACACGACATCTTTCATCCAAAGATAACAAAACAAACCCACCTCATAGGAGAGTTAACTATTGCATATGTATTCACAGGTAGCACAAACCACATTCCATCAATCAAGGGAGCCTGCTGGAGTACGGCTCTGCCTAAAGAAGATCGTGTGAATGTCTTTTTTTAGGCTCATTAATAGGTTTCCAGGGGCTCAAGATCCTGCCAAAGTAACTAAAGTGTAACTTATCTGAAACCCCACTGGGTTGCTCCTATATTTGATATGACATCACCAGCATAGCGCGTAAGAAAGGCGAGGAGGGTTTGGGAAAAAGGTAGATCTAAAATCACTGTATGCTAATGTCCTTTTCTGACCTCTTGTGGGCATTCATCATAATTTTGAAATAGTTTCTTAATTAAGAGTTTCTTAATTCTATTTGTAAATCACCTTTTCAGGAGCTTTTTTTGTTAGAGGAGAGTGAACTCAGACTTCAGAATTCACTTTGTTAGGGAAGATAAGTGTATGCAATTTCGAGGACTGTTATTGGAGATTATAAATGCACAACTTCCTCCAGTTGGAGGCATCAGGAAAATTTACTTGAGATTAAGACTATTTGTGAAGGCGAAGGAGGTTCGCTGAAATTTCTCCTGATATACTGTACTGGTGGCGTAAGTAACATCACAGTGAGAAGAATAAACAGTGGAAAGTTTTTGGTTATATGAGCATTTTTTTTTAAATGAATGTTTTAATATTTTTACTTTAACACATTCACCCTATTCTAGGTAGCAGAATAGTGAAATATGATTAAAACCTCAACTTATCCCACTGCTAAACAAAACTCAGCCAGTATACATGGAACTGCCAAGTGCTGAGGCAAACAGCTGAGCATTGTCAAGAACAAAAAAGTGACTTGATTTACAGTTTTACTCTTTCTAAACTAGCCACTGGAGATATATTTCTATTGAGAGAAATATGCAGCTGGGGTTAACAGGAAGGTGGAGTTAGTTCCTCCTCTCTGGCTTCACTGACAGTTCACACCTTCCTTGTGCAAAGACATATTCCTCACCTGCTAGCCCAGCCATGTCACCTCCTCTTTGGATCTCTCAAAACAGGCTCTCTGAAATACAACATCAAGTTCACATTCCTCATAATTGGCATGGAAAGCCTTCATAGACCTACCCTACATCTCTGACCTCATGCCTTAGTACATTATCTCCAGCCCTAGAGACCCTTTCCTTCCTTTACACTCTCAATACTCCTGACTCCATGTTTTTTCTCTCACACTGCTGCACGTCTGGAACACACTGCTGATGCCCATTCTAGAGACAGTCAAAACTTCTGAGACAAAAAAAAAGTTTTTGAATAAAATAACTTTGTGAGATGTGCACGTTGCATAGCAAATTTTGATTTTTCAGCAAAAACTGAAATTTTCAGCCCAAGTTCTTGGGTTTTCAATTTCCACCAAAAACACATTTTCTACAGGATTTTTTTATACCAGCTGTTCCCATTCAAACCACTATCCCGCCTCATTCAAGTCCCCATTTAAAACCCAACTCTGATGTCTACCATACAAGCAACAAATTAATTTCAAACTAGTACATTACCACCATCCCTGAATTCTGCCTCATCCTCTTGTTTTTGTGTGTCTACCTTCTAGATTATGAGCTCACTGGGGGAGAGACTGTCTTTAATTGTGTGTACTGTAAAACATCAAGCACACTGATGGCACTAAAACTTTGAGAGAGATTTTCTAGTGGACATAGACTTAAAGAACACGATCTTTGTTTTAAATATAGCATCAAACTATTAACTCAATCCTTCATAGATTAGATAGAAAAAGTTAGATCAGCCATTAAGGATGTTTCTGTAAGAAAAAAATTACAGTATATGCAATTAAGTTGATCATTTAGGAGAAAATATTAGTCATAATTATATGATTGAGTACAAGAAGTGCAGTAGGCAGGTCTAAATTTGGATATTACAAGCCAAAGTGAAGCTATTTCTCATCTATTTATTTCAATTTAAAAAAAAAGACGCCTGTACAAAGCTTTGGACATATTACAACAAAACCCCAGCAACATTAAACGCATTTAAAAGGAACTCTGCTAGCCAGTCACCTATGAGAAAAGCACCTTTCTACAGTCTAATCATGTGTTTAGCCCTCTTCAAAAACCCTATTAACAGATGTCTCTTACACAGGGGTGGCTCCAGGCACCAGCGCAGCAAGCGTGTGCCTGGGGCGGCAAGCCACGGAGAGCGGCGTGCCGGTCCCTGTGAGGGCGGCAGTCAGGCTGCCTTCGGCAGCATGCCTGCAGGAGGTCCGCCGGTCCCTCGGTTTCGGCGGTGGGTACGCCGAAGGCTCGGGACCAGCGGACCTCCCGCAGGCATGCCGCCGAAAGCCGCCTGACTGCCGTGCTTGGGGTGGCAAAATACATAGAGCTGCCCCTGCTCTTACAGCCTGCCCAGAAGGTCTCCAAATGTGGGCTCTTTCTGACCAGAGGGGGAGCAAGTTCCAGAACCCTCAAGCCATGCCAGAGAATCCACTGCCAACAGACTCCCTCTTTGACTGCTATGGCAGTATGGCATGGGGAGAGGGGCAATTCCTCCTTACTGTTGTAGTTTTATAAATGAATTTCTTACTCAGGAACTCTCCTACCAGAGGTGAAGTTGATCAGTCAGTCATCTCCACTATAAAGCTCAGTCCAATTCCTTTCCCAGACTTCTCAAGTGACTTCCAACAAAGGTGACAATAGATAAAACATCAAAAGAGGAAAAGAGATGGGAAAGGTTAAGGAGAAATGGATTGGGCTGATTTTCGGTACTGGAGAGAAATAAGATGGTGGGGACATATAGTCTTACTAGAAAGTTAATGGTTTAAACATGCAATGAGCATTGATTGTGTGACAGGCTTTCACACTGTCTGCTCCTTTTTCCTTTCATGGATGCTTCTCATGCATCCACCTCTGCACAATATCTACTTGCTATTCTCTCATCACAAGCATCCGGTCTCCCACATCTTCCACAGCTCAGTTAACAGAGTCATCTCTGAATCTGTGTTCTGTCTTTTTTTCATTCTCTTTCCTGAATCTTTCCCAATTTTCATTTAGGTATTATTTTGTTTTTGACTTTTTAAGATGTTTTCTTCCTCTCCCAAAGCCTTATCTTGCAAACATGGAAATCAATGGCTAATCTCCCACTGACTTCAGTGGTTATAGGATCAGGGCCTTTTTCATCAGCAGTTTCTCTTCCCCTAACCTGTATCTACAGCTCCCTCAGTACTTCCTGGTTTCCCCTCCTAATCCTTTGTTGCTTCCCCATATGGTGTGGAGAAAGTGAATAAGGAAGTATTATTTACTCCTTCATATAAACACTAGAACTAGGGGTCACCCAATGAAATGAAAAACAAACAAAAGGAAGGACTTCTTCACACAACGTACAGTTAACCTGTGGAACTCCTTGCCAGGGGATGTTGTGAAGGCCAAAATTATAACAGGGTTCAAAAAAGAATGAGATATGTTCATGTAAGATAGGTCCATCAACAGCTATTAGCCAAAAACGTCAGGGATGCAACTGCATGCTCTGGGTGTCCCGAAGCCTCTGCCAGCCAGAAGCTGGTACTCAATAACAGGGTATGGATCGCTCAATGACTGCCTGTTCTGTTCATTCCCTCTGAAGCACTTGGCATTGGCCACTGTCAGAAGACAGGATACTAGATTAGATGGACTATTGGTCTGACACAGCATGGCTGTTCTTATATCTTCCCTCATATGCTTCATAACTCTATTTCCTCATATTTACCTCCACTATGTTGTTCCAGATAAAGCAGAAGATAATTAAATGCTGAAGCATCACCACACTTGCAGAGCTTTTAAATTTATTTTCTGCTCTGCCTGGAGCAGCAACATGCAGGGAAACAGCAC
The DNA here is from genome assembly GCF_002925995.2 of Terrapene triunguis. NCBI lineage: Eukaryota > Metazoa > Chordata > Testudines > Emydidae > Terrapene > Terrapene triunguis. Next base: position 3,607,454 of record NW_020665188.1, on the reverse strand, counting down.
CCAGAAATAAGCGTTAGTACTTCATACTGATGTCCAAGCCTGAGCCCTAAATGAAGATGCTTGACCCTCTCTCATCTATTTCCTGCAGATCTTTTTCTCTTACATACTGCTATTTGCTGTTTTCAAGAAATCCTAAAGCACTGCATAAGAAAGCTCCTCGGAAGGATTAGGCAAGGCATCAGTGGATACACAGAGGCTTGGTCTACACGACACAGTTAGATCAAAGTAAGCTGCCTTGCGTGGACCTAGCTATGCAAGTGTCTACACTTAAAATTATTTCCCACGAATATAAGCATCCAAATACAGCAAAGCAGTATCACCACTTTCCCGAGCGACGCTGAGCCATGGTCAAGGTACTGAAGTCGATGCAGCGCAAGTGTAGACACTGGGTTACTTATTTCGACCCTAACACAATCCTTCAGCAGCTGTCCCACAATGCCCATCACTGACCACTCCGGTCATAATTGTGAACTCCACTGCCCAGGGGTTATGGAAACCAGCAAATTTCTGAAATGCCTTTTCCTGGCCACCCAGCTCAGCGAGCACATCTAGCAGCTTTCCACTGCCTCTTGCCCAGCTGACCATGTCGGCTACAGATCCAGATGCACTCTGTCCTGGAATAGACAGGAGATATTGGATCTCCTGGGCCTACTGGGAGAAGAGGCTTTGCAGTCATAGGAACATCAACATCTATAAGCAGATTGCACAGGGGATGCAGGAAAAGGTGTATGAAAGGGATCAGGAGTAGTGCTGCTAGAAAGCCAAGGAACAGCATGAGGCATATCAGAAGGCTAGGGGGCCAACAGTCTCTTTTACAAAGAGCTGCATGCCATACTTGGTAGACACCTTACTGTCACCCAGAGACCACTGTGGATACCTCCGAGGAGCCCAAGTCACAGACCCCCAGTATGAACAGTAAGGGTGAGGAGGATGAGGGGGGCAAGTGATGCCACAAGCCAGAATCTATTTGAGACTCTACTGCAGTCCAGTCAGTTCTGGTGTCAACTAAAGTTTGTAGCATAGACATGGCCAGAGACAGCTAGAATAGATGCATCTGATAAAGCAGAGGAGTAGAGACATTTCTCCCCAAATGCAAAAAATATCTAATTGAAGGATAAGCAGCAAAACCACAGATTCATACAGATGTGATGATGCCTTGGACAGAATAGCAACATGTAGTTTGCCTAAACTGGCGAAATGACATAGCAGAGCTTATCATAGGGGGAGGGATAGCTCAGTGGTTTGAGCATTGGCCTTCGAAACCCAGGGTTGAGAGTTTAATCCTTGAGGGGGCCATTATAGGGATCTGGGGCAAAAAAAATCTGTCTGGGGATTGGTCCTGCTTTGAGCAGGGGGGGTTGGACTAGATGACCTCCTGAGGTCCCTTCCAACCCTGATATTCTAGGATTCTATAGAATCATAGCAATACAGGGCTGGAAGGGACCTCAACGAGTCATCAAGTCCAGCCCCCAGCACTGGGGCAGGGCCAAGTAAACCTAGACCATTCCTGATAGGTGTTTGTCTAATCCAGTGGTTCTCAAACCTTGGGTCGCGACCCCAAAATGGGTTGCAACCCCGTTTTAATGGGGTCACCAGGGCTGGTGTTAGACTTGCTGGGGCCGAAGCCCGAGGGCTTCACCCATGAGTGGCAGGGCTCAGATTACAGGCCCCCTGCCTGGGGCTGAAGCCTGGGGCTGGGTTTGGCCCTCCCACTCGAGGCAGCAGGGCTTGGGCAGGCTCAGGCTTTGGTCCCGCCCTCCTGGGTCGTGTAGTAATTTTTGTTGTCAGAAAGGGGTCGAGGTGCAATTAAGTCTGAGAATCCCAACCTATTCTTAAAAACCTCCATTGACGGGGACTCTACAATCTCCAGTGGACACTTATTCCAGAACTTAATTACCCTTGTAGCTCGAAATCTTTTCCTGATATCTAACCTACATCTCCCTCGCTGCAGATTAAGCCGATTACTTTTTGTCCTACTTTCAGTGTACATGGAGAACAATTGATCACTGTCCTTCTTAATAACAGCCCTTAACATACCTGAAGACTTATCAGGTCCCCCCTCAGTCTTTTCTCATGAAGAAACATGATTAAACCTTTCCTCAGATCAAAAATGGTATAAAGTTCAGAAAACCTGATGCTCTCTTCTGGAATCTCTGCAATTCGTCCACATCCTTCCTAAAATGTGGTACCCAGAACTGGACACAGTACTCCAGCTGAGGCCTCATCAGTACCCTGTAGAGCACTCCCTTTTCCTACACACAACACTCCTGTTAATACACCCCAAAATGATTTTAGCCATTTTACAGCTGCATCACATTGTTGACTCATTCAATCTGGGATCCACTATAACCCCTTGCTCCTTTTCCACTGTACTACCACCCCCTCACCTTCAGCAGTACAGTTAGTCCCCATTTTGTAGTGTGTATTTGATTTTTCCTTCTTAAGCGAAGTACTTTGCACATCTTTATTTAACTTCATCTTGTTGATTTCAGATCAATTCTCCAACTTGTCAAGGCTGTTTTGAATTCTAATCCTGTCCTTCAAAGCGCTGCAACCCCTCCCAGCTTGGTGTCATCTGCAAATTTTATAAGCATACTCTCCAGTCCATTATCCAAGTCATTAATGAAAATATTGAATAGTAGCTGACCCAGGACTGACCCGTGCTTGTGACCTTAAAGAAGAATTTTGGCTGGCAAATTGGTATCAGAGGCCCAGGAAGCACAGGCTAAACAGATGCCAAGCCCAGATCTTGTTCATGCTCCTCCCTCTTGGTCAATATGAATGTCATCAATAGGGCACTTCTCATCATTGGGACACTAGGCCAGCCCAGAGTCACCTGTTGTACATTTTTGTAATTAGATTAATACTTACTGGTTACTGGTGTGGCATTGTTAGGGGTGTCAGCTCTCAGGTACTGTGTCGTCTGTGTAGAGGGCTGAGATAAACCTTGTGAGCTGCTGCTGTCACTACTGCTGTTTTAACCCAAAAAAATTGACAAAACATCAAACTTGCTTCTGTAACATAAAATTCTTAAAATCCTGTCAGAGAAATTACAGCATATCAAAATTAAATTTAGAAGATTATCCATAGTACTGAGACTAAGGAAAGCAGGGTGATTTCCCATAGCACACAGTTTGATTCTCCACAACCCTATCACTACTTTCCTTTAACATTTAATGCTTTTCACTAATTGATTTGCATACTGATCTATTTTCTATTAAGTTTTCTCAATCCTTGTTGAAATGTTAAGATACGTGTACAGATAAGACATGACAGACAAAAGCATTACTTATCTCCAAGAAGTTTCATATACCTTCCTTATTTTGTTGATACTAGTCTTCTATTGTGGTTGAATAACATTCATGAAATAGACCCACAGCACCAGTCTGAGCCAAGCATAAAGCCGACAGGTACAGTTCATGCTTCCATACACACATATGCACCTTGGTTCAGACCTGTAAAGATGGTTACATACCTGTTTGGTAACTTTTGTTCTTCCAGGTGTGTTGCACATATCCATTCCATTTTAGGTATGTGCACCGAAGACAGAACTTTTTTCAAAGCAGTACCCGTATCAGGTACTCCGCGTGCTCATGTTGCTAGCTAGGGTATAAAGGGGCAGAGTTGCCCTGATCCCTCAGTTCCTTCAAACTGAAAGTCAACATCAATTGTGACTCAAATGAAGAGGGGGAGGAGGCTGGGTCATGGAATGGACATCTCAAAGAGTTACCAAACAGGTATGTAACAGTTTTTAATTCCTCAAGTGCTTGCACATGTCCATTCCACTTTAGGTGACTCACTAGAAATTCCAGATGGAAGAGGGTAACAGAGTCTACCTAAACAAAGACTGCAATACCACTCTCCTAAATCTACCTTTTTTGAGGCCTTGGAAAGAGCATAATGAGTAGTGAAGGTATTAGCCAATGACCAAATCTCAACCTGGCAAATGTCACTGATGGGAACGTGACTTAAGAAAACAGCTGATATAGTTTTGTGCTCAACTCTCTGAAGTAGCGGATTAGTAGTAATATAGCACAGACATACAGGAGGAGATCCAAGAAGAAAGCTTCTGCAAATGTAGGTTGCCCTTTCTTCCTTTCAGAGGAGATAAACAACTGGAGACATTCTAAACTCTTTAATCCTGTTCAGGTAAAAGGCTAACGTCCTACCAACATGCACAGTCTGAAGATTTTCCTTATCTTTGAGAATGAGGTTTCAGAAAAAAGATTGGTGAGTATACATTCTGAGATTAAAATCCAATACCACTTTGGTAAAAAATTTGAGGTCCATTTTTATTAAAATAACTATCTTTATATTCAGGCCACTAACACACAGAGGATTGGGAGGGGAAACAGATCTTTCCTTCTATAGGAGGATGGAATGCAGAGATAGCTGCCAGATGAACTCTCAAAACTGACAGACGGTCCTTTCTTTTAGGTGAAGCAGGTAATCCAGTTAAGTGAATGGGAGCACATGAAGGAGAGAGATCTTTCTGCTGGGACCACACTGAAAATCTCTTCCATTTCTTGAGGTATGTATTCTGGTAGAAGGTTTCCTGCTATTTAAAAGAACATTTTGAACTCCAGGTGAACAGACTGCTTCCAGGAGAGTTAACCACTGGGCATCCAAGACACCAGCATACGCCAAAAGGGCCAGGATGAAGAGTCCTGCAAAACTATGACCAAAACTTGAGGCAACATTATAGGATACCAAACTGATTCTTGGATCTGTTGAGCCTTTCAATCTGATGGGGTCAGGCTGGCGCTATCAAAATTGGATGGGCATGATCCTGTCTGAGCTTGCTCAAAACTCTTGGAGCCATTAGGATGTGGGGGGGGGTGGAGAATGTATAGAAATTTCCCCTTCCAGGATAGTAGGAAAGAGTCTGACACAGACTCCAGGCTGTGACCTGCCCTCAAACAGAAATGGTGACACTTTCTGTTCTGCCAGGTGGTGAATAGATCTATTTCTGGCATTCCCCAAATTTGAAAAATAGACTTCGCTATTTCGGGTCCGAGGAACCATTCATGATCTCTGCTAACAATCTGCTGAGATTACTAGACAGTTTTAAGACCTGGGAAGGTGAGATGCTTTGAACATAATCTCCTTCCTGATGCAGAAAGACCAGAGGTTCATTGCCTCTTGGCAAAGGTGGCTTTGACCTGGCACTTCCCTACTTATTTAGATAGGATATGGCAGCTGTGTTGTCTGAGCACCTGCACCAAACAACCTTTGATGTGGGGAAGAAACACTTGACAAGCCAGGCAGATAGCTCAACGCTCCCAAATATGGATATCGATGGAGAAATCCTGATCTGACCAGAGACTCTGAGCCTGGAAGTCCCCTAAATGAGCTCCCCAACGGAGAGGTTAAGCATGTGTCACTAGGGTTATGGAACGTAGGGTTGGGGCAAAGAAGGTCCCTGACCACTGTGTAAACCTCAGGTATTGTCGGTTCTGAGAGCTTGGGGTGTACCGCAAACCAAGTCGATGTAGAAGGTACCGGCAATGGAATCTGTCTTGATGGCACCAAAAGTGATGCCAGAGTCAACAGATATATTGCTAGATGATGAATGTGGTATCAAGGAATACCTAACTGGATTAGGCTGAGCTCTAACCTTGATACCAGACTACTTCTTATAAGTCTCCATAGGGGGCTTGGCTCTCAAAGTGGAAGAGAACGTCTTCTAGCTAGAGGAACTGAAAGCATCCAACTCCTTCTGGTGTTTATGTGGTACCAGGGAAGGAGAACGCCTTCCCTGTGACAAGGGGAACTGCCAAGTCTAGCAGTGCACGCCAAGATGGAGTTGAGACCAAACCGCTATGTACTGAGCAGCTGGGTTCTTACTGGAGGGGGCAAAGCTGCTTCCATTAAGATATGTCGAAGTCAAACTCCTCTCAACTTTAGTCCTGGTCTTAAAACCCATACACATAGGGGACTTATGTCATACACGACCCTCTCCTAAACACTTTAAACAACTAGAATAAGGGTCGCTGACTGGCATGGATTTTTAACAGCAGGAACAGCACTTAAATCCCACAGACCTAGACATGCCCTGCTACTGAGTTTAAAGCCCAGAGAATGTAAGAAACTAAACAGGTTACTAAAACAAGTACCACTAGCCATCAGTATAAACTACTATGTACATAATGGAAATTATTTTCTTAGAGAAAGTTAAGGGAAAGCATGACTAACACACACATGCTTTGACTACTGATCACAGGCAGTGAGAAGGAACTGAGGAGGGTTGGGGCAGCTTCACCCCTTTATATCATGGGCAGAGGGTGCAGGTGCTGCCCCCATAAGTTACCTTTATGGAAAAAAGTTCTGTGGCTTCAGTGCACTGGCACACACAAAGTGGAAAGCGTACATGCATAAAGAATGCCAGTATATACAGTACAGACCCGTTTACGCGTGAATCGGCTTAACGCATGGTAGCGCCATGCCTCCCAGTGCTACCTATTTAACATGCGAGACTCGTTAACACGCAGTACAAGAACTTGCTATGTAGCGCTACAGATTTGCTCACTAACTCACTGACATAGAAGTCAACAGGAAGTGCGGAGCGGAAACGTGTTGTATGCCTTTACTGCCGAGGGGAGGGGGGGCAGCAATGCTGCGGCAGCGCTTTAAGGATCCTCAAAGCACTGCCACGGCAAAGGACCGTCCTTAAAGCGCTGCCCTACCAGCAGGGCCGCCAACCGGGAGGCAAAAAGGGCAGGGACATTAAAGTGCTGCCGCGGCAGGGCTTTAAGGACGGTCCTTTGTCGCAGCAGCGCTGGGCCGCCAACGGGGTGGGGCGCAGCAACATTAAAGCACTGCCGTGGCAAAGGAAGCAGCTGCCCCGGGGCCGGCTATTTTAAAAAGGGCCAGGGGCTCCGGGCAGTGCGGACCAGGCAGCCTGGCTGGGAGATGCTGACTCCCTAGCCCAGCCCCTTCCGCCCAAGGCCCCACCCCTTCCGGGGGCCAAAGACACCCTGCCCCGCACCGGTAAGTGTCCTGAATTACTTTCACCCCTGTGTAGTAATAAATAATAATAATAAATAAATAAATAATAATAATGTTTTTATTAGATTACACATTTGAATTTATATTCTTGCAAAGCAATGTTAACAGATAGGCCTGCAGTATTTGGGACGCTGTGAATACATATGTAATCCTAGATAATTTTATATCTTATATTTCAGCACGGCCCTCTTAACCCGCGGTCTGTTAACACGTGGTTGTGACGGCTTGACTCCCGACATCCACGTAAACGGGTCTGTACTGTAAGCCTTTGGGATTCTCTTATGAGACTGCCAAACTGGCTTTCAAAAGTTAATAGCTACAGTAGTAAACTATTACAGAGATCATACTCAGATTAGATCACAAGTGATTTAAGGGCCTCTTTTCCCACTGCTGTTTGCTCAGCTCACCAGCCTTCTATACCCCCCTTACTTAGGTTAGCTAATCCCCTACCAAGACTTTAAAAAACAACTGCGGTTTGTACAGAGCCTAGCACAAAGGGAATGAGATCTCAGCTGGCGTCCCAAGGCCCTAGTTTAATACCAGTGATGCACCAAATAACTGACTACAATGAAGACAATTTTTGAGCATCCAAGTTCTCTCAAAACTAGGAAAAAGCAACTATTTTCAGTGTACTCAGATATACTCTTTCTTCAGCTGTGACAGCCTGAGTAGCTCTTAATTTTTGGCTCCCCAAAGCTCCTATCCCATTGCCCCAGTCAACTTTATTGCACAAGAGGATATGGGATTTTGAACCATGTCTGCAACTGCTGCCTCTGACAGGGCTTTATGTTTAACGGCCACACAGTTTCAGCCTGAAAGTGAAATAAGATGGTTTTGCACCTACTAAAGAGTTCACTTTGAGGCACAATCCCTTCCTTGTCCTTTCCCACCTGTTAAGAAAAAGAGTCATAATGGGTTCTTAAGAGATAAACTTCCTGGCCACAATGAAGTTTAAGTATTCCAATAAGGCCTGAAGGCAGGACAGAGAAAAGGATCTGAATATAATCATAAGTATTAAAAGACCCTCCTACCTCAATTACTGGCTGTTTCAAGATAGTGGTGGCAGTGTATGGTCCTTTTCTTTACCAACCTCCTATACCACGTTTCTTGACCCAGAGATTCCCAGATTCTGACTAGCACTCTAACAAATGGGTGCACTACCATTGCTGTTGAACAAGGCTGCCACTTTACGTAGCTGGGCCCAGCATTTCTGTTTTGACCATTTGGAGAAAAAACTGACAGCTTCAAATTAAACAAGTCTGAAGAGAAGTGCCAAAGCATGATCAGCTTTTGCAAAAAACAAGCCAGAGAGGAGCTGCCACTGGATTCTGATTGACTGGAGGGCACCCAAACTGCCAGCATTCCAGGTTATTGCCTTTTTACTTATCAGTGCTATGGACTGCTGCTGCTGCAACCTTAGCTACCTTACTTCAAGGAACCCAGCTATGCAGATCAGAGGTCAGAAGACAACATTGTCTAAGTACAAGAAAGGAAGGAACATATTATGACAAGCAAACAGTGACAATTAGTTTCTCAGTTATTAAAAGTGATTCTCGGTTTTTACACATAACACAGACACCTTCACAAATGTCAAACAATTGTATATGAAAAGAAGATTGTATACTTTACCTGTCATCCAACTCTATTCTTTTCATACTATGAAGATGCAAGACAGCTAATATTATTGCCACCAGGAATATAACAGCACAGCAAACCCCTACACTGATATAAAACACACGGGTAGAAGTGGTGGGAGCGGCATTTACAGGATCAACTGAAATGGAAGGGTAAAACATGTCATTGAAATGTACTTTTCTCCAAAAGAGAGAGAAATTACATTTATCAATTTCAAATGAGTTCATATATGATTGTGCAAGGAGTATGTTGGTGTTTTTAATTCAGTCTAATACTAGCACTTGTTTTACACCAGTCTAAAATAACTGGACCAAAGAAAGGCAGCCCTGATGTGTCTCAATGTTTAGCTTTCCATTAAGCAAAGATTTAAAGACCGTTTTCCCAGTAGAGGTCAGTACAGGACAGAGCAAGCAGACTCAGGAAAAGATCACAACATTCTAACAAGAAAAATCTCCCAGAATCCTACTGCCTTAAGCCAAGGCCAAGATGGGGGGCTTGTCTACACTGACAAGTTTTGTCGCCAAAAACTGCCTTTTGGCAACAAAACAGCGATAGCGTACACACTGTAATGGGACTTTTGTCGAAAAAAACGTCCAGTTTTGGCGACAAAGAACTTCCACCCCTGCAAGACACTTTTGTCTTTTCCCCTTCCTTTATTGTCGACAAACAGCCAGTGTAGACACAACGCCTCCCCCTCGCCCCCATTTTATTGGCCTCCAAAAAGTGTTCCACAATTCCCATGCTGCCGCTCTGGTCAGCGGTTTGAACTCCGCTGCCTTGCAGCCAACCCGCCTCTCCCCCTCGCAAGCCCCGGGAATTTTAAATCTAATTTCCTGCTTGCTGGCTTCCCAGCTGAGCATGGCTGGCTATCGCACCAAACGCACTCCCGCTTGGACTACCGCTGAGCTGTTGGATCTGATCAGTGTATGTGGAGAGGAGTCTGTTCAGTTGCAGCTGCGATTGACCCGTAGGAATCTGGACACATATGGGCAAATTTCTCGAGGCTTGTGTAAAAACGAGTATGATCGGGACACGCAGCAGGCAGAGCGAAGATAAAGGAGCTGAGGCAGGAGTACCATAAGGCGTGGGGGGAGGCAAACCATCGCTCCAGTGGTGCACTTAAGACCTGCCACTTCTATAATGAGCTGAATGCTATCCTCGGTCGTGACCCCATCTCCATCGCCGACAGCCCCATGGATACTTTGGAGGCAGCAGAAAGAGGGGGTAACCTGGAGGCTGAAATTCTGGATGAAGAAGTGGAGCTAGAAGAGTATGTGGAGCTCCCAGCGGGGGTCGCCTGGTGGAGCAGCCAGCCAGTAACTTTTCTCCACTCTAGAAGTGCTCTATGGGAGCAGGAAGCAGATGAGATGCTGGGTAAGTTGCTGTGGCTTGTGTAGGGAATTGAAAAGTGGGAGACAGGTAGTGTTTTATGTGAGCTGGACATTGCCTGGTGTAGCTAATCTGCATTGCTAAGCAGTGTGTTGATGGACATCAAGACCTGCAGGGAATCCTACAGAAAGAGGCTCTGGAACATTTCCAAGAGGTACTTGTTAATAATCCTCTACTGCAGATTCCAAGGGATTGCAGCCTTATTAGTTCCCCCATTGTAGGAAACTGTATCATGCCATTTAGTAATCACTGGAGCTGGGACTAAAGCAGCACATGGCTGAGCTGCATATAGACCGGGGTGAAAGCTGCAAATATGCAGTAGTTGTGCCCTGGTTTCCCTACTTACCCGCAGCAGTGAGATGTCAGCCAGCAGGTTGGCCGCCTGTGAAAAAGTGTGTGATAATTTTAGAATGAGTTCCCTGCAAATCTCCCCTGCAAGCCGTGTCCGTTTTGTCTGTACCCACAACCACCTTCCCCCCACTCCCGACACTCACCATGATTGGGGTGCTCACGGAGCTCTGTGCCTGCCTAGAGTCAGTGAGAAAGCGATTGCTACTAGTTGCAAAAGGCCCTTGTTACTGAAATGTTTCAATCGTTTGCTGGAATGTAACAATCCCTCTTCTGTACATTGTCCACAGCAGCCGAGACCTTGGGGAACACACCACGCACACCTGCTAACCAGCTTTGGCAGATAAGGAAGAAGCTGAGACGTAGCAAAGACGACATGTTCAAGGAGGTGCTGCAGCGCGATGAGGGAGAGACCAGGGAACGCAAAGAGTGCTGGGAAGCTGAAAGTCAGGACAGAAAAGAGAATGCAGCATTTGCTGGGCAAGCGACAGGATGGATGATAAAAGTTATGGAGGATCAGACAGAGATGCTCAAGTCTTTGATACAGCTGCAGACAGAGCAGATCCGTGGTTGACCACTGCAGCACATGCACAATTCTTTGCCAACCCCACCCCCCTCTATGCCCAGACACTCCTTTTACTTCACAGCACTCCTGAGTTTCCCCATCACTCCACCCCCTCTCACAGGTTGCACAATAGCTGGAGCTACACACAGTTGTGAGGTGTTACCCTTTTTAACAATAAATAAAGGCTAAGGTATTTAATGGTATAGCATTTTTATTCTGTGTTCTACAAAAGCATATAGCAATCAATTCATTCTTGGGAACAGGCTTCTAAAGCATTTTGTTGCATGGATCTTGGGTCCCAAAATCATTTATGGATGCACCAGGGAAGCAATTCCAAAGCAGACATGTGTTAGTGCCCCTCATTGTCAAAGTGGTTCCTCAAAGCCTCTCTGATGTTAAACTCCAGGCTCCTCTGAAAGCCTTAGCATCTATCTGTTCAAACTGCAGCCAAGCGCTCTGCATCAGTGCTCCACACCTGAGCAAACATTTCACCCTTAGATTCACACAGATTATGCAAAGTGCAGCATGCTGCTATGACCACGGGAATATTATCCTTGGTAAGGTCTAGCCTGCCATTTAAACACCTCCAGCGAGCTTTCAAATGGCCAAAGGCACATTCGACTACCATGCAGCACCTGCTCAGCCTGTTGATAAAACGTTCCTTGCTGCTGTCCAGGTGCCCTGTGTACGGTTTCATGAGCTAGGGCTAGAAGGGGTAAGCGGATCTTCCAGGATTACTAAGAAAGTCTCCGCCTGCAGCTTTCTGTACAGGCCACTGTTCCTGAAGATGCGTCCGTCATGCACCTTTCCAGACCAGCTTGCACTGATGTCTGTGAAATGTCACCAGTGATCCACAAGCGCCTGCAACACTACGGAGAAGTATCCCTTTCTATTGATGTATTCTGAGGCAAGGTGGTCTGGCGCTAAAACTGGAATTTGTGTGCCATCAATCGCCCCGCCAGTTAGGGACAACCATCTCTGAAAAGCCATCCACTATTTCATGCACATTTCCCAGAGTCACGGTCCTCCGCAGCAGGATGAGATTTATTGCCCTGCACGCTTGGAGTAATGCAGCCCCAACAGTGGACTTCCCCACTCCAAACTGATTTGCAACTGACCGGTAGCAGTCTGGATTCACCAGCTTCCAGACAGCGATTGCAACACGCTTCTCTACCGAAAGGGCAGCTCTCAGTCTGGTGACCTTGCACCGCAGGTCGGGGGCCACCTCAGCACATAGCTTCAGGAAGGCTGCTTTACGCATCCTAAAGTTCTGTAACCACTGGTCTTCATCCCACACCTGCATGACAATGTGATCCCACCAATCAGTGCTTGTTTCCCTAGCCCAAAAGCGACAGTCTACTGTATGCAGGTGCTCTGTGAATGCCAAGAGCACTGATAAGTTGCTGCCATCCATATCACACACGAGTGCCTGTGATTCATCCTCTGTCAGTAACTTTGCGAATAACTCTGCTGCCATGTGAGATGTCCTCACGACAGGTAACAGCGCATAGGAAAGAAGTGCGGGATCCATCCTCTCTCACTGCAGAGCTGGTGCGCACTACAAGGACTGGCAGTTGTAAAAACGGCGCAAAAGGAAGCCAGAAACCACAGGAGGGCTGGGACACAAAGCGGTGCATGACGGGACATTTTGCATGTCCCAGGATGCGCCATGCTCCGTTTCCGCCTTCCCACAACACCTAGCAACAGATGGTGTCGCCAGGCACTGTGGGATACATACTCACAGTGCATTGCTCACACTGTCAACAATGGTGCCCCGAATGTGGGCATGATCTGTCGACAGAGGGAGCAAATGTAGACTCGCTGTGGCGACTTTGCTTTTGTCGATTTTTTCATGTTGACATTAGTTTCATTGACAAAACCTGACAGTGTAGACAAGCCCAGGAACCAGCAACCCAATCAGTGCCATCATATACTCACCAACGACACCCTGGTGCCCTCCAGGCTAAATGTAAAGGGGCAAGGGGGCCTCCAAACTGCTGGTCTTGGGGGGCTGCTTACTGGAAACTAACAATCCCTTCCCCACAAAAAATGTTATCGCTACCAAAGTACACAAGGGAACTGGGAGAGCTGCGGTCAAACCAGCCACCTGCTTCTGACCCTCTCCACTCATTCTTGCAGATTTTGGTAGAAACTGCACTAGAGAAGGGGAGTTATAAAGAGGCATAACTTTGCAGCAAGGAGAAATCCAATTCAGCCATATATAGCATGGAGAATCACACTCAAGACCTCATATTGGAGGGCAGTATGGCGTTAGTGCACAGAAGTTGTGTGCCTTTCCCCCTCCCCCCAACCCTGAACTGACCTGCAGCTTAAAAGCTCCCTAGCCTGTAGCACAAGGGTACCTCACGCTCTGCCTTTAACAAGCCTCGTGGGTAGGATCCCTTGTGCCTGTCCTACTCCTTGTTTAATGCAGCAGTATTTACAGGTGATTAAGCCTGCCTTTTCAACCAACCAACCTCAACTGTACTGATTCCTGGAGGCCAGCACAAATTAGCAGCCACTGGGCTACCTGTCATGCCTGCCCTCTACAGTGCTAAGAAGCTGCCATGTGTGTGCACCAAAAGGAGGTAAGACCTACTCCTATTTTAGGAAGAGGACCCTATCCACACCCCATGATTTTTAAACAACACCCATATTAGGCAAAAAAAGTGCACAGGATAATTAAGTAAAGAATTAGCACCACAAGAAACGGAATAAAGCTTCCCATTGAGTTCCAAAAGAATTTTTACAATAGCTTATGTTTTGGGTTCCACAACAGGTGCTAGCATGCTGTGGTTGGCATTTCCAACTCGAGACATGGTTAGGGAGATAAAAAGGGCCAAAGCCACCTCACACTGCACATTTACTTCAGCAAGTTAAATGGCACACACAACAGATTCTAAATCTAAAGGTCAGAAACAGATTGGTTTTGATAGCTCAAAACTTCTAGAGTCATGTATCAGGCAAAAGTTGTGATTACCCCAGAACACCTTCTCACCCCCATTATATATTGCTGACTGAACAGAAGAATGGAGTTAACAAAACTGCAAAAAGCCTCTCTCTAAAATCTGAACTTGAAGGAAATTACTGTTTTCACATCATTCCCTTCATAAAGAAGATATATCACAAGGTTCCTGTTAAGTTATGCCAAGAGGAATAAGTGCCCTTAATATTACTTACAAATAGCTTTGCTGCTGTTTTTGTCAGACGTTGGAGTTTTTACTTCTTGTTCAAATTCTAAATCAACAAGAGAAAAATGTGAAGTTCTAGTACACATTTTGTATTGTAATTCCTTTACACTGAATCACCTGGTCCATTTCTACAAAAAAGTGTTTTCCTAACTCAGCAGACTGAATTAAAACCTATAGTTAAGGTTAATTTCAGATTTTCATTATAACCATGTTTTCCCATGCTCCCAACTTTCAAAAATTCTCCTTCCCAACTGAATTTGCCATGTTTGGTCTCAACTGAGTCTCCCAATCCAGTACTTAGCTACAATGGGTGGGAAAAATGACACCGTATAACCTTTGTCCACAAATTCTCAAAATCTAAGAACTACTGATACACAAATGGCTATTTTTCAAACTATCCTAAAGTAATCAAAACCAATTTTCACCAGAAAAGCATTTTTCAGTAAGAACTGCTTTCCTGCAAAATATCAGCTTTCAATCTCCTTGCACTAATTTTATTGTATGAGAAGTGGCTTAATTGCTTTTTGCTCACATTTTCTAAAAACTTCCATTTGGAAATTCATAACCAAATGGAAGCGAAGTCAGTCTGCCCTCAGGGTAGATGGTGACTGACAGACACTCCCACACGCACTAATACCACCAAATGCTATCAAGAGACTGAAGAATTATGAGGAGCAAGCAAACCGAAGTAGTGACCATCTTTGCTACGAGCAGTCTATTGAGAATAAGAGATTAAAGAAAAACATTCTTTACAGTACTCCAAAACCTCTTTCAAAATGGCTGCAGACTCAAGTAAAAGAAGTGTTCAGTTATGAAAAGTGACCAAAAAAACAAAAAAAAAAAGCATTAATCCTCACAAAAAATATATTCAAATGTAGCTTTGTTCTCCAAGTTTCAGTGTTTTAACTATATGGGGAGTTTGAAAAGTCTGCATCATTTTTTTACTGAGATCATAAAGAACAAAAAAGACACTCAGTGTGCCAAGTTTAAGTGACTCATTTTAAGATCATTTTAACTTACTTTATAAGATATACTTTTAAATTCTCAGAAAAAAGTCTTTCTACATTAAAAATGCTGTAATTTTGGGGAGACTCTTTTTTCCAGACATAAGTGGTGGTATCCCTGCTTTAAATGCAAAACTCAGTCATAACTATGAAGCTGCAGTCACTATCTCCATAATACAAAGCCAGTTATTCAATTAAAGCCCATCAACTGCCCTGCCTTCCCGATTCTGCCTAAATTTAGAACATTTATTTGTTCCCCCATCATCCTACTTCATTCAAATTTCCCTTATTTATCTGTAAAGCAAGAGATCTTACTCATCCCTCCCTCTACTCTCACGTTCCTGGAAAACGTTTTATTCCATCTGAGAGATTCTTATTCCACACCCATCACCATAATCTCTCCCCTCACTCCTTTTTCCTCTACTTTAACAATAAAAGTTGCTGAAGCTTGATGTCTTACTTTTGTAGCACATTTTCCTTCGTTTGAAATTTAAGACTGTGATATTTTTTGAGGAATTTATTGTTAAGTTGAGCTGCATTAATATTGTAACCTCAGAATCTAGTCTGCCTGTGCAGGAGAGTTCAACACGAAACACTGCAAATAAAAAACGAGAGTCAGACATTTGTTTACAATACATTTCAACAATTTTTTAATACAATCTTCAAGTGATGCAGGATTCTGTTGCACTTTTTGTTTTAAACTCAAGCATTTTCTTAGAATTTCACTTTGGTGTTCAAACCAGGTAATTTCTGGGAACACTTATGGCATTTTAGGGAACAGCTGTCAAATACATTTAATCAAACAACTGAAATTGAAGCGTGCAGACCTCAAAAACCCAACAGTATCTGTGGGTAAACAACGGTTAGCCACGCACTCTGCACTGCAGTTACCAAATATTAATGAATCATATGCAGAGGCTCAGTGTGGTCCTCACTATCTTTGGAACACACAGAGGTGCTTAATTTCCTCTTATTTTTTAAAATCATCAAGATGGCCTTTTTGACAGCACCCAAACTGGTCTGAGCAAATTTGTCTGAGAATCTAGTTTAAATTAACATGACTAGGTTGGTTTTCAAGGCTATGTACCAGCATCACTGATATCAGCGCAACTGCAGAAATAATAGGCTTGACTCTAGTGCTTACCTGTACAAAAAGGATAAAGATATACAAAAAAGCAAAACAGCAGCATTTTACATCCATTGCACACAGGTACAAGTAACTCAAAAGGGTACAAGACAGTGCAGAATTAAACCCAGTAACTGTTACTTTGCTGCTGCAGCAGCAGATGAATGCGTTTGTGAAAATCCCACACAATGCAGTTTTATTTCTAAAACATGTTCGAGAGGAATGAATATACACCAAATAGTTGTTTTTATTTGATTTTTTACAATGCATCAATGTCCTTAGCATGTTAAACTTATTTCTACTACTTTTCTTTAAAAAAGGCAATCATTAAATTACTTATCTATACACTAGAGAAGTGGGATTAAAATCTGCACAACTGTTGGCCAAACTAGAATAAGAACCTTCTATAAATTCTTGGAATGTGATGCTTCCCTTCTCAGGAAAATGTGTATCCTTTTTCCCCAAAAAGGGAGAGGGGGGAGAAAAGGCATGGAATTTTCACTACAGTAACTCACTTAAAGTCGTCCCGCTTAACGTTGTTTCATTGTTACGTTGCTGATCAATTAGGGAACATACTCATTTAAAGTTGTGCAATGCTCCACTCTTACGTTGTTTGGCTGCCTGCTTTCTCCATAGCTGGCAGCCACCCTACACCCCCTTTCCCCCAGCGCCTCCCGCCTGCCGGCAGACTCCACGGATCAGCGCTTTCCCGCTCCTCCTCCCTGCGGCAATCAGCTGGCTTGCGGCGTTTTGGAGGCAGGAGAGAGGGGGGAGGAGCGAGGACTCGGCGCGCAGGCTCCCCCTCCCTCTCCTGCCTCCTGCTGGCAGTTCGGGAGGCGGGGGGGGGGAGGCGCGCCAAGTCCTTGCTCCTCCCCCCTTCCTCCTGCCCGGGGCAATCAGCTGGCTTGCCGCGTTCGGAAGGCAGTGGAGGGAGAGCCTGCCCACCGAGTCCTCGCTCCTTCCCCCTCCCTCCTGCCTCCAAAACGCCGCAAGCCAGCTGAGTGCCCTGGGCAGAAGGGAGGCGGGAGGAGCGAGGACTCGGCGCACTTCCCCCTCCCTCCCTCCCCTGCCTCCTGCCTGCGGCAATCAGCTGGCTTGCGGCGTTTTGGAGGCAGGAGGGAGGGGGAGGAGCGAGGACTCGGCGGGCAGGCTCCCCCCTCCCTCCCGAACGTAGCAAGCCAGCTGATTGCCCCGGCAG
>NW_020665188.1:3546504-3589890 GCF_002925995.2 Terrapene triunguis | reverse complement strand
GGGGGGGGGGGAGAAGAGGAGGCAGGTCAAGGGTGGGGGCTTGGGGGAAGGAGTGGAGTGGGCGGGCTGAAGGTTGAACCCCCTGCCTCTGGTGCTTGCAGAGTAGGGGAAGCTGCCCTGGAACCTAACCCCCCCGCCCCCACACCTTTACATTAATTCTTATGAGGAAATTGGATTCGCTTAACATCATTTCACTCTAAGTCATATTTTTCAGGAACATAACTACAACGTTAAGTGAGGAGTTACTGTGTTTGATTTTCCTTTGTTTAGCATGTTTCAGAAAGCAGAATTTGTTTATCACATATCTCAGTGCATCTAAATCAAGTGAGATACAAGTGTTAAGATTTTCTATATACAGAATTATCTAGATAGGTCATAATTGTATCTTGTATGTTACATACAACTAAAATTACACAAAATTATACTATATGCATTTTTGAGGAAATTAGGAAATGTTACTGAGTACCAGAAAAACGGTATTCATGGTAGTACTTTGCATGTGTCTTCAAAGCTGAAAGCCTGTTTACTCACCTGATAAAGCACGAGGGACTTCTCCTTGTACAGAAATATTAGTCTGAGGCATATCTATAGCCATTGCATTATCTACCTGAAATCCCAGTTTATATTCAACCTGTAAGAGTATGTGGGAGAAGGTTAAGAAACTTCAATGATAAAACAATTAATATTAACACCTTTTCAAGCAATTTTTATTCGAGATATAAAATTAAAATCACTAATCAAAGTTTTTGGGTTTAAAGTACCTCAAGTTCATCACCTAACCTGATTTTCACATGGCATAATGCTCAGTACTCTGAATATCAGGCTCTGTTAAGGTATTTCAAATTGGACATCCAAAAGCACTCTAAATCACTAGTTACATGTTTGAAAATTTAGGCTAGAGTTGTTTTTTAAATAATCCTTTAAAAATGCTTAAGATAAGGCTAACTCCAATATGTTAAGTTAATTTGCTCAAAAGCGAACACTCAATCTATGGGAATTAAGAAATGAAAAAGGACATTACCACTCACCTAGTAAGTCTAAGTATAAGAAGGCTATAAAAGGTAAAAACTTGTTCAACTACAGTTAAGGTTCTTTTCCATTTTAAGACCCCGATTCTGCAATACTTGCACACAGGAGTAGGATCAAGGCCCATGCCAAATTCCAAAAGTTGTAACTGATTATAAGACAAGTAAAAATTATTTCCCTGCTTTGTTTTAAAGCAAAGGTTGTTTTTTTTATTAGACAGCTAGCTCTACAGGCAAAATGCCTGGATGTAAAGTAAAAATGTAACAGGGAGAAGTCTTCATTGAGTAGTGTCTGATCCAATACAAATTGGTTTTGATTTGTCCGATCTATGAACCTTTGAAAATTACACTTTGTGCACATACCGCACAATTAGTACTTTTAAGAAGCACTTTTTGTCAAAGTTCTCACTGGAGGTGGGCTGGGCTATGCATTTGCAGGGAATTAAACATGGTGTCCCAGGAGCTCAGAAAAAATCCTACTAAAAATTCATGTGCATGCACAATCCTATAACTTGGAGTACGTAAAGAAGCATTTCTCAAACTGGGGTCTGAGGACCCCTGGGGGGGTCCCCAAGGGTAGGGGGTCCATGGTCCCCGCTGATCAACTCCTCCCCCTCCGGAAGTGCAGCGGGGCTAAGGCAGGCTCCCTGTCGCTCCCAGAAGCGGCCAGCACGTCTCTGAGGGGGCGGGGGGGGGGGGGGGCATGGGGTGAGGAGGGGGTCTCTGCGTGCTGCCCCAACCCTGAGAGCTGACTTCGCAGTTCACATTGGCAGGGAACTGCGGCCAATGGGAGCTGCAGGAACAGTGCCTGGGGCAGAAGCAGCGCACGAGAACCCTGGCCCCCCTGCCAGAGAGATGTGCTGGTCGCTTTCAGGAGCCGCCTGAGGTAAGCGACAGCTGGCTGGAGCCTGCACCCCCTCCCGCACCCAAACTCCCTCCCAGAGCCTGCACCCCCTCCCAGAGCCTCCTTCACCCTAACCCCTTGCCCCAGCCTGGTGAAAGTGAGTCAGGGTGGGGGAGAGCAAGCGACAGAGAGAGGGGGAATGGAGTGAGGAGGAGGGAGGGGGAAGATGGGGCGAGGGGGGAGGGGGTGGGGCTGGATCTGAACAGGGGGGATTGGGAGTTCCCAAAAAATTTCAAATCAAAATGGGGGTTCTCGGGTTGCTGAAGTTTGAGAACCGCTGCTTTAGATTTTATTTATATAATGTCAAATGTTTGTATTGATTTACTCAAACCCAGCAAAACGACTGTGGTTCAAATTTTACAAAAACATTTACCCTCAGGCAGACTAGACTCATAATTTCAGCTGCAAAAACTTCAGCCACAAAGTAATAAGTAAATCAAAATCCTTTAAAATGGAAATGCATAGACAAACTTTACCATAGGTGTTGCTGCACACTCCAGTTATAATGGATATATGAAATAAAAAACTCTCTCTAAATACCACTCAAATAGATCCCTCTCTTCCCTCAATCAACATCTTTTCTAGGAATCCACAGAACACAAGATTCCAAGTTTTCAAAGGCCTTAATTCACAGCTGCCTGTTTCATGTTTAATTCACTGCCAGTATCACAACTGATAGACAGGTTGCCTGTAACTGTATTTTAAAGTAAAAAAGATGATGCCCCAAAGAACACTTATTTAAAAATATTCTGAACACTTTAGAAATGTTATGCATCCAACAAGCCATGCCCTTTTCTTCTCAGTCTTTAATTTCTTCTTGAGCACAATTAGTTGGTTCCCTCTGGCTCTATATATATATAAAAAAAACTCAACAGTATATCCTTTTATGCACTAGCCTATTCTAATTTGTGCAAAGGAAAGAGCAAAACCGTGGTCCAACTATTGACACTGACCTTTTGTTAAAATCTAGGCAAGACATTCATATATTAAGGTATGTAATGCAAATTCTGTTTATGCTTACCTTGGATTTAGCATGCCAACTGAAATGAAGACTATTGGTCTCACTGGGTATTAACAGATTGAAGGACAATGCGTAGTGATTAATAAGATCATTCCTCACATAATATAGCTCTGCATCAAGACCTAGAAATCAGAATATTTAGAAAAAAATTAGGTGAGGAAAGCAAAAGCCACTAGTAACTGAAGCACAACTACAGTCTCTCTTATTTGAGGTATTCTTGACTCTTCGTACTAGCAGCTCTGGTTTTTTTTATATATTTTTATATATTTTTTTTTATATATATATATATACACATACACATACACACACACACACACACCCCCTCCCACACACACACATATATACACACACACACCCCCAAAATTCATAAATTCTATTTTTAGATGCATAGTGGAGATGTACCATTATTTTTGCCAGTGTTGAGAAGTACTGCAAATTTCTGACAAAATATTAGTTCATAAGAGGAGCTCACATCCTAAGGACAGAAAAATAGACCAGGTCATGGAAGGGGAAAGAAAAGGGATTTTCTATACAAACTAACAAGAATCACTACAGGCAGTAATGAATGGACCCCTCATCTCATGGACCACATACTGTCTATTCCTGTGCATTAAGGGCTCAATTCTGCTCACATTTACAACGATATATGCAGCGCTGGCAGACCAGGTGCCAGCTCAGGCCAAGAGCCCTGGTCCTCACTGAATATTGACAAATGCATAGCTGGAAACCAGTCTTGGTCACCTGTGTGTTAGTATTCTTAAATAGATATTAGAGTTATGAGAATGTGTTTAGATTTTATGAAATGCGTGTAGGATGCTGCTTGTATTAATCTTACTAATATCTGTATCCCACGTTACAAGGTAATATTTAAGTGTTTGCTCTCTAACTATAAAAACGTTTGTTAAGACTATAACCTCTTCTCCCCCCTCGCCAGGAGAAAAGCATTACCAGGTGTGAAATACTAGTTTACCACAAAAGATGTCATTTCCTCCCCAACAAAAGGTGGCCTTCAGACACCAGACAAACCACTGGAATATCAGTGGACAAAATACTTTGCTGATTGGTTCCCCCGCACTGAAGAGGGTACATACACGAGCCCTCATCCCACCACAGCTTGAACACTGGGGGAAGGGAATACAAATTCCTGACCAGAAGGATCTGTATTACTATGCTGCCTGGAATTTGGAGAGGGCAATATTTCTAAGCATAAGCAAGAGATCCCCAAGCTGCTTAGCCCTAAACTACATTAACTTTAGTTAGTTTAATACAGGATTGGCTACAAATTAGAGGATTGAGCCAAAAGAAATCTGATGAGGTTCAACAAAGACAAGTGCAGAGTCCTGCACTTAGGACAGAAGAATCCCATGCACTGCTACAGACTAGGGACTGAATGGCTAGGCAGCAGTTCTGCAGAAAAGGACCTAGGGGTACAGTGGACGAGACGCTCGATATGAGTCAACAGTGTTCCCTTGTTACCAAGAAGGCTAATGGCATTTTGGGCTGTTTAAGTAGGGGCACTGCCAGCAGATCAAGGACATGATCATTCCCCTCTATTCAGCATTGGTGAGGCCTCATCTGGAGTACTGTGTCCAGTTTTGGGCCCCACACTACAAGAAGGATGTGGAAAAATTGGAAAGAGTCCAGGGAGGGCAACAAAAAATGATTAGGGTGCTGAAGCACATGACATATGAGGAGAGGCTGAGTTAACTGGGATTGTTTAGTCTGCATAAGAGAAAATGAGGGGGGATTTGATAGCTGCTTTCAATTACCTGAAAGGGGGTTCCAAAGAGGATGGATCTAGACCGTTCTCAGTGGTACCAGATGACAGAACAAGGAGTAATGGTCTCAAGTTGCAGTGGGGGAGTTTAGGTTGGCTATCAGGAAAGACTTTTTCACTAGGAGGGTGGTGAAGCACTGGAATGGGTTACCTAGGGAGGTGGTGGAATCTCCTTCCTTGGAGGTTTTTAAGGTCAGGCTTGACAAAGCCCTGGCTGCGATGATTTAGTTGGGAATTGGTCCTGCTTTGAGCAGGGGGTTGGACTAGATGACCTCCTGAGGTCCCTTCCAACCCTGATATTCTATGATTCTACAAGCGTTGTCTTTAGTGAGAGATTGAAGATACAAGTGACTCGGGGTAAGCGACTGGTCCTTTGGGACTGGGAGTAACCTGAATATTATTGTGATTTTTCAAATGCAGGCTTGCCTGGGTGGCAAAACAGATGCCCAATGGGACTGTCTATGACTCCACGTTAAGGTTATTATAGTGCTTGAGGAGTTCACACTTGATACTTAATTGGTAAAATCTAATTATAGAACACAACCAGCTTGGGACTTGTGCCCTGGTTTGTAACAGTCTGCCCTGAGGTTAATACCCATGTTCGTGAGCCACTCCAGACAGCTTGACAATATAAATTCAGAATTCACTGTAATGCATTTACAGTGTTGTGACTGCAAACAATTTGACCGAGGACATCTCATTTTTTAAGCACAGTTCAAAACTGTTTAACGAGTGAGGCAAAGACTCTGTGGAATTAAGTAGAGCTGTGTAAAATTTTATCCAAAAATGCAGATTTCACAAACTCTTATCCATTTCACAAAATGGTTTGATTTAAAAAAACAAATTTCAGAGAAAACAAACATTTCAATTTGACATTTTCAGAACCTAATGTTTTGATTTGACATATCTTCATTTCAAACTTTCCTTTAATTTTATTTAAAAGAATTAAAAACATTTTAAAAGGACTCAATCAAAAATGTTTTGGGAAAACAAAACATTTCATTTGACCCGAACCAACAACGTTTTATTTTAATTTTTAATAGTATCATTTCAACCCAAACCAATTTTGGGGTGTTTTTTTTTGGAATTGCCAGCAAACCAAAAAACCCATCATTCTCCCAAACCAAAAAACCCATCACTCTCTTTAGAGCATATAATTAGACCATAGTATTGCATATGCACAAGAGGAGAGAGTTAAGTTTCCACAAGCAACCTTAAGGTTAGCATTTCCTGTCTGATTCACTTTATAAACTTTTTTTTTTTTTTAAGGAAATTTCCTAGTTTTTTCTTTTAAAAAAATCCATAACATTCAAATTATTTGCTAAAGAACACCAAAATGCAGTTTCCCACCTAAGATGCATATTCTGATGCAAGGGATACTGCAGATGCCTGCCTCATGCAATACGTACCTCTAAATCAGGGTTTCCCAAACTTGGTTCGCGGCTTGTTCAGGGTAAGCCCCTTGCGGGCCACGAGATGCTGTGTTTACCTGAGCGTCCGCAGGCACAGCCACTTGCAGCTCCCAGTGGCTGCGGTTTGCCGTTCCCAGCCAACGGGAGCTGCGTGAAGCGGTGGCCCGGCTTGGTATGCAAGACAAATCAGACTCTTAAAGGGGTACAGTAGTCTGGAAAGGTTGAGAATCAATGCTCTAAGGAGCTCAGTCTGAGGGTAGAAGTGTGACAGATGCCAATTTGTAGTTCACTATTCTGTATCAGCAACTCTTCTCAGGCCTGACATATTCATTACATCGCACATACTAGTGTCATGGTATTTATTTAAAAGGTGACAGTGTACTCCTGGGGGAATTCTGCACCAAAAAAAACCATACATTTCTGCATATTTTATTTGTCAAAATAATGCAATATAATCACACCAGTTTCACTTATTTTGGTAATTTATTTAAACTACCATACAGAAAAAAAAAAATCACAACTTCTTCAGCATTTCCTAAATACATGAAAGTTAAAACACAAATACTAGGTAACCAATACCCTGCATTCCAGTTATAATCCTGGATTTTCATTTAAATTACATAACTTATTTTGATGTTCTATAAAGTAGAATGTTGCTTTAAATTACTCAGACTTTTACACATGAAAGTCAGGGCCAGATGAACCTTTTGTGGGCCTGGTGCCAAACATATTTGTGGGCCCCCATAGGGGCAAAAGAGCATGGCGTGGGGAGGTCAGTCCCCAGAGCAAGGGGCCAGCCAGGGGCAATGGGCACAGCATAGTGGGGCCAGTCCCGCTCCACCCGGCCCAGTGCAAGGGCACTGTATACAAACCGGCAGTTGCCAGATGCACACTGGCCCACCCAGCCCTGTGCTGCCAGCATGCCCCTTCCCCTCAGGGGTGGGCCCATGCCATGTCACACAGCCCCCGACTCCCTATGCCTGCGTCCCCCGGACCTGCTATGTCCAGGAAACCCCCACCCCAGACCCTTCACCGCAAATGCACAGCAGCCTGCACACCACCACCCCTGCCCAGCACCCCCACACACAGCCGCACCACTACTGCCCAATTCACTTCCCCACAGCCCACCACCACAACTACACAGCACCCCACTCAGACCCCCCATTGCCCAGCATCCCAACACACAGACCTCCCCCACCACCCCCCAAGAGACACCCCCACTGGCCAGCAGCCCCACACACACCTCTGGAGACCAACGCCCTCACACCCTGCCCCCTGGCCACACTCATATCCTTCAGATGCTGGAAGGTGTCGGCATCTGCCAGGCTGAGCTGGCAGCGCGGCCGGGGCCGGTCCATTGCCAGGACGGGGAATCACTCTGGCCTCTCAGGAGTGGTGCGATTAGCCGGGCCAGGGTCTGCCCTCACCCTGGCTGGACTCCCTCAGGACCCACTTGCCTGGAGATAGGGTGACCATATGTCCCCGTTTGGCCGGGACATTTCCCTTTTTAAGCTCTGTCCCGGCCATCCTGACTTTTTTGATAAAAAACGGACATTTAATCCCACTTGTTCTTGCCAACTAATCAGTTGGCAAAAGCAAATGAACAAATGCCCAGTTTACCAAAAAAGTCATCCTCTGCCTCTGGGTCCCCCTCCCCCTCCACATCCTCGTCCAAGATTTCCTCCTCCTGGATCAGTCCACTCTCAACTGGCAGGCGAGCCACCGAAGTATCACAATGGTCTTCGCAGTGAGGTGGGGTCACTGCTGAGTATCACGTCCAGCTCTTTGTAGAACTGGCAGCTTGTGGGTGCAGCACCGGAGTAGCGGTTTGCCTCCTGCGCTTTGTGGTAGGCGTTCCACAGCTCCTTCAATTTGATCCTGCACTGCGATGTGTCCCAGTCGTGGCCCCTTCCTGTCATGCGTCATGAAATCCATCAATAGGTATCATAATTCCTATGGCTGGAGTGCAGCTGGGACTGCACTCCTCTCTCCAAATGCTGGTGAGGTCCAGCAGTGCCGAGCTGGTGCGTGGAGCAGGCATGGCCACCTGGAAAGATGCGCAGTTTCTGCGCACTAAGTGGCTTGGCAGTGTGTACACCTCGGGAGTTACAGCACAGAAAGTCGCTTTACTGCGCGGAAACTTGTCAGTGTAGACATGGCCAAAGTCACTGAACTTTGGAAGATATGAGCAAAGACAGTAGCCATCTTTGGCATCCATCATTAGAAGACACACAAGGAAACACAGCTCTTCTAAGCTGAGGAATATGGGTTGTTCAACCAAAGCGTGGGGGGGGGGAAAGGAGGGGAGAGGCATTGAAGTCTCTGGCAACTAAATATAAGTGAAAACCTCCTTGGGAAAAGATCTTTTGCCTAGAAAGACAAAGGAAGCCAGCATCTTGTACTTCTGTGGAAGGTCCTGACTGAGGGAAAGTGAGTTATTGGTGTGAAGAAGAATGATTGGTGAGAAATTATCCTGAACAAATTCAGTACCTCGCTAGATTAAGTTTTAGACCAGTGATACTGAGATCTCACTGGTTCAGGAGCCAAATTAGCAATCAACATTACCCAAAAGAGCCATAGTAGTGTGAATTCATTATTTCATTTACTTCAGTACTATACATTCATATTTAAACAGCATGGCAGGGAAAATATTTAGTTTTTAATATATACATATATTATTCTCCCAGGAAAATGACTGACAAAGTATTATTATTTTATCAGCTGCAATTGGTTAATAACATAGTAAAAGCATCCTGGTTGGTTAATAATTAAAATCACACCGTGTTTTAATCTCATGTGCTGCAAAGAGCTGCAGGAGACACATTAAAGAGCCTCTTTGCGACTCATGAGCCTCAGTTTGAGTATCTCTGTTTAGACTTATATGCATATTTTCAATTTTTTTGTTTTTTTGCTTGTCACCCTTTCCAACTTTATTCCTTTTACTTGGTATCATTTAATCTATGTCATATTGTTAATTTGTTTTTGGTTTTTTTACTATAAACCAACCCAGTGCTGTGTTTAAATGGAAGGGTGTATTTGCATCAGGTAAGTTAATAAGCTGTGATGCACCTTCGCATCTTTAGAGGAACAAACGAATCTTATTCTCTCTAACTGTCCAGGAAAGGGCTGAACATTACATAGCATATGGTTCTGAGAAAATTCAGGACTGGGAGGGTGTTGGGGTCACTCTGCAAGACATGATTAAAGCTGGTAGAGATCAGGGAGCATGACTGGTGTGTTGAAGGCAAGCTGCTGGGGTCAGAGTTGCTGGACCAGGGCTGCAGTTATACAGACACTCAGTGTATACTTGTTGCTGACTGTGAACATCCCAGACAGGGAGTTACAATAGCAAAGCATGTGAGGCACCCAGGGTTACAAGGTAGACGGTGCTTCAACCCCTCACTTGTCTGAAGTGCACCCTGAACCCCATGATAAGAAGGTTTACATTTTAGTTCAAATCTTTACAGGTATGCTTATGGCTGGAAAGTGACAAACTAGAAGGATTATTTTAAGTTTCTAGAAAGATGGGAGGGATAGAATTTGATACATATTAATATGTTCCATTCTATGCATCGGAAGAAGTGGGATGTAGCCCACAAAAGCTTATGCTCAAATAAATTTGCTAGTCTCTAATGTGCCACAAGTACTCCTGTTCTTTTTATTAATATGAAAGTTACTCCAACAGTACAAGGAAGCATGAACGGTAATATTAGTTCGTATCTTTAATTTTTCCCTCTAAAAGACTTGCCTACACAGTTTTAGTTAAACTTGTGCAAAATCAGTAGAAAACCATATTTGGTTAAATCAACTTTTCTACTGATTTAGTTAAACCAGTGCAAAAACTGAGCATAGACCATTCTTAAGTAGGTGAATGCAGCTCTGTCATTCCAGGCATAACAGATATATGCATCTTATTCCCCCACCACATGGAGGTAATATTCCTCTTGATTTTTTTTGTTGATTCTCACTAAATCCCCACTGGCTCATTGGGATACTGCACCCAAGTTGAAACCCCAAGGCACGTTGTCACTGCTGTGGAGAAAAACTGGAGACTGGATTAAATTTATGAAATGAACTAAATGAAGCATTGACTAATTCAGATAAGCCCTGATGAGAAATTCTCTTTCAAACCATATCCCAAAGAAATAAACAGCTTAACTAAAATATCTCACTATTGTAGGGCACAGGCATATTTTAAATATCACAAAGTTAATCACTGGGAAGAATCTGATGGACAGTAGTAGGCCCCCACTTAGAGAAGAAAAAATACAGTGTGACGGTACCTCCCATAAGGCTTTATGGAAATATGCTTAGAATGTGTTTTATGCTACATATGCCATGTAACATCTCAAAGGTTATGATCTACTGAATCTATTAATCCTATTTGTATGCATGTATTATTTTTGTATTCGAAGTTATGAATATTGGCTGGGTACTGGCTTGATTTCTAAATAACCTTAGTAGAGCATTTGGTCAGTTTCTTCAAAAAGGAATGTTGAAGTTAAGTACCAAATCAAAAGGCACTTAGAGGACAATGGATCTTGGAATGCTCCAATCCACATAAGAAGTCTACTTGAGGACATTCAAGGTAGCATGTGAACAATGGATGCTACCTGTAAAAACTGTGAGTCATGCATGGACATGTGACTTGCCCAGGTGACTCCTAAACTCCATCTTGGGCCATACCAATCTAATTAATGCAACTGTTTTCTAAACAATGTTGGTTTGAGCAGCATGAGAGTAAAGAAGTTGACTAACTCGGTGAAATGCTGAATTCCTCTTTGAAACAAAATTAGGAGGAGTTTGTCTGAATCATTTTTATAGCAGATAAGACTGGTTAAAGGAGAAAGCTTCCAGCTTGCTAACATGTCCTACTGACAAGAAAGCAAATAGAAACAATATTGTCCCCACCAGAATTCAGAAGGAACTCAAGGTTCAAAAGAAACCTGTGGCATCAGACAGATTCCATTGCTTGAAGGGTTGAAAATCTTTGTAGGAATACTACTTTTAGAAACAGGGCAGAGCTAAGAAATTGACATTTGTGAAAACCATCTAAACAAAATTCCAAGATATTCTGAGTTGACAGATTCAATAAATCTGTCATCTCTCTGACACCCCTGCCTGGCTGTGCAAAGACTTCAACTTCGAAAAGGAAATCCACTAGCTCTTATGAATACCCATGCTCTAGATATGACCATTCAAGTATCAGGATGGTACCAGGAGCTTGTAGGCAGATGATATGAGCTACACGACCACTCTGCTACACTGTTTTAAGAACTGCTGTCTGACCCAATAAAGTGGCAGATTAGGCCTCCTTATTGCACATGGCGAAAGGAAAGATTACTGACCCTGTGAAGTAGCTGCAGTTCTTCAAGATGTGCATCCCAGTGGGGGCTCCACTTCTAGTACCCCCAGATGGAAGAGGGAACGTCAAAATAGAGTCCAGTACAGAAGACAGAACTCCACTGCCAAATCAGATCTAGAGGCATGCATCAAGGCACGGTGTTTGGCGAATGTATGTACTGTAGTGGCTCTGCAAGATTGCAAGTACTGGAATGTCCTTAAAGAGGGCCATAGACGCTGTGACCTCGACCTTGTAAAGTACGCCAGAACCCTAGCAGGAAACAGAATATTGGCAGCATTATAGCAAGCAATAATACACCCTGAAATCCACCTTGATAGTACTGGGGTAAAAATAGTGGATCCCTTAGATCTGTCTGCAATGAAAGTGAATAGTCTATTCTAAGACAATGTTTCTTGACTTTACCCGGGACCAGTTTGCTGCTTTCCTAGACTGTGTTAGCGATATCTCAGGGACCGATGCCGGTCCACAGACCAGTCACTGAGAACTGGAGATTTCCAAAATTGTTTGGTCCTATCTAGATAGAAGGCCAATGCTCTTCTGATGTCTAAAGTGCAAAAAGAAGCTTCCTGTCTTGAGCGATGTTGGTTTGTTTTGTTTTTTTTTTGTTTTTTTGGGGGGGGGGGGGAGAAGAGGGGAGAGAGACTCATAAATGGATAGTCTGGTTCAGATGAAACTTTGACACCTGAGGCAGGAATTTAGGGTGTGGACGTAGGGAAACCTTGTCCTTCAAGAAAACTATAAAAGAAAGATCTGCGATCAAGCCCTGATCTCTCTAACTCTTTGAGTCGATGTAATGGCTATTAAAAAGGTCATCTTTATAGATCAATTCAATAAGGAACAGATTGCCATAGATCGGGGGGGCCAACCTGTGGCTCCGGAGCCACATGCGGCTCTTCAGAAGTTAATATGCGGCTCCTTGTATAGGCACTGACTCTGAGACTGGAGCTACAGGTGCCAGCTTTCCAATGTGCCAAGAGGTGCTCACTGCTCAACCCCTGGCTCTGCCACAGACCCTACCTCCACTCCACCCCTTCCCGCCCCCTCCCCCGAGCCTGCCGTGCCCTCGCTCCCCCGTCCCCCCCAGAGCCTCCTGCATGCCACGAAACAGCTGATCAGGAGGTGCGGGGAGGCGCTGATTGGCAGGGCTGCTGATGGGTGGGAAACGTTGGGAGCGGGTGGTGGGAGCTGCTGGGGCGCTGACGACGTATTACTGTGGCTCTTTGGCAATGTACATTGGTAAATTCTGGCTCTCTCTCAGGCTCAGGTTGGCCACCCCTGCCATAGAGTCATAACAAATGTCTTGTGAGACTTCTGAACTAGATTAAGATTCCAAACCAGAGTCCGGGCTTTTATTTGAGGGAGAGGTTCCCCAGTCCTTTAATGAATCTTATAGTTGTAGGGTAAGAAAACACTGAGAACCTTCCCAATAGAGAATGAAATCTGTTATCGCAGCCAAATGAACCTTGATCAAGCTACCTGAGATAAACCCATTTTCTTCAGTTGTAGAAGGTAATCCAAGATAAGTGAAAGTGAGGAAGATTGAGGTGAGAGTCACTGGTGTTACACCAATAGCTCATCTTTTCCATTTCTGAAGATACATACTATGGGTAGATTCTTTCCTCCTGTTTAATAACACCTGCTACACCTCTACTGAGGTAGACTCTCTCTGCCAACCATTGAGGAGCCATGCCCCTTGAAACAGTGAACTTCCAGGTTGGGATGAAGCATTCTCCCCACATCTTGGGAGAGATGAGGGGTGCACGGAAGACTGATAACTGGACAAGGAGACAATCAAACAAGTAAGAGTACCATGCTTGTCTTGGCCACATTGGGACTATTAGGATAGCCCTGGCTTTGTTCTACCTGATCTTGTTAATCACCGTTAGAATTAGAGGCACTGGGGAAAATGAACAACATAGGCCCTTTGTCCAAGATAGGAGGAAGGCCTCTCCCAGGAAATGGATGCCTTGACACCCTCTTGAACAGAGCAGAAAAGAAGATACTTCTTGTTTGTGGCAGTTGTGAAGAGATCCACTTCCAGACATCCCCACATTCAAAATATGTCATTTAGGATTCGTGGGTCCAATTTCCATTCATAGTCCTGGGGAAAGTGCCTGTTGCTGACATCAGCCATGGTGTTTTGTACACCAGGAAGGTACGCTGCCCAAATGCAAATGTGATGGACTATGCACCAATTCCATAACTGTATTGCTTCAGCATGCAGAGAGGTGGATCTTGCGCTCCACTGTTTGGTTGATATAAAACAGGGGTAGGCAACCTATGGCACGCGTGCCGAAGGTGGCATGCGACATGATTTTCAGTGGCACTCACACTGCCCGGGTCCTGGCCACAGGTCCAGGGGGCTCTGCATTTTAATTTAATTTTAAATGAAGCTTCTTAAACATTTTAAAAACCTTATTTACTTTACATACAATAGTTTAGTTATATATTATAGACTTATAGAAAGAGACCTTCTAAAAACGTTAAAATGTATTACTGGCACGCAAAACCTTAAATTAGAGTGAATAAATGAAGACTCGGCACACCACTTCTGAAAGGTTGCCGACCCCTGATATAAAAACCTGATGCAGGCTACACTGTCAGTCATGACCTTGGTACACTGTCCTTTGCTGAGAGGTAGAAAATGGAAACAAGCATTCCTGATTGCCCTTAGTTCGAGTAGGCTGATGAAGAGACTGGTCTCAAGACTATCATCCGCCCTGGATTATATGAACATAAAGATGTGCCTCCATCCGAACAGCGATGCATCTGTCATTGTGGTGACCGTTGGCACTGGTCAGAAAAATGGAACGTCTGCACCGATGTTGTGGTGATCTTTCCACCAGCCTAGGGATTCTTTCACCATAATCAGCAGAGACTCTGGTTCCTCTGACACAGGTAAGTCTTAAGTACCTGAATTCTTGAAGTACTAAGTGCAGTGTTGGCACCATCATGGTCTCTCTAGAAGTGGATAGAACCAAGGATTTAGAATGCCCCAATGGGGCATGAACAGAGGTGGATGCTTAGATTTGTTACTGAGGGACCCGCCAAGGTTGGTACCAGTGATAGAGATTTGTCTGACAGTACCAGTTCAGCTTGGAAAAGAGATGACTAAGAGGGTATATGACAGAGGTCTATAATATCATGTCTGGTGTGGAGAAAATGAATAAGGAAGGGCTACATACTCCTTCACATAACACAAGAACCAAGGATCACCCAATGAAATTAATAAGCAGCAGGTTTAAAACAAATAAAAGGAAGTAATACCTCACACAATTCACAATCAACCTGTGGACTCATTGCCAGGGGATGTTGTGAAGGCCAAAACTATAACGTGGGTTCAAAGAAGAATTAGATAAGTTAATGAAAGATAGGTTCATTAATGGCTATTGGCCAAGATCATCAGGGATTCAACCCCATGACCTGGATGTGCCCAATCTCTGATTGCCAGAAGCTGGGAGTGGATGACAGGGGACGGAGCACTTAATGATTGCCTGTTCTGTTCATGCCCTCTGAAACACCTGGCATTGGATACTGGGCTAAATGGACCATTGGTTTGACCCCAGCATGGCAGTTATGTTCTTGCGTTCTTACGAGCCCCAAAATTGAGGAAATTATTCCCCAAAAAGGAATACAGATAATTTGGTTTATATTAATCTTTTTACATCTATCCTGGGAGCTGGTGAATATTAAAGATTCAACAAAACCGTTAAAAACAAATCCAAGCCACGAAATGTCCAAACCAAACACAAGTTACATTTTACACTTGATTTAAGGATGAACAGCATAGCACAGCATCAAAAACTGGGGAACTGCCAAATAAGGCCAACCTCAGCCTGCACCTATGGAAACCAGGTATACAAAATATATTGTGCACACAGTGGACCCTGTTCTCTCTTTACTCAAATGATGTACCTGCCATATCACATATGGACTTCACATTACATATCTCTTGTACTTAATCTGAGATGGCACTTATTCTGAAATTCAAACGACTGCTTATTTTTCTGCACAAGTATACTAATGTTACTACTGTTAGTCTTGTGCTCTTTTGACTGCATTAACTATTACAGTACTGTTTTAGCATCTAAAAGAATTTTTAAAAGGAAACTAATCTAATTATTTTCCAGGTATGTAGAGGATTTTTAAAAGCACATTTAAAGGCTCTTCCCTTTAATCAGTTAAGCTTTCAGTATTTTTTAACATTCTGCCTCTGGAATGTGTTTGACATTGATCTGCTTACTAGTTATCGCCTATCAACAATGTAAAGAGGATCTTTACACAATTCAGTCTCTCCCATTTTCTTCCAAATCCACTATTGTGAACTCGGCAATGGCATATTTAAAGAGAAGTCAAAATACAGAGCTACATCTAACAGATCAGACGGCTGAAGTCACGTTAACTTGAACGGTTGGTCAGTTTGCCTTTTCCTCTTCTCCATTTCAAGGACAGAATTCAGCAACACCTTAGCATTTGTAACTTGTGTTAACTACCCATATAAAGCTACATGACAGTCAATTTCTAATTTATTTTGTATGAATTTGAATTATGGAAAAATTTAAACATAATTTAAACATAACTTAAAAAAATAAAAAATAGTTACAAAATAAAATGTAAGATAAGAATTATGCCCCAAATATTTAAAAGGACACAGTCGTCAAAATACCTCTGAAAAATCTTTTCTGGATATAATCAGTTGTAACACTTAAGTGTTAAGAGAAAAAAAAATAGATTTTTCCATTTACTTTGCATATTTAGCACTAATTTGCATATTGTCAATTTCAATGTTTTGTCTATGTAGGCTCTCATCACCACAGCATCTGGTTTCCTTTTCTGTGGGTGTTTCATTTAAAAGAAAATTGAGAATGACTATGCCCACAAAAATTGGTAGGGGAATACTGGAGCAAACGACATACCCTGAAGTTACTTTTAACTCTTTATAAATTGACCAATTTCCCATTGACCATAATCCTTTAATGCAATGTTATATTGCTTTAACGAGGTAAGTTTTTTCGAGGCTGCCACTGAATCATTATGGCCAAGTGATATTTTAGCTATACAACATTATTACACGTTTGCAACTTGCTTAAAATAATTTTCTATTATATAGGGTAGAAAATAAGCCACAAACTATACCAAAACAAAGAGCACACTTCATCCCCCATTTGTTAGGTCCATCCTCCAGAAGACTTCTGTGTTTAATACAATACAACCAGCATCAGGAAAAGAATAAATGTAAAGTTGTATACTGAATGATCTTACTGTTTCTACATGGGTTGATCAAGATATAATTCTATACAGGGATGAAACTGGAAAAAAAGAGGTGGTACTCTCCCAAGCTCCACCCACAATCTAAGCTTTGTCTACTTGTGACAGCAACAGGAAATACACATAGTGATTTGTGCAGATTTTAACATAACTGCCCTTCTTTTCTGAGGTTAAATGTGTCATTTGGCTTCAGTGTTAATAGCTAACTGAATGGGAACAGGTCATGTCTCAGATACTTGTTGGAGTTATATGTAGACACAGAGCTTACGTACACACACCAACATAACTACCTCAGTTTCCAAAGTGATTGTTACTTCAGTAACTCCCTCTATTGTGAGCACAAATTGGTTTACAAGAATTTAGAAAACAATTTAGTCAAATCAGTAGAATTTCCATGTGGAGACTAGGCCTCAAGTAGATGCAGCTTCCAGTTTAAGCAAACCACAGCAAACTTGCCCAACCTACCCTCTGAATCTCAAACTACAGAATTTCTTAAATTTCCAGATCTTTGTTCAAACATAACTCCAGCAACGGTAATAAACCAATCAAGCAAAGAAGACTGAGGGGACAACAGGAAACAAACATTAAGCTTTTTCAATAATACTAACAGGCATAACCAAATTTTAACTTAAATATGATTTTATTCAATTTTCAATCCGAAAACTTACCAAATAAGCACTGCTACAGTAGGTGATGTTAACCAACATTACAAAAGTCATTTGGAAACCTGATTCTGCAAGGTGCCAAGTTCCTCCTAATATGCTGAGCACTGAACCTCACCTTTAAGTCAAGGGAATGTGAGGATGCTTAGAACTTCAATAATCAGGCCCTAAGTTAGTAAATAACAGTGTATATTATATGTGGAATGAAGAAAAGAAAGGAAACAGATGGTTTTAGGTGAGGCAGGTGGACAGATCAGCATTTAAAAATAACATGGGAAAATGAGAAGTCCAGCACTGAATTCTGTATGCAAAGCAGCAAAACCTAAATGCAATATCCAAAAAATGTTATAGTGCAGAAACGTCAGATGAGCAAATGCAAGAAGGGTTGCGGGAATGTTTCAATTGTTTTAAACAGTATATTAGATATCAACTAAAACAAACGAATTCTAAAAATTAAGCTGTAGTTTTGCTTTGGCAAGGATCCTTAAACAGGTCCATATGCAGAGAGTGCTCAAGGCTGCAGGATCTAGTTTCTCATTACTTGGACCTGACTAATCTAAACCGACCCACACTAAAACAATAAGGTCTACTTTTTTTGCTTTTCATTTTAAGCAAAAGAAACCTTTCCCTTACCCAGGCAACCCCTAAATCACATTAACAATGTACATATCTTTGTGCCCCACTGTTGGACGTATGTCAGTAAGAATAAATTAAATCAAGAGCAAATAAAAAGGTAAATTTAGGCAGCACCATAGAAACAAGATCATTCTTTAAAGTTTTTAACATAACAAAACATTCTGAAGAAGTTCCGACAAGAAGGGGAGGCAAGGTTTTCATTCCCAATCACGGAGGATGCTGGAGAGCCTTGTGTTCACTACAAAACTGGATCATGTTACTCTAGAAGTCTAACAAAACACCTCTTTTCAAGTGCCTCTTGTGTAAATGCAGTCTAGCTTCAACCCCTTAAAAAGTTTTTTAAAAACAATAAAAAAAAGAAACGCTTCAGTTAGCATGAGAAAATGAGACTTTTTTAGTCATTAAAGAAGGTGCTCTGGTCTGCAACATGAATAAAAAAACCTGCTCTAAAAGAAAAATTAACAACAGGTGAATTTCATTCCCTAAACAAATAACAGGCTTCAAATCATTGCAGGGCAACTATCAGAAGATGCTATTTTTACCTTTAAATTTACTTAAATTTAAATAGAAGGTATCAGTTCAGATGAGGGTCTAATGTTCCTGTTATAGAAACTATGTATATTGCAATAATTAAAGTATGTTTCAATATTCACTTTCAAAGCAATCTGGTAATACTTCAAAATCAGGAATATAATACAGTTTGCACATTCAGATAATGTACATTCA
Source organism: Terrapene triunguis (assembly GCF_002925995.2). Taxonomy (NCBI): domain Eukaryota; kingdom Metazoa; phylum Chordata; order Testudines; family Emydidae; genus Terrapene; species Terrapene triunguis. Next base: position 3,571,094 of record NW_020665188.1, on the reverse strand, counting down.
GCTTTAAAACTTCACCTTACACATTTCAACACAACATCGATTCTGACCCCACAAGATATTCTTATGAATTCTTGTTCATATATTGTCTTGTGGGGGCAGAGTTAAGGCTGTCTGTGAAATGTGTAAGATGAAATTTTACATCTCAGTGAGAATACCAACTATAAAGATTACAATAGTGACTAACAAATATGCTGCCCTTTGTCAGTGTTTTACCTGGTCAAGAGAATCATGTCAGTTTCCCTGCTGGCCATACCTCAGCTTCCCTTCAACAGTTGGGTAGTTAGTTTGGATTGGCACTGTGGCCAAATCTTAAAGTACCTTCTCCAGGGTAAACAAATGTTCAAATGAAAAAAAGAGAACCCAAGTCCTTGATCTCCCTGGACCACAATCTTTCCCCCAGCTCTATGCAACCTCCTCCCTTAGATGCAAAGGAGAAGAGGGGTTGGGGGTGAGAGAAGAGAGAGACTTCCTCTTATCCTGTATGGAAGACCTAGTTTTGGACAAAGTAAACAATAAGCCAGGTTCAAGCCCACACTTTCATTTTTACTAGGCAACTTTTTGAACTGCTTTCACCAAATCAGTTCAAGGTCTTCCCTCCTCAGTGGAAATCTCCCACACTGACAATCACCATCAACTCCAGGGCCTACAAACAGTCCTTTACCCAAAATGTAAGGAATCTTACACACACCTTCCTGAAGTTTCTTATTCCCCTATCTGCCTATATCAGCAGTTCTCAAACTTCATTGCACCGTGACCCACTTCTGACAACAAAAATTACTACATGGCCCTAGGACAGGGGACCGAAGCCTGAGCCCCACCGCCCTGGGTGGGGAGCCAAAGCCGAAGCCCAAGGGCTTCAGCCCCAGGCAGGGGGTTTGTAACCTCAGCTCCGTCACCCAGGGCTGACACCCTCAGAAGGCTCCAGCTTTGGCCCTGGGCCCCAGTAAGTCTAAGTCAGCCCTCACGACCCCATTAGAACAGGGTTGAGACCCACTTTGGGTCCTGACCCACAGTTTGAGAACCGCTAGCCTATATGCTTCATCCCTGGCTCTTTCCACCAAGCCTCTTCCCTAGCCTTGCCAAAGAGAGGGGTGGGTCTGAAGAATCTCAGCCAAACAGTAACAATTCTTCCAGTCAGATAAGGAAACAGCATCAGATAAGAATGGGAACAGAGTGCCAGGTACCGCTTTACATATCACCAAGCTAGAGTTATTAAAACATGCAAGGATGCTGCCACAGATTTGGTGGAATGTGCCCTAATAATGCCAGTGGTGAAGAGATTCATAATAAGTTTGGTGTTAAAAGCCTAAGTGTTTCATCCTATATAAGTAATACTGAGAGCCTCTGTAGAAGATCTGCTATACATCTAAAAAGAATGTTTACTGTGGACAATGTGCAAGACATTTAAATTAAGACAGTAATCATTAACATCAACATCAGGACAAAGGAATGCAAATGTGCAAGTTGATGGCTTTATGCTTTTAGCTTCTGGATTTGTTGGATAAATTTTCATTTCCTATGGAACACAGCCTCAAAGATCAAATAATATGCTCTGGTAGGAAACCCAGCTTCCTAGCAGCTTGGGAAGGGGATTCTCAGCAGGGAGCTGGTCATGAATTCTCACTAATAGGCTCCCCTTCATCAACAGTGTCTACTAGACAGAGCTCGAAAGTTCCACTCACCACTGGAAATGGGATTTTCCACACTGGCGAGTGTTTGCTGCAGTCACAGAGCAGAGCTCTGCCACTCCACAGCAGGCCTCCTTGTGGAGAAACAGACTGCAGGGATCCAAAAGGCCTCGTGACCCTCATAGAAATGAAGAGTAGTTGTTCACCAGTTTCCAATTGCTTACCCTTTTTCTTGTCTCTGTAATAAATGGGAGTGAACAGCCCTTTCCCCTGCCTACTTGCTAATTCTTCTTCCCTGGGTCTGCAGGGAGAGTGAAGATCTTTCAAGTTAGGAGGGTGCATGGCTGGCTGAGGAGATGGTCAGAAGATAATTCCCATTTAGAAAATGTAAGGAATCTTGTGTCTCACTGTAAGATGCAAGTAAACTCTGCTCCTGAGAACAATTTTCAAATTAAAAGATTTTATTTAAGATTAAAATATAAATTTAATAGGATTCCACAAAAAAGAGAAGGCCTAACAATGCCTCGGGCTACTTTGCTGCTTTACTCTACAAGTGTCGTGGTTCCGGAAAAGTACTGAAAAATGAAGATAGGATGCATCCTATCTTCCTGCCCCTTACTTTCCTGCCTCAGGACCAAGAAATAGATACACCTTCTTCTTCAACGCTTAGCCGAAAGGTCAGTCATAGCGATTGTTCGGCATTTGGTCCGCTCCTGTGCGGCTGCAAGGGCTTGACAGGCCAAGAGTCCAACGTCGGAACAGACTAGATGCACCCATGTGCGGAGGTCTGCCTCCGGGCTGCCTCCATCCCTTGGTTGGTGGAATTTTATAGCGGATGTTACAAGCCACCCAGAGAATGGCGTTCACCGGAACGTCTTGCGGCATTCTGGTGACATGGCTGAAAAGCGTAAGACACCGTCTGCAGGCAATGGCCCCAGTAGTCTGTAGACCAGAGAACCCATAAACATCTGCGTTACAAATAATGTCTTTTCACTTTATGCTCAATATATAATGTTGGCATTTTGTGTGGAAAGCCTCCAGCTTTGCCCAGTCTGAGCGGCGTTGTGTCCATCTTTCACAACTGTACAGCAGAATAGAGAGAATATAGCTCGAATAGACCCAGAACTTAGTTGTCATGCCAAGATGATGCTGACTCCATATTCGCTGTAAACGACCCATGGCAGACGCTGTGATGCCAATCTGGTGAAGAACCCCCGTATGAGAGTTGGAGAAACTGGTGAGTATAGAACGCAAATAGCAAAAGCTGGAGACTGCTTAAACACTTTCATTATTCAGAGAGATTGGAGTCATGGGTGGACCTGATTCTAGGTCTGGCAGCTTTGTCTTTGATCACAAAACATGGAAACCAACCTTGACTGACTTCTCCATTTGGGGGAGTGCCTCACAAAACCTGTTGTGGCTCTGTACTAGAAGAACATCATCAGCATAGTCAAGATCTGAGTGTGAGAGATCACTGACTTTAATACCTATGGATCTGACAGAATATTGCATTATGAAATCCACTGCCCAACAAAAGAGTGCAGAGGCCAAGACACAGTCCTGCCTGACACCAGACACTGATTTGAAAGGTGCCAACATCCAATTCTCAAGATGTACACGGGCAGTGGTTCCATAATGCAGCTCACTAATAGAGTCCAACACAGTGGTTGGGACCTACGCCCTTTAAGGCCTTCCATAGCGTGACTTGATCAATTGAATCAAATGCAGCCTTAAGATACACATACATTACATATAGGGGCTTCTTGAACTTGCGGTGTATCTCCAACAACAAGCGAAGGTCCAAAATGGCGTCTAATCAGGACCTTTTCCTTGTAAAGCCTGACTGTTAGGGGCGATGCTTCTGATGTAGCAGGGGCTCCAACCGCACCAGCAGAACATACACAAACACCTTCCCTGGCGCAAACAACAAGATCGACCTGTAGCTCTTACCCTTATAAAGTGAGATCACAATACCGTTTTTGGTTTGCAAGGTTCCAGTTCCATACGAGGCAAAAAAAATGGCCAGAAGTGATTCCATTACAGGGTCAATAGTGCATTTCTGCAGCTCCAGCAGTATGTCATCAGTACCGGCTGCGCATCCGTTTTTCAATTGCAAATAGTTCGCTTCACTTCATCCAATGTTGGTGTGTCAGTACAAGTGTCTTACTGCACATCTTAAACATCGGCACGGTCACCTCACTGTCATAATAGTCCGCCAGGAGCCTTGCCGATCAACTCCTCCCCCTTCCTCCCAGAGCCTCCTGCACACTGTGAAATAGCTGAACGCAGCGGGCAGGAGGTGCTGGGAGGGACGCTGTGAGGAGGAGGGAGCTGGCTAGTTTTTGACAGCAGTAGCCTCTTCTGTAGGTAAAGAGAATATTTTCTTCATTTCACTTTATTCAACTAGTTCAAAGTTAAGAAACCAATTGGGAGTTGAAAAAGCAAGAAAGTTTGTTTTCTTCTTCCAATCCATGTATAAGAACTAGAACAGGGGTCGGCAACCTTTCAGAAGTGGTGTGCCGAGTCTTCATTTATTCACTCTAATTAATTTAAGGTTTCACGTGCCAGTAATACATTTTAACGTTTTTAGAAGGTCTCTTTCTATAAGTCTATAATATACAACTAAACTATTTTTGTATGTAAAGTAAAAAATATTTTTAAAATGTTTAAGAAGCTTCATTTAAAATTAAATTAAAATGCAGAGCCCCCCGGACCAGTGGCCAGGACCCAGGCAGTGTGAGTGCCCCTGAAAATCAGCTCATGTGCTGCCTTTGGCACACGTGCCATAGGTTGTCTACCCCTTAACTAGAAGATGAGATCCACTAGTTCTAAAATCTTAAAGGACAAGGTCACTAACTACAGATAACATTTCCAGTAAAAGATATTACCTCACTCACTGCATCTGCGTTAAATAAATCAGTTTTAAATACAAAACATGTTTTGATAAAATATTGATAAACTTTTGTATGTATCCATCACATTTAAGGGAATTTTATTTAACAGAAAAAAATTTAAAATGCTGTTTTTATGCAATTAAGCTTTATTTGGATGGAATTCAATTGACACAAACAGCAAGTAAAAAACAAATCTAGCAAATAAGAAACGCATCATTCACCATTTCTAACATAGTAAAAATGTAAAAATTAATAACCTGAATAAATGTAAGATTTACAAGTGCTCAAATAAATGCGTATGTATATAAACACATACATACACAATGTAGCCTTCTCAATTAGCAAAAATCAGCACCAGTTTAGTGTAAACGCTATATTTAGTCGCAAATCAACAGGTTCTAATGGTTACCAACCAATAAAAACCACATTTTTTCAGAAAATATTTTTTTTTGCATGTGTACTTTTTAGTTAAAGTCGATTATTTAAATCAATGCACCCTGTGCTCTGGGGATGAATCAGGGTTCACTGAATTCATTGTATTGTAGTGGGGTATTGTTTGCAGGACCCCTGCTTCATTTGTTGCAGAAATTGGAGTGTGTGGAGTGAATGAGGCAAGGGATTGCATGAAGAGAAAGTATGATCTGGTAGTTAATGCAATTAAATGCGGCCCTGGGAATTTGGATTCTATCCCTGCCTCTGCCACAGAGTTCCTATATGCTGGGCAAGTCACTTGAACCAAACTTTTCGTAGGTGGTCATTAATTGTGTGTTCCTCGTTTTTTTAGGTGCTTGATTTCAGACCTTGCATCTATTTGCAGAAATGCCAAGCACTCACATCTGCAACTGAAATCAATGCTTTGAACATAGTGTTATATAATGTTAAGTACTCTGAAAAATCCGGTCTTAGGCATCTCAGTTCAGGTACTCCAAATCAGTGGCTTTTTTGCCCTAATCGCTCTCTGTCTCCGTTTCCCATGTGTAAAAGAGGAGTGAGAATATTCCATTTCCTTGTCTAGCCCATCTCATTACTCCCTTCATCCAATCTTTCTCTGAAGCATGCCCAATGTGGACAGAATCTTCAGGGAATTTAGCTACTTAAGTTAAGTCTCTACTGAGCATGTAGAAACTGGGAATTTTAAAAGGTTTTCAACATTGCTAAATTTGGAGGAGATTTTCATTGGGATGCTTTTTGCCACATCATGATACAAAAGCCATCCCAATTTTGAGTCCCTACTCCAAACACATAGGGTTCTCAAGCTTGTCAAAGGTCACCAGAAATTTTTTAAATGAGTCAAACAACATTTTTTCCTAGCCTTATTCTTGGAAATGGCTAAAACAGTTCAGCCTGAAGCAGACACCTGGCATGGAAATTTTCAGCATAAACAGTTAAAGTTTGGCAAAGTTATAAACAACTGAAAACAGGTTTTATAATGAAATGGGTCAAGCAAATTTAAGAGGTGGTGCTACTAGCCCCCACCTAGCATATAGTCCGAGAATGTAGATAGACGCAAGTGACCCTGGGCAAGTGACTTCATTTCTATGCCTCACTTTTCCCACTTCTTAAATTGGGAATAATGATACTTGCCTTCCTCTGCAAAGAACTTTGAAATTGATGAAATTTCAGTCTGTAAGAGCCATGTATTATATCTGAGGCTAGTAACATTTCCCTAAAGTCCTTCAAGTTATCAGGAGAAACATCTATTCATAGCAAGATAGTTTCTAAAAACAATGGAGTAATAAGGCTAACAGTAAAATAAGACAGTGTTACTTGGTTATAATGGCAGATTCATCAATACAGCAATATATGGCAAATCTACCTAGCAAATTAGTTAATTTTCCTAGCTACACTGAATGACAGTTCTAACAGTCAACTGAATCATTTTTTCCACATGTAGAAACTTAAAAAAATGTAAGGAAACTGGAGTGCTTTTTTTTTACTGCTTTATGGACGCTACCAGTCACGTAACAATCTTGTATCAACCAACATTTATAGTTAAAATGACAATTCAGGCACTGCAACACTGAAGAGCTAAGAGGTCACTAGTTTTGTTTACATTCTTTACATTTTAAAAACAAATACATCTGATCCTTCCAATATTCTTCTGTAGGAAAGATATGACTAAGGCTATGTCTATACTGTACACCTTACAAGGGCGTGGCTGTGCTCCTGCAGCTGCACTGTTGTAAGGTAAGCAGTGTAACCACTCTGTCCCAGCGACAAAATAAAACCTCCTCCAACGAGGGGTGGTAGCTTCGTCACCAGGAGCGTGGCTCTTGCTGATGGAAGCGCTGTCCACAGTGGCGCTTTTCGTCGTTAAAACTGTCATTCAGGGGGGTGTTTTTTCACACCCCCGGGCAACAAAAGTTTTAACAAAAGTGCCAGTGTAGTCAAAGTCTTAGTATGCCAGGTTTAGGTATGTCTATACTACATGCTTTACATGAGCCAAAATCTCAGCTGTACATGCCATAATTTCATTCCAGAAGTAAGCAACATCAAGAGAAATAATTACATCACATAGTAACCTTCTTTAAAAATCACAAACTGTTTACACAATATCTAACTCCAAACACATAAAATAAGCTTTATGGAACTAGAGGAAACTCTACCAGAGAGAACTGTCAGTATGTCTCCAGGCTTATTGACTCGCAATTACCCGAACATATGGTGTCACCGAAGCTGTTCAGATCTTTTGGATTCATCAAAGTTACAGAAGCAAAACAGCTAGAGATACTGTCTTGAGCAGCGGTTTTCAAACTATGGGTCGGGACGCCAACGTGGGTCACAACCCCATTTAAATGGGATCAGCAGGGCTGGCTTAGGCTTGCTGGGGCCCAGGCTGAACACAGAGCCTCTCCGCTCAGGGCCAAAGGCAAAGCTCAAGAGCTTCATCCCTGGGTGGTGGGGCTCAGGTTACAGGCCCCCCTGCTCGGGACTGAAGCCCTTGGGCTTCAGCTTTGAGCACCACCACCACCACCCCCCGCCCGGAATGGTGGGGCTCGGGCTTTGGCCCCCACCCACCTGGGGCAGTGGGACTCGGGTGGATTCAGGCTTTGGTCCCCCCTCCAGGGGTTATATAGTAATTTTTGTTGTCAGAAGAGGGTCGCAGTGCAATGAAGTTTGAGAACCCCTGGCCTTGAATAATAAATTACTTAACCATACTGGCAATACATCACTCATAAAAGATACACTTCCAGTTCTGATTTATCTATGGAGGACACCTGCATGTAGTTCCATTGGGGGTGGGGGGAGAATTGTGTTTAGTCCATGACAGTTTGAGCAGGTTTCTAAGGGCTAGTCTACACTGGCAACGCTAGAGCATCAAAAAACCACCTCCACAAAGGGCGCAGCTCCCAGCACTGGTACACTGTCTACACTGGCACTTTACAGCGCTAAAACTTGCTGCGCTCAGGAGGGTGTTTTTTCACACCCCTGAGCGAGAAAGTTGCAGCGCTGTAAATTGCCAGTGTAGACAAACCCTAATATACATTTCAAATGCTAGACCAGGGGTGGGCAAAATTTTTGGCCCAAGGGACCACATCTGGGTATGGAAATTGTATTGCGGTGCATGACTGTTTACGAAATTGGGGGTTGGGGTGCGGGCTCTGGGGTGGGGCCAGAAATGAGAGGTTCAGGGTGCAGGAGGGGGCTCTGGATTGGGGTGCAGGGCAAATGGTGAGGGCTCCAGCTGGGGGTGCAGGCTCTGGGCTGAGGCATTGGGGGTGCAGGAGGTTGCTCTAGGCTGGGACAGAGGGGTTCAGAGAGCAGGAGGGGGATCAGGGCTGGGGCAGGGGGTTGGGGCACGGGAGGGGGTCAGGGGTGCAGGCTCCGGGTGGCGCTTACCTAAAACAACTCCCAGAAGCAGCGGTATGTCCCCCCCTCCGGCTCCTACATGGAGGTGCAGCCAGGCAGCTCTGCACACTGCCCTGTCCGCAGGTGCTGCCCCCGAAGCTCCCATTGGCCACGGCTGCCGGCCAATGGGAGCTGTGGGGGCAGCACTTGGGGCGGGGGCAGCTTGCAGAGCCCCCTGGCTGCCCCTTCGTGTAGGAGCCAGAGGGGGGACATGCCGCTGCTTCTGGGAGCCATGTGGAGCAGGGCAAATCCCCGATCCCGATCCCCGTCAGGAGTGGGGCAAGCCCCGGACCCCGCTCCTCAGCGGGAGCTTGAGGGCTGGATTAAAACGTCTGGAGAGCCAGATGCAGCCCCCGGGGCCGTGGTTTGCCCACCCCTGCTGCGCTAGACTCACATGTCCATGATTAGTAGGGCTTATAAGCAAGAAAAATTATACAAGGAAGCTGACAAATAAAATATACATGAGTCATCTGACCCTTTTAATCCTGTATATTTAATAAAACAGTCATACAGTAATAAGTACAACCAATGTAAAAATGTTAAGACAACAAAAAACTAACTGCAGAGCAAGCCGCAGGGGAAAAAATGTTTACATATCTATTCACCCTCAGGGCCCATCAGTTCCAAAATAAACTATGTACTCCCAGTGCTTGATTAGTTGGAGTCATTTCTATTTTATACCTTCTATGCAAATAATGTTTTAAAGCAGAGGTTCTCAAACTGGGAGTTGGGACCCCTCAGGGGGTCGTGAGGTTATTATGTGGGGGGGTCACGAGCTGTCATCCTCCACCCCAAACCCCGCTTTGCCTCCAGCATTTATAATGGTGTTAAATATATTTAAAAGTGTTTTTAATTTATAAGGGAGGGAGGTCACACTCAGAGACTCTCTGTGTGAAAGGGGTTACCAGTACAAAAGTTTGAGAATCACTGTTTTAAAGCCTGCACTGTAAAAAGTTCTTTTTCCACTAAGCCACATGCCAGCCACCTCCTAAAAAACCCAAACCATTTTAGAAGCTTATACATTTTTTTGTTAGGCTCCAACCATAAAAAAAAATCAAACCAAGGTCTGAAATGCCAAAATTTAAGATGAGCCCTTACTAAAACCAAACCTCTACCTCACATAGAGGAACAGCAAAAATAAAAATGTAGTAAAATAATTTGTGATATGCCCTATCAGAGGAAAGCAAGTTGTATCATAGTGCAGAAATCCTCCTACTTATTTGTGTAGTGATTATGAAACTGCCTGGAAGTTGAGATTCCTTTCACACACTTTCCCAATTACTGTCAGGTCTCCTCAATGCCCTCTCAATAAAACCTTGGGCCTCAACTCCCTGTTTTTGGTTTTAGCCTGCTCCAGCAACATTACACCCTGCACAGCTGAAGCTGGGAACCTTCCACCACCACAATGGGCCCTGTGCCCCTCCCAACAGACCCTGAGCAGCTAAGCCTTAGGCAACCCCTCTCCTGACTCCCCACACAGAGGGGCCCCGGGAGCCCCCCGCCCCCCCCCCCCCCACACACCCGCGCGAACGCAGCGGGGCCCCGCCACCTCCACACACAGCAAGACCCTACCTCTGCGCGTACCTAAAGACACACAGGGCGGGGGCCGGGGGAGCCCCCCGACCGCTGACCTCGACACCTGCCTCCCCCTCGACGTCCGACCACCCCCCACTCGCCCTCCCCGAGACCGGGGCCTCCCGGCCCGACGCACTTACCGATCAGCCTGCGCACCTCCTCCTCGCTCATGTAGAGGCTGAGGCCGGGGCCTGCGGGGGAGCTCACGCCAAGCGGGTCGGAGCTGGGGCTCGCCTGGCTCTCGGCCCCCGCGGCCAGCAGGAGCAGCAATAGCAGCGGCAGGAGATGGCGACGCGGGGCCCGCCACCGAGCCGCGGGGCCGCCGGGCAGTGCACAGCCCCCGCCGCTCCAGGGCCGCCCTGCAACCTCTGCCCCGCGGCCCCTGCCCCGACTGCCGGGCCCCATCGCTCCTCAGGGAGCGGACCCCGCCCGGCCCCTCACACGCCACAGCCCGCCCCGCCGCTCATGCTCGATCTCCCGCCGGGCCGCTCGCTCCGCTCCCGCCGCAGGCCCCGCCCCCCGGGCCGGGCTCTGACCGACCGAAGCACCGCCCACCACCTCGTGCGCGCGCGCCACCTCCTCCGCTCCCGAGAGCCCGCGCGCAACGCCCACCCTCTTCGCGAATGCCGCGCATGCGTCACACAGCGCCGGGCATGCGCATTAGCCACGCCCCGTTCCTTCCCTCTATTATCACAGGCCACGCCCCTTCTATCACTTCTTGGTCCCGCCCCCTGGCCCCTCCTCAAATGACCCCCCCATTATCCATTAATATGTCCCACCATTGTGCCCCAGTCCATATTCACCCCATTTAGGGTGACCAGATGTCAGGGCCGGCTCCAGGCACCAAGCACCCAAGCTGGTGCTTGGGGCCGGGGCTCGCGGCGCGGCCCCCGGCGCTCTGGCCGCCGGGGGGGAGACCGGAGCCGCCGCCGGGGCTCGCCGCCCTCCCCCAGGGGCTCCGGCCGCCCCCTCCCGGCAAAAAAGCCAGAGCCGGCCCTGCCAGATGTCCTGATTTTATAGGGACAGCACCACTATTTGGGAATTTGTCTTATATAGGTGGCTACTCCCCCCCCCATCCTGATTTTTCACACTTGCTATCTCAGGGGTTCTCAAACTGGGGTTCAGGACCCCTCAGGGGGTCGCAAGGTTATTACATGGGGGGTCGCGAGCTCTCAACCTCCACCCCAAACCCCACTTTGCCTCCAGCATTTATAATGGTGTTAAATATATATATATATATATAAAGTGTTTTTAATTTATAAGGGGGGGTCGCACTCAAAAACTTGCTATGTGAAAGGGGTCACCAGTAAAAAAAGTTTGAGAGCCACTTTGCTATCTGGTCACCCTACCCCCATTAGCCCATACTCCCTCCCCTCCCCCTCTTCTCCACACAATTTCCTTCATAATACTCCTTTCTATCTTTCCTCTTGGCATACCATCTTCCCTTCCTGCTCAATTCCCTTTATCTTTTCCCAGGGCCCCACTAAGGCAGAGGCACTATAGGCCCATGGCTAGGGTCCCAGCTCTTGGAGTCATATAGTCATACCAGAATCTCACCTTTCATTTAAAAAAAAAAAAAAGTTTTTAGCCTTCATGGGTGGATAAAAAAGCTTGAAAATGGGACCAAAGTATAACTGACGCAGTCATACATATCTGCTTGATTCTGCAAAGAGAGTAGAACAATAACTCAGAGAGAGGAACTGCCCCATGCATAATCCACTTAGGGATCCAAGTGGATCCAAGACCGACTGTTCTAGGGGTGCCTGGCAGGGAACTCAGTATGGTATGGGAGAGGAAGGATGCAGCTGGCCTAGCTCAGCCCTCCCATGTGGATCACACTGGCTGCTGGAGTAAGTACTGGGGGGATTCCTTTTCTACCAGCTCTGAAGGGGGGAAGGGACCTCTGCTGTTCCTGAAAGAAGGGGAGCCTTCCCATCACTGTCACTACATATGAGGAACATGGCCACAGGGTGGGGGTGAGACCATAGGACCAGGACCATGGGTTCCTACTTGCCTTAGGTCAGCTTTGCCTCTTCCTTTCTTTTCCTTGGGCACTGCTGTTGGCAAGTCCTGCTCTACCTATAGCCTCCATGAAATGGTTGGCACATCCCATTCTTGAAACACTTGTACCAACCTTCCTCTTAAGAGCTTATGTCCCCTGCACATCAATTCTATATAGATTCTTATACCACATTCACCACCATTGTTTCTGAGCACCTGCCTGTCATACGTTAAGCAAGATGACTAACGTCTGTCAAGTGTTGTTTGTTCTCTCATTCTCACCCCAGGGGAGAAGTGCATACAGTGGAGTCTCTTGGTTGATAGGGTTGTTGGTTTCCTTTCATACGTCCCCACCCACAGGGGTCTCAAATCCAGATGCACAAGGGAGCAGACATGTTCCAATCCTCCACGTAGCAGCCTGCTGGCAATAGCTTACCTGAAACCCACAAAGCCCTGCCCAGTGTGACACTCTGCCCTTGAGGTCTGATTGGTGGAGTCCCAGAGCAACTGATTGGCCTGCTAGCCCTACTCAAGCCGGCAGCAGGAGGCTGTCTGAACAACTGAGCTCTACCCTACTCCAGCCTGTGTGCCTTGTGCTTCTTGCTACACACTCTTGCTTCCCCGGCTTGATCACCTGGCATTCCGACCTGGCGTGACTCCAACATCTGACTCATGGCTCCTGATCTCCAGTTTGTTTCCTGACCCTGACCCCTAGTACCTAACCCAGTCTCACTCTTGTTCCCGCCTCGTGGGTCTGATCTTCTGCTTCTGCCATCCCGGTATCCCGACCCATCTGACTTTTGACTGCCATCTCATGCCTGCAGACTTTGGCTCCAAGTGTGAGGCATGGCCGCTCATGACCTGGATGTGACAGAACACATGTTGCTATGTGTTTATGTTAGAGAAAGCAAGGTCAAAGCAGTTGGAAGAGAAGGTGGTGAGGTTTGTGATGGCCCTTAGACCCTGGGTGACTTCATTCCACAGTCTCAGACCAGCGCCCACGGAAGTTCTGGCTTCTGCACACATGAGCTTTACCCTTATCATACAAAGTTTCAGTCAGCTAAAGGAGAGAAGTTGTCAACCATGGCCTTCAGCCTACGGACTGAATTGACCAATTGTGGCAGTGTACTTCCAACCAAAGGAATCTACACAATGGCTTCAAACTCTTTCAACGTGCTTTCCGCTGCCCACCAGCATCACCTCTGTCTTGCTCAGTTCAGTTTCAACCAGCTGTTCCTCATCCAGGAGCTGATCTCGTCTAAGCACTGGGCCATCGTGGTAGTAGCATTATGGTGAAAGATTGGTAGAGCTCTGTGTCATCTGCATATTGATGGCACTTGCCTCCATGTCATCTGACTAGTGGCTGCATGTATATATTGAAAAGGGCTGGTGAGAGAATTGATCATTGTGGAACCCCCGAAAGGAGGGCTCTGATGGTGGAGGTTCAGTTTCCCATCACTACTTGCTGGGTGCATCGTTGAGGAAGGAAGGATCTGCCACCTCTCTTAGGCATGTAGCAGTAACTCGTGATCAACAGTGTGAAATGCTACAGAGAGGTCCAGGAAAATGAGAATGGAGGTCTGCCCTCTCTTCACTGACAGGAGATCATCCACCAGTGCCACTAAAGCAGTTTCAGTTCCATATTCTGGCCTGAATCCAGACTGCACCCAGGTGTAGAATATTTAGAATTAGAAGATTTGATTTCTGCCTTCAGGCCATTTCTCTGTTCTTTCTGAGAAACCTCCAGATCCCATTTTAGTTCCTTCTGGGCTGCTTTAATTGCATCTTAAGCAGCTTTGATTTCTTCAGGTGCCTCAGCTATTTCTTACATCTTGGTTCAAAAGGAATAAATTGCAATTTCTGACATTAGAAACTTGCTCCTACTGCTGACACCAGCATTGCCTCATGTCTGTGTGGTGGTCAGTTTTTGTAAAATGACCCGCTGTGGGGCCCCATTAGATGTCTTGGAGTCAGGTGTAAAGGGCACCCTCATGAGGCTCTGGAGTGCTGTGGTACACCAGTCTTTGTCTTGGAATAATCCCAGGGAGCAACTCTGGTTACCAAATCCAAGACAAACATTATAAGCACTTCAGCTGCTGAGGCTCTGTGGGCCCTAACACTGGCTAGGTTCCAATACATATTCCCTCACAGTCTTTAACACCACACTCCTCCCCGGGCCCAAGACACCCTGCCTCTGTGACCCCTCCTCCCAAGTGCCACAAAGGCCCACTGACCTCTCACCCTTGCCAGCTGGAGAGAAAGAACAACACATTCACCACGCTGCCCTCTGCTCATTGATTGGTCACACAGGTCTTGTGTAATTTGTTGTTAGAGAATGTACACGAGTCCTGTTATTCTTAAACCAAGATTGACCCAAGCACACACAGGCAGCTCTGGAAACCCCTGCTTAGTCACTCAGGGCAGCTACCAGACACTGTCCACCCAACTGCCTTGGAACCTGGCTGCCTTACCACCATCACTCTGGATCCAGAGATTCACCCCTAGCAGATCCATCACGCTGCCCACTGCTGATTTATGCCCACTGAGCCAGCATTCATTTATCATTAAGTTACATCAATCTACTACATTGCAGTTAAAATAGTAATGCATTTTCTGCTTATTTCTGACCGGCCAAGAAGCATTCTGTAGCTTTCTCTCAGTTATGCACTATGGCAAACCATGAGAGCTTCATACTGTTGCGTAATGGTGGATACTGATTGACTGGTGAGGATTTATAATCAGTACAAGACAGTGTGGCAAATCTTTTCAGCCCCTGAACATATCTATGTACAGAATATAGCAAATTCTGCTCTTGTAATTGCTATGGTGAAGGAGGCCTTGCCCACATCCCTCCCCACAATAAACATCGTTTATTTAACAGCTTGAGGTATAGGGGAAAACAAAACAGATAAACGCTGGAAATGGAATGGAAAATTACATGCAACACTTCACTTTGGTGGATATGGAGAAGACTGAGCAATGGTGGTTGCTGATGCATTCAGACACAGCACACAGCCAGTCTGCAAAAGAGCCCTCTATACCACAGGTTCACCCACAAAAGAGACAATTGTATCACCCTTCTAAACAAAGACTTGGGTGTATATCTATATTTTCAGCTCAAACATGGGCAAAAAAGAAATCTTGGACTCCAGGAATTTTCTACTGCACCTCTGTGGAGACCTATGGACACATAGGGTATTTGCAAGTCTAGAGCTATCCAGGATGAAACTGAGACTCATCTATCAGTTTCAAGACTTCTGAAAAACTGTCCAAAAAGGCATTTGTGAAGCTAATGCACAAAATGATCATGAATTGCACTGGGTTCCAACTGAACATGAAACTATGCAATCCCCTATTACCTGCAAGTTAGATAATGCAAAATCAACATGCCTTGATAAGGGCCCTTACTTATTTTCCTAAACCCTAGAATCATTTTACAGTAACAAAATTGCAACAGACTATTCTTCAGGCTGCTGAAAGTAAAAGATTTTCACTGCCTCATCATTCTGTTGTGCAAGAGATCACTATAAAATGGATGAAATTATCTCTCTTGAAGTTCTGCCACTTTCTCTAATGGAATACAGGTCCTTTGAACTTCTGCTTCAATGCCTGGAATCTGTTATAATTTCATCATGGAAAGCTTCTGTTGGTCCTGTTGTACTATCTCTTCATAGGGTAGCAAAGAACAAATTATTGGCCAAGCAAAATATAGCAAAGCCTTGTGTGTGATTTGCTTCACAGAGCTATTTGGATCAGCACCAATGCAAAACGTGCCTCTATGTATCTTTGATAGCACATTGAACACAGATGGAACTAGGTTTCAGATTGATAGCTGCGTTAGTCTGTATCAGCAAAAACAACGAGGAGTCCTTGTGGCACCTTAGAGACTAACAAATGTATTTGGGCATAAGCTTTTGTGGGCTAAAACCCACATATTTTCCACTCCATGCATCTGATGAAGTGGGTTTTAGCCCACGAAAGCTTATGCCCAAATAAATTTGTTAGTCTCTAAGGTGCCACAAGGACTCCTCGTTGGTTTTTTTAGATGGAACTAGGTGGTGAAAACAGTGTGTTATGCTTATAAGAAGCACACAGGATCTTTTTCAGGGGAAAAGGCAATACGCTGAGTTTATTGAAGATACAACAATTAGTATATGCATTCAATCATACCACACACACACACTGTCCTGCCAGTCGATGTTATAGCTACCAGTACAGAGTCAGGATCAATCTAGTGGCTAGCTAGCTAGGTAGAAGCCAAGTTCCATCTGTTAGGTGCTGAACAGTGGTGCTGCTGGCAGGTGGAAGACACTGGGGGTTGGGGGGGAAAGCTGATGGGGGACTGCTGACGTGTTACTGTGGCTCTTTGGCAATGCACATTGGTAAATTCTGTCTCCTTCTCAGGTTCAGGTTGGCCACTCCTGCTGTAATCAATTGTTGTTTGACGAGTGCTTGTTTTCTTAAATTGTCCTTCTCATCCTTTATCTTGTTCTTTCATCAAGTCTCTCAGGGAGTTATCCCATGCTGGTTTTGATCACAGCTATCTTGTCCCCATTGATAGGTGCCTGTCTCATCTTTAGAGTCGTCAATCTGCCTTCCTCTGACATTTCAACAGGGGCGTGTTGCAGCCTCCTGACCCCCTTGCGTCTCTCTCTGGTGCTCCCTAGAACATCTGGTTCAGCAATGGCCTTCACACTTATCTCTTAACACCCATTCCTCATTCACTCACAAAACAGAATTAATAATTAATTAATTAACTACAACAAATCAGGAAAAAGATCTTGGAGTCATCGTGGATAGTTCTCTGAAGATGTCCAAGCAGTGTGCAGAGGCGGTCAAAAAAGCAAACAGGATGTTAGGAATCATTAAAAAGGGAATAGAGAATAAGACGGAGAATATATTATTGCCCTTATATAAATCAATGGTACGCCCACATCTTGAATACTGCATACAGATGTGGTCTCCTCATCTCAAAAAAGATATACTGGCACTAGAAAAGGTTCAGAGAAGGGCAACTAAAATGATTAGGGGTTTGGAGAGGGTCCCATATGAGGAGAGATTAAAGAGGCTAGGACTCTTCAGCTTGGAAAAGAGGAGACTAAGGGGGGATATGATAGAGGTATATAAAATTATGAGTGATGTGGAGAAAGTGGATAAGGAAAAATTATTTACTTATTCCCATAATACAAGAACTAGGGGTCACCAAATGAAATTAATAGGCAGCAGGTTTAAAACCAACAAAAGGAAGTTCTTCTTCACACAGCGCACAGTCAACTTGTGGAACTCCTTACCTGAGGAGGTTGTGAAGGCTAGGACTATAACAGCGTTTAAAAGAGAACTGGATAAATTCATGGAGGTTAAGTCCATTAATGGCTTTTAGCCACGATGGGTAAGGAATGGTTTCCCTAGACTCTGTCTGTCAGAGGGTGGAGATGGATGGCAGGAGAGAGATCACTTGATCGTTACCTGTTAGGTTCACTCCCTCTGGGGCACCTGGCATTGGCCACTGTTGGTAGACAGGATACTGGGCTAGATGGACCTTTGGTCTGACCCAGTATGGCCGTTCTTATGTTATGTTCTTAATTTACACGGAACATTTTGAACAGGAACATCAAATTGCAATGCAGAAGAAAAATAGTCATGGCATTCTTTTACTTTGTTATAGGCTTAGCATTTTAAAATAAGTGGTGATCTCAAAGGTCTGTCACTGCCTTGAAATCAATCCAGACACAAAGAGATTCTGGCTGATGCATCTCTACCAATAGTCCATTCCTTTCTGCTATTCAAAAAGGGTGGCTGGCAGGATATGGTCAAATCATACATTAATACATGCTACATTATTATCTTATTATTCTTTATCCTTCATTCTAAATTATAAAAAATACAAACATAAATCCTACTAGAACAAATGGGTGTGGCGGGTTTTGTACCTCGTCACCCCTTTGATTCAAGGTTAACCCCGCCTCCCTGCGTCTACGTCGGTCTTACTACTTCCCCGGTAGTCAGGGCTGTATGGCCCAATGGCCAGAGTCCCTCAAATCCGCCTCCCCGGGTGGGATAGCGTGGCCCAGTGGCCGGAGTCCCTCTACACTCTCTTCGCCCGGCAGGATAGCACAGCCTAGCGGCCGGAGTCTCTATAGTGCGCTCCTAAGGCAGCGTTGCCTAATGGCCAGAGTCTCTCTAAATTCTTCTCCCCTCGGGGGATAGCGTGGCCTAGCAGCTGGAGTTCGTCTATTGCCTTTGAGGCAAGAGAGAGGGGTCGATGAACTATGTCATCCCCCAAAAGGGAGGGGTAAGAGACCCCCAGTAGGGGAGCCCGGGCCCACCCGCCTTCACCAGGCTCCGACCCAGGGCCCTATCAGTGATGGCGTGATCCGTCACGGGTCAGCGGGGAATCCTACCACAACACGCTGCCCTCAGAGTGGTGGGAGATACCACTCCCTTCCCTTCCCTGGGTCACTTCCTACCAGTCCTCCAAACACAGGTACAGAAGAGCTCTGTGTAGCTCTAAAGATTGTCTCTTTCACCAATGCAGTTGGTCCAATAAAAGGTATTAGCTCACGCACCTTATCTCGCTAATATCCTGGGACAAGCATGGCTACAACACTGCAAACAACAAATGTTCACCAGCAGCACCAGATTCTGGATTATGAATCCTCCCACAGTATGGGGAGGAGGTGAGCAGCCCTCAGTGGTGAAAGAACAGGTTAAGGACTATTTAGAAAACCTGAACATGCGCAAGTCCAGGGGTCCAGATCTAATGCATCCAAGGCTGCTGAGGGAGTTGGCTGATGTGATTGCAGAGCCATTGGCCATTATCTTTGAAAATTTGTGGTGATTGGGGGAGGCCCCGGACGATTAGAAAAAGGCAAATATAGTGCCCATATTTAAAAAAGGGAAGAAAGAAAACCCGGGAAACTACAAACCGGTCAGCCTCACTTCAGTCCCCGGCAAAATCATGGAGCAGGTCCTCAAGGAATCCATTTTGAAGCACTTGGAGGAGAGGAGAGTGATCAGGAACAGTCAACATGGTTTCACCAAAGGCAAGTCATGCCTGACCAACCTGATTGCCTTCTATGAGGAGATAACTGGCTCTGTGGATATGGGGAAAGTGGTGGATGTGATATATCTTGACTTTAGCAAAGCTTTTGATACGGTCTCCCACAGTATTCTTGCCAGCAAGTTAAAGAAGTATGGATTGGATGAATGGACTATAAGGTGGATAGAAAGCTGGCTAGATTGTCGGGCTCAATGGGTAGTGATCAATGGCTCGATGTCTAGTTGGCAGCTGGTATCAAGTGGAGTGTCCCAGGGATCAGTCCTGGGGCCGGTTTTGTTCAACATCTTTATTAGTGATCTGGATAATGGGATGAATTGCACTCTCAGCAAGTTCGCAGATGACACTAAGCTGGGGGGAGAGGTGGATATGCTGGAGGGTAGGGATAGGGTCCAGAGTGACCTAGACAAATTGGAGGATTGGGCCAAAAGAAATCTGATGAAGTCCAACAAGAACAAGTGCAGAGTCCTGCATTTAGGACAGAAGAATCCCATGCACCGCTACAGGCTGGGGACCAACTGGCTAAGCAGCAGTTCTGCAGAAAAGGACCTGGGGATTACAGTGAACGAGAAGCTGGGTATGAGTCAGCAGTGTGCCCTTGTTGCCAAGAAGGCCAATGGCATATTGCGCTGCATTAGTAGGAGCATTGACAGCAGATCGAGGGAAGTGATTATTTCCCTCTATTCAGCTCTGGTGAGGCCACACCTGAAGTACTATGTCCAGTTTTGGTCCTCCCACTACAAAAGGGATGTGGACAAATTGGAGAGAGTCCAGTGGAAGGCAACAAAAATGATTAGGGGGCTGGGACACATGATTTACAAGGAGAGGTTGATGGAACTGGGGTTATTTATTCTCCAGAAGAGAAATGTGAGGGGGGATTTGATAGTAGCCTTCAACTACCTGAAGGGGGGTTCCAAAGAGGATTGAGCTAGGCTGTTCTCAGTGGTGGCAGACATAGGCACTGACTTCTGCTCCCGACGGTGGGTGCTTGGCCCCTCCTCTGCCCCCGGCCCCGCCTGACACCACCCCTTCCATGAGGCCCCGCCCCCATTCCAACTCCTTCCCCAAAGTCCCTGCCCCAACTTCGCTCCCTCCCTGCCCCATTCCGACTCCTTCCCCAAATCCTCGCCCTGGCCACGCCTCTTCCCTGCCTCCTCCCCTGAGCACGCCACATTCCCGTTCCTCCCACTCCCTCCCGGAGCTTGCTACAACACCAAACAGCTGTTTGGCGGCAGCCTGGCCGGAAGCACTGGGAGGTAGGCGGAGGAGCAGGGATGCGGCACACTTGGAGGGGGGGCGGAGGAGGAGGAGGGGTAGGGGATTTTGGCTGCTGGTGGGTGCAGAGCACCTACTAATTTTTCCCTGTGGGTGCTCCAGCCCCGAAGCACCCACGGAGTCAGCACCTATGGTGGCAGATGACAGAACAAGAAGCAATGGTCTCAAGTTGCAGTTGGGGAGGTCTAGGTTGGATATTAGGAAAAACTATTTCACTAGGAGGGTGGTGAAGCACTGGAATGCTTTACCTAGGGAGGTGGTGGAATCTTCATCCTTGGAGGTTTTTAAGGCCCAGCTTGACAAAGCCCTGGCTGGGATGATTTAGTTGGTGTTGGTCCTGCTCTGAGCAGGGGATTGGACTAGATGACCTCCTGAGGTCTCTTCCAACCCTAATCTTCTATGATTCTATGTCACTCACTGAATATATATTGAAATGATCACTTTAGCACACAGGGCTCTACAGGTAACAACTATTGAACATAGTGGTATTCTCTCTTGAAATCAGTGCAGAATCTTAAAAGGCAGTGATATGTTTCCTATGGCCATTTGAGCAATCCCATGACCTATGTATTCAACAGGCTTCTCTGAGCCAGATCATCCACCATGCCCAGATTTGGTTATCC
Source organism: Terrapene triunguis (assembly GCF_002925995.2). NCBI lineage: Eukaryota > Metazoa > Chordata > Testudines > Emydidae > Terrapene > Terrapene triunguis. Next base: position 3,550,192 of record NW_020665188.1, on the reverse strand, counting down.
TCAGTGGAAGCAGTGGCAGATTACCGTATGGGTCGACGGGGCCCATGCCCAGCGGCCCTGGAAAATTTGGGGGCCCCACAAGAACGCCAGCACTCTGGCCCCACCCCCACTCCTTGTTCCCCACCCCCGTCCCTCAGCCCTGCTCCTCTGCCCCATGCCTCTTCCCTGAGGCTCCGCCCCCGGGCAAGCCAGAAGACAGACGTAGCCTGTGTAGAGAGTGAATGAGTATATTCACCTCCCAACGCCACCCACCATGGAACTGGCTGAGACCCCTCTCCCTTCCCCCCTTATCCCAGCATGAAGCTGGCCCAAGCCACTTGCCCAAGCCCCCTCCTCCCCTGTGCAGGGCAGGCCTGAGCCCCGCCTCTTCCCCCCCCAGCCTATTTTTGGGAAAACTGGGCATTTGTACCTTTTGGTCTTGCCAATTGGTGATCAGTTGGCAAGAGCAAATGGGACAAATGCCCAGTTTTGCCAAAAAAGTTGGGACATCCAGGGCCAAAACAGGACGTATGGTTACCCTAGGCCAGAGGTCCCCAAACTTTTTCAGTTGTGCCCCTCCTTACTTGGTCCGCACCCTCCTGGAAGCCAGGGCCTGAGCCGGGACCGGGGGTCACAATGGGGCCAGTGGCTGCAGTAGGGGGCTGTGGCCGGGAGCAGGGCTGGAGGTGCAGCTGGGGCATGGCCAGGAGCAGAGCCATGGCTGAGGCTGGGGGCAGGGCTGGAGTGGGACCAGAACAGACCTGGGGGCAGAGCAGGGATGGGTGGTGCTCCCTTCCCACCTCCATGGGGGCTCACCCAGGCCCCATAACACCCACCACAAATGTTCCTCCATGCTCCCCAAGAGGGATGCACTGCACAGTTGGGGGATCCCTGTCCTAGGCTGTGCTAAAAGCCACGCAGAGAGTCTGGGCAGCTGTGGGGAGACCATGGCCCTCCACCTGCCCTGGGCGGGGGACCAGGGTGCCCGAGAGCAGCCCCTGGCCTGTGTCCCTGCCCCCCAGGGCAGATGGAGGGTCCAGAGCTCCCCACAGTGGTCTGGGCTCCCTGGGCAACTTTTATCCCAGCCCCGGCTTCTGGCCAGGTCAGGGGGGCAGAACCTTGGGGCAAGCAGAGGAGCAGGGGGCAGGGCCCAATGGTGAGGGGGGAGGATTTGGAGAGCCCCAATATTCTTTGTGCTCAGGGCCCCAATAAATCTTAATTGCCTCTAAATGGAAGATACAGATTTGGCAGCACTCCACGGAAACGATGGCGTGGATTGTTAACCTGTGGGACAAAGAACAATTGTGTCTTTACCACCACGTGAAACCCTAATCGCAAAGGTGCTCTCTTCATGGATGTTAGGAAGTGGAGGGAAACATCCCTTTCAGTCAGTCCAAATAGAGAAAGCAGCTATCAGTGGGCTAGGATCAGCTATCCCGAGCATGACCAAGAGAGGGTGGCAGGCGTGGCAGGGGAGCCAAGCAGCCCGTCTCTTTCTGGTAGTCTGTACTTTGCAGAACCAAACAGCTTAGGGAAGCATGTTAAGACCATAGCACTACAGTATTTAAATGAGCCAAATGAATCCAATCCAAATACTCCTGGGAGATTGGCCTGCCAAAGGGTACAAGCAGATGGAGGGGTGGAGAATGATATAGACCCTTTGGAACTAAAACTAGCAGAGTCTCATATAAGGCAGCCAGCGTGGTGAAAGGTTGCTGTTCCTCTGAAAGCAGTTCTCCACTGAGAAGATTGTGTCAGGAACTGTGGGCAGACTCTGCCTAAACAGCCCCAAGCTGCAGACCTCGTTTTGAATTTTGATAGGCTGACTGGCTGGAAATAGATCAGCAGCAGGGCTCTTGAGGAAAGGAGGGTGGGTTCCCCCTTGCTTGGGGAAAGGGCTGTGGTGGAGCTGGGCTCTGGCACATAGCCACAAAGGAAAAGGAGCTTTCACCTATTTGTCCTGCTTCCCACTAGAGTGCAATCAGTAGTCTAATTCCTCATTGCCTTGCACCTTTTCTTGTCATTTACATGTATGTGAAATGAGTGGCTACACAGGGCCAGATCAGAATCCTTCACTCACACCTGTGGCGAGCATTTCACACTCACTTTGAGAGAGGAGACAAGGTGCAAGGCAGTGGAGAATCAGTACTTATATGTTAGCCCCTTAAGCACACAGAGGTCCAAATTTACATCTAAATTAGTAATGAAGCTTGTTTACATCAAGAGCACAATATCTGTAATTGAGTGGCTGCCTCATGGTGTCCTCTGGTGGCGTCAGGGCAGCCCCGCACACAGCCCCGTACCTCAGTTTCCCCTCCTGGACCCCACCCCCAATAAACTCCACACAGAGGTTTTCCAGTCCAATCACAACATCACTCCTTAGGGCCTGATTTTTTAACTTCAATTTCAAAACTAAACACAAAAGTCTTCCCTCCAGCAGGGTACAGATCAACCCTGGTCTTGTGAGTGTACTTCCTGCCTTAACAGGCTACTCCCAGCCCTTGCTAGCTGAGAAATTCCCCCACTCTCAGCAGCCTCTCTCACCCTCTCCAGGCTCACTTCAGCCACCTGAGCTTCCCCGTGACTCCTGGCACCTTCTGCTCTTTCTAGGAAATGCTGCTGATTTCCCTCACGTGGGGCTTGCACTGACCCCAGACCTCCAGCCCAGGCAAGCTACTCTGTGGCAACACCATTGCTGGATTAGGACTATATTTGATTTTACCCATTTAAAAATTGTGGCATCAATGGTTATACCAGCAGGCGAGAGAGAGAGAGAGAGAGAGAGTGAGTACGCACACGCATACACAGAAGATGGGCAAACTCCCTGTAAATCTTCTTGCAAGCATGTTAGCAAACTTGATTGCAACTAATATCTTTCTCAAAACATTTCCTCCTTTAAGAAATAACATACTCAGACACAAGATCAATCTTAGATATTTCCTTGCATTTCTTGTGAATATACAATTTGTTATTAAAATATAAAGCCACCAAATACATACAAACCAAATACAAAAAAACATATTTGAGATGTATATGCTAGACCCTGGACATACATGAAGGGCAAACTCATTCCTGAACTCTGATATTGAAGTTATAATTAAGATTTTAACCAATAGACTGCAAAGGATTATTGATGGTATTATACAGAAGCCAAAAGTAGGTTTCTTGATGTCAAGCAACATATAATTTGAGAAAGGTGAAAAACACAATTCACTTGGCCAATTCACATGATCTGTTGATTTCTTTGGCTGTATAGATTTTTGGCCAGGTCAAGTTTCTCTGATTCTGTTCTTTTAAAACTGGTCTAGCTAAGGGTAAATTGCAAGGGAATGTATAAAGTCCATATATAGGAAGCTTTTGGCAACAGCTGTAAATTAATAAAGCTCTTACAGAGGAAATTTGCTTGACCAGTTAGGAAGATGTATTGTTTTTTACCTTGTCAATATTATGTTGAGAATCTCTTTCCACTATTTTATCCTACAAGAACTGGAAGAATTGAGATTATTTTCCAACAGTAGAAATCAATATACAAAAGCACATGGATCTTGTCATTGATGAAAATTTGATGCATTAGAACATTTTGTCCTGGTCAATGGACAGCATCTAAAATACATGGACATTAATATGAGCATATGAAATCAGGGACCTCAGGAGGTCATCTAGTCCAACCCCCTGCTCAAAGCAGGACCAATTCCCAACTAAATCATCC
>NW_020665188.1:3513740-3536504 GCF_002925995.2 Terrapene triunguis | reverse complement strand
TCCAGCTGCGCTGGGCAAGCGCCAGCCGGGGGCGCAGGGTCTGGGGGCTGCCCGGCAAACCGTGAAGCTGGTAGCACTCGGGCAGCCCTTTCCCCGTGGCTGGGAGTGGGAGGGAGGAGGGGGCGGAGTTAGGGCGGGGAAGGGGCAGAGTTGGGGTGGGGCTGGGGGTGGGGAAATGGGCGGGGCCAGGGCCCGTGGAGGGTCCTCTTTTTTTATTTAGCAGATATGGTAACCCTAACCCAGACCCCCCACTCCTCTGGGCTCCAGTCCAGGGCCCCTGTGGCAGGCAGCTAACCTCTCTTCCCTCAGACCCCTTGGTGTCTCCCTGGGCTTCATACCTTAGCCTTCCTACAGCCCCTCCCTGGGCTCACTGTGCATCTACCACTCTGTAGGCCTTTCCACCACTCCCTAACCACCAGGGAAGGACTGCAGAGCTCTTCCTTCTTTGCCTGCAGTTTCTTTCTCAGCTGGGCTGCCTCATCCTCCCTCCACCCGGGCTTCATCTTCACTTGGGCCTGGCAGGTGCAACCAGGTACAGTAATTGAGCTCTCCAGCTCCAGTTAACCCTTTAATGCCAGTTATACCAGGGTATATACCCATTCACGGTATAAAATACTACCATGCTGCTTTGGCAGCAGCTTACAGTCACTGTGCAGGGGTAAATGACCACACAAAGTACGGGGCAGCTGTGATTTGAGGTTTACTACTTTTTACTCCTTTATTATTTTTACTGTTGGTTTTTATTCCTGCTAGCACTGCAGAAGAAATTCAGCCAGGCTGCACTCTCAGCGGTGTAAGCCACACCACCTTTGAGCCACGTGTCACTGTGCTGCATGAATGGGAGCGCATTGTACCGTGGGTAAGGATTCCCAGATGCCTTGCATTGCTCACAGGCTCGCAGCATTCTGGGGGATTTTTGCAGATGATCAGGGTATACCTCCTAGAGGCCAAAGGAATTGTGGGAGGGGGAATTAAATGCCCCTGACCACCCTGCCATATCTTAGAATCCACATGGTGCCTGCGCCACTGTCAGTCTACACTCTGCCTCCACCACTGAGGGAATGCTATGCTCCGGTCCATTGCTGAGGCAGAAAAGCAGACCCTGTTGTATTTAACAGCCTGCAGTGTAAAGGTGGGGGGTTTTAGTGCTGCTTGAGCATGCACAGACATTTCTGTGTGAACTACTCTTTGGTCAGCTTCGTGATGTGGATACTTCCAGGAGCTCCAGGCACAGAGCATTCCTAATGTTGATCAGTCTCTTGGGAAAAACAGAACTCCCATGTATTAACCTGATCTGTTAATTTCTAGGCGTGTCTAAGTGTTTTTCTGTTGCTGTTGAATTCAGAGCTCTGTGATTTTTTAGTTAGTCCATTAAAAAGAACCCATCATGTGTTGCATAATTGGAAAATATTAGGGCTGTCAAGCAATTACAAAAGTTAATTGCGATTAATCACCCGACTAAAAAAATCAATCACGTTGTTACACAAAAATAGAATACCATTTATTTCAAATATTTTTGGATGTTTACTTCATTTTCAAATATATTGATTTCAATTACAACACAATAAAGTGTACAGTACTCACTTTATATTTATTTTTATTACAAATATTTGCACTGTAAAAAACAAAGAAATAGTATTTTTCAATTCACTTCATACAAGTACTGTAGTGCAATATCTTTATCATGAAAGTTGAACTTACAAATGTAGAATTATGTGCAAAAAAACTACATTCAAAAATAAAACATTGTAAAACTTTAAAGCCTACAAGTCCATTCAGTCCCACTTCTTGGTCAGCCAATCACTCAGACAAACAAGGTTGGTTACAATTTGCAGGAAATACTGCTGCCTGTTTCTTGTTTACAATGTCACCTGAAAGTGAGAACAGGCATTCACATGGCACTGTTGTAGCTGGTGTTGCAAGATATTTACGTGCCGGATGTGCTAAAGATTCATATGTCCCTTCATACTTCAACCACCATTCCAGAGGACATGCTTCCATGCTGATGATGGGTTCTGCTTGATAACGATCCAAAGCAGTGCGGACTGACGCATGTTCATTTTCATCATCTGAATCAGATGCCACCAGCAGAAGGTTGATTTTTTTTTTTTGGTGTTTTGGGTTCTGTAGTTTACGCATCAGAGTGTTGCTCTTTTAAGACTTCTAAAAGCATGCTCCACACCTCGTCCCTCTCAGATTTTGGACGGCACTTCAGATTCTTAAACCTTGGGTCGAGTGCTGTAGCTATTTTTAGAAATCTCACATGCGTACCTTCTTTGCATTTTGTCAAATCTGCTGTGAAAGTGTTCTTAAAACGAACATGTGCTGGGTCATCATCTGAGACTGCTATAACATGAAATATATGCAGAATGTGGGTAAAACAGAGCAGGAGACATACAATTCTCTCCCCAAGAAGTACAGTCACAAATTTAATTGACGCATTATTTTTTTAACGAGCATCATCAACATGGAAGCATGTCCTCTGGAATGGTGGCCAAAGCATGTGTAAGCAGAGTCAGGATGAGCTCTACCCTGACATCTGGTGGTGAATTATGGCGAGTGTGGAAAAGAACTCCAAGGGCGGATCTTGTTTGCATAGGCACACCCACACGCCTAGCATGAGCCCACAGCAACCAAAAGTGGTTACTTTGGCTGGTGTGGGATCCCCAGTTCTCTGTTATTGGGGCAGGAAGAATAAAGTTTTGTTACCCTGATTCTGTGAATCAAGGCCAGTGGAACTGTTGTATGACAGAAGGACTGAGTGAATCCGTCACCATTACCTAAGTAGCATTTGCTTGTCAAGGGGCATGGGTTACAAAACCCAGTGAATGGAGAGAGGCTGGGGGCAGGTATTGATACCTGGTGGTGTGGGGCCCCTGCGTGAGCCTGAAACACCAATTGCACCTTCTCCTCTCTCCACTGTTGAATGTCAGAGCTAACTTTGATTCCCTTAGGAGTCTAGTTACAGGCTGCTGAGCTGAGTTCACTTTGGGCCACTAGTGCACCAGCACTGGGGCTCCCCTACTATGAGCTGAAATCACAAAAGAGCTAAAGTTACTAAGAGCTGAGATCACTGAGGCTGTGTTAACTAGTGGGGGAGCCTGAATTGCTAAGCGGCTGGCGGAGCAGTTTGCGGGGACGGCTGGAGGAGCAGCTAGCCGAGTGGAGCCTCGCGGGGACGGTTGGAGCAGAGCAGAGCGGAGCTGAGCGGCTCACAGGTCGGTGAGCGGAGCGGAGCAGAGCAGCTGGAGGAGCAGCTGGCAGAGCGGAGCCTTGCGGGGACGGTTGGAGCGGAGTGGAGCCGGGCGGCTCACAGGTCGGTGAGTGGAGCAGAGCAGTTCGTGGGACGGCAGGAGCGGCTCACGGGACAGCAGGTGGAGTGGAGCGGCTCGTGGTGAAGGCTGTGGCGGAACCCCACGGAGAGGCGGCCGGTTGGTCTCGGATCACGTAAGGTGCCCCTTAACACCCTGCGCCCCTCCCCCCTGAACTCTGGGGCTGCACTGACCAGTGACAGAGACTTTGGGGGGTTGTTGGACTTTTGGGACTTTGGTTGCTGATTTCAAGAACCAACGGGAAAGGACACGGCCCAATTTGCTGGGGTGGGTCTTCGCTCATGGTTTGGTCTATGAACTCTAGTTGTGGTGTTTTCCCAATTTAATGCTATGTCGTTTACCTCATGTTATTAAACATTTTTCTGCTACACCGAGGCTCTGTGCTTGCGAGAGGGGAAGTATTGCCTCTTCGAGGCGCCCAGGGGTGTGTGTAAGATTTTCCCAGGTCACTGGGTGGGGGCTCGAGCTGGTTCTGTGTCACGCTGTTGGGAAGGGACCCCTATGTACTGAACCCGGCCCTTGCTGCTATCACTTGGCCTGGCAGAAGGGTTACACATGGAAGGGGCATACGAATGTTTAGCATATCTGGCATGTAAATACCTTGCAACACCAGCTACAAAAGTGTCATGCAAACGCCTGCTCTCACTTTCAGGTGATGTAAATAAGAAGCAGGCAGCAGTGTCGCCTGTCAATATAAACAAACTTGTTTGTCTTAGCGATTGGCAGAATAAGAAATAGGACTAAGTGGACTTGTAGGCTCTAAAGTTTTACACTGTTTTGTTTTTGAATGCAGTTATTTAACCAAAAAATAAATAAATCTGCATTTGTAAGTTACACTTTCACAATAAAGAGATTGCACTTTGGTACTTGTATGAGGTGAATTGAAAAATACAATTTCTTTTGTTTATCATTTTTCAGTGCATATATTTGTAATCAAAGTAATATAAAGTGAGCACTGTGCACTTTTTATTCTGTGTTGTAATTGAAATCAATATTGAAAAATGTAGAAAAACATCCAAAAATATTTAATACATTTCAATTGGTATTCTATTGTTATAAGTGCAATTAATCACGATTAATTTTTTTGATTGCGATTAATTTTTTTGAGTTAATTGTGTGAGTAAACTGCGATTAATTGACAGTCCTAGAAAATATATAAGTTTACTGTGCTGCCCCTGCTGTTAGAAAGGGATAGCTCAGAGGGGGGGAAGATAGCTCAGTGGTTTGAGCATTGGCTTGTTAAACCCAGGGTTGTGAGTTCAATCCTTGAGGGGGGCCACTTAGGGCAAAAATCAGTACTTGGTCCTGCTAGTGAAGGCAGGGGGCTGGACTTGATGACTTTTCAGGGGTCCTTTCCTGCTCTATGAGATAGATATATCTCCTTAAAATTAAATGTTAGCAGAAGAGGCAACATATAGTTGTGAAAGATATTGAGCTGTAGTAGCTGGGAAAATATTGTGTTAGTCTGAACTCCATGACTCCTATAGCTATTTTCGTCTAACCATCACTCCCATTCTCACCACAGCCCCAGTATGGCCTCCATTTCCTAGATTCTGAGGCCCTAACCTGGCTCTCCTGCCTTTAAGAAGATTTTCTAATGAACTCCAGCGGGGGAGGCATCTGCTGGGGCTCCTTAGGAAGAAGAAATAAAGCTGTGAGATCCTCAGATTGAGGCTCATGAGCCTCAAGTGGCTCTTTAACGTGTCTCCTGCAGCTCTTTGCAACACATGGTGTTAAAACACTGTGATTTAATTATTAACCAGTCTAAGTTATTATCCAATCATGATGCTTTTATTATGTCATTAACCAATTAAGTTATCAACTTGCACTAAGTTATTAACTTATTTGCTGTGGGAATAATATATATATAAAAACTAAATATTTCTCCTGTCATACTGTTTAAATATGAATGTATAGTACTGTAGTAAATGAAACAATGAATTCACTGTACTGTAGCTCTTTTGGGTAATGTTGATTGCTTATTTGGCTCCTGAAGCATTGAGGTTGGAGTATCACTGAAACAGAGGGAAGAGTTGAGCCTAAACCTTTACTCCAGGGGTAGTCAATTATTTTTTGTCAAGGTCGAAATTTCTTGGTCAAGGTACAGTCAAGGTCCAGACTCCAGAGAAAATAATACAAAAATAACAATAATGATAATAAGTAAATAAAAAGATTTCGGAGTCCGTTCAAAAGCATCTAGCAGTCTGGATTTGGTCCACGGTCCACCTATTGACTACCTCTGCTTTACTACCTCGAGCTGCTTGATAACTTTGTCAGCGATTTTTTTTTTTAAAACTACAGGTGGCTGTTTGACTAAATATAATTTTTGCCCACGTTTCATACACACACACACACACACACACACACACAGGAAAAATACTGAAATCTTTTTATGCCCGCAAAATAAAAGTTCTCTTTATTTAAATCATGGAAAATAAAATACCTTTAGACCAGCTCTATTTCTCCCGCATATACTTCCGTTTAGCAAAGCCAATAACAGAGCTAGGATCTTTAAACTGGTGTCATGGTCAGAAGATTGACTGTAAAAAAAACAAATCTTGTTTTCCCCACAGCACCTCCCTGGGTGTCTTCCAAGACTTTATAGATCCATAGAGTCATAGATTTTAAGGCCAGAAGGGATTATGATCAGCTAGTCTGACTTCTATTGAATTTCACCCAGTAATTCCTGCATTAACCCATAACTTTTGGGTTGAGCTAGAACATCGAGGTAGACTGTTTTTAACAGCGAGGGTAATTAACCATAGGATCAACTTACCAAAGAAAGTGGTGGATTCTTCATCACTTGAAGTCTTTAAATCCAGATTGGATCTCTTTCTAAAACATTTTTTCACCACATCCACAAGACATCCCTATGTAATTTGTTCCAATGGTTAATTGCCCTCAGTATTACAAATTTGTGCTTTATTTCTACCCAGAATTTATATAGCTTCAGCTTCCAGCCATTGGATTTTGTTATGTCTTTGTCTGCTATATTAAAGAGCTCTCTGCTAGCAAAAACCTTCTTCTTATTGACTAGAACCAGTCACCTCTTAACCTTCTCTTGCATAAGCTAAATAGATAGAACTTGGTAAATCTTTCCCTGTAAGGAAGGTTTTCCTGACTGTCAGTCATTTTTGTAGTTCTTTTTGGAAGCTTTTCCAGGTTTTCAACATCCTTTTTGAAGTGTGGACCCCAGAATAGGATACAGCATCCAGTAATGCGGTCACCAGTGCTGTATACAGAGGTAATATCATTGCCCTACTCCTATATGACATGTCCCTGGAATGTAGCACTAGTCTGTCCAGAGTTACATTAGAACATAGGTTCTGGAACTAGGGACATAGGGGGGTCCTGCAGCACCCCCTGATATCAAGGGGGTTCCATTATATACAGGATTTACAGTTTGGTTCAATGTCTCTCAGCACCCCCACTATATAAATTGTTCCAGCACCCCTGCATTAGAAGCTAACTTTCTGTGATGAGCCCAATTTTTCATCTCCCTCTAAATTCACTAAAACCAAAGTAATCCTCCTGAAATTCCACAAGTAAATTTTTTTTTCTCATAAATTTGGGTGAAATCCATAAAGCAATATTACAGCTAGGAGGGTATTAAAATCACTGTGTTCAGTTTCAAAATTTTCCTAACTCTTTTTGGCATCTAATATCATATGCTAAACATCCCTCCTGCTGTATAGCTTCAATCCTGGAAATACCTTTTTATACTATATAAGGGTCACTCGCAGTCCTAAATTTGTGCCAGGGCTGATCCTAGCGTGGCGGTTCATAGCCCTGGCACCTCTGGGCTTGCTGCATCAGTTATGAATGTAAAATAATTGCTTGGGCCCTTTAGTGGGTTAGCGGTGGTCCTGCCCCCTCTGGGTCAGTGGAAGGCCACTCCGCCTAACTACGTCACTGGGCGTCACTCACAGTCAGGAAATTAGCAGAGCACTACACGGATGATGGCTCCGGCCTGCAGTCCAGGCAGAGCTGCAAATGAGTCTCTGAGCCCTGGCCCTCAATCAGGGCAGGGCAACAAACAGTCAATGGCTCTGGCCCAGGCCCTCAATCAGAACAGAGCAGCACAAGGGTTGGGTGTCCTAGTTTCGGCGGATGGCCAACAACTGCAGGCCTCTTGGCCTAGAGAGGGGAGACTGCCACTCCAGGGGTAGGGTGGCAGGGGGACCCAGGCCCACCTGACTCCACCAGGTCCCAGCCCAGGGCCCTGACAGAGGTGGAGTGTTCCACCACTGGGTCAGCAGGGAATCCAGCCACAACACGCTGACCAGGTCTCTGGCAGCAATGCAGCCAGACTGGAGTCACTGGGCCACTTCCTCCCCTCGTGGTGTACCTGGATCTGTGGTGGTCTTCTGTTTCCTCGGGGTAGGCGGCCAGTGGCAGTCCCAGCAACTCCTCAGTGCCTGAGTCAGTGTGTGGCTCCAGCAGCTCTGGCCAGTCCTCAGCTTGGTGGGGCTCTGCTACAGTCTACCAGCTTGGGAGTGGGCAGGAGGCATCTGTCTCCTCTGGCAGCTGGCAGCTAACTGAGCTCCAGCACCTGCCCTTTATTCTTCCTGTCCCGCCTCCTGACTTCTGGTAGGAAGGGTGAGCACGGCCTGGCTCCGCCCACCTGGGTTCAGAGAGTATCCCTCCCCTTCTGACTCAGAGAGAGGCCACTCCACCTTACTACAATCCCCTGCACCTAATTGCTTGAGCCCTGGCACCTCTTTCATTACAAATTAAGCACTGGTCACTAGTCCCTAGTTTGAAGAGGTTTGGAAGGGACATGGCTTCAGGGGTTCAGGGAGAGGCAGCATGAGGACCTGGAGCTGGGGGTGCACGGCTTTGTGCAGTTTCTCTCTCTATATCTACCCCAACTTGGAAGAGCTAGCACAAAAGGAAGGAGAGGAGGTCGGTCAGTCTCCAGGGCTCATTCAGTTCTTGGCCTGAGACTGTATTAGAATGTGACAGTTGTGACTGTTGGTTCTGGACACCTGTTCACTGGATTTGTACTGAGCCCACCAGTTTGCATCATCTGGGTCACTGACCAGCCATCAGCCAAAGGAGCAGAACTCCTAGCCCTGTAACGTGGGCAGCTGCCTCCTGTGTGCCCTCTCCTGGCCTAGGGCCAGACTACAGTTTCCCCATTCCTCGGTTTCCCCATCTTCCTGGCTGGAGTCTTAGGGTACATCTGTGCTGCAGGAACTGACCCCTCCCCACCAGTGAGTCTCAGGACCCAGATCTACTGGCTTGGCGTCGTGGGGCTCACACTGAGGAGCTAAACATAGCCATGTCATCATCCCCACTTGGGCTCTGAGCCTCACCCCCCTCTCCAGGTCTCAGAGCCAGGCTCCAGTCCGAGCGAGGACATTGATAGAGCTCTACGTGGATACAAAACTTTTATCCACATCCGATCTGCAAACATGCTCTGTGGATATCTGCAGCTCTGCAGGGCTCTAGTCATCGACCCTGCTAGTTTTAGCCCTGTTGCGCGAGCCCCATGAGGCTGTCGGTTGACCCGGGCTCTGAGACTCGCTGCTGTGGGGTTTTTTGCAGTGTAGATGTACCCTGAGTCCCGAATCCAAGGACTCTGCTGGAGCCATCTCACTCCAAGCCTCTGCTCTCCCTGAGCATCCCCCGCTTCATTGCAGCCTCCTGCTATGCTGATCTCTCTGAGGTGGGGGTAGGGAGACTAAATATCCCAATTTTTAGGGACAGTCCCGATTTTTGGGTCTTTTTCTTATATAGGCTCCTATTACCCCCCACCCCCTGTCCTGATTTTTCACATTTGCTGTCTGGTCACCCTAGGTGGGGGCAGAGGGAAGGGGCTCAGCCCAAGGCTCTCCAGCCCACGGTGCAAGCCACCCTGTTACAAGCCCATGGACCAGCCTACAACGGTGTCCTTTTAATGACTGTGTTCTGAAGCCATACAATGCACTGTGGTTGCTTACGGACTTTTAGCCTAGATTCAAGCAAGAGCTCTGCCCATTAGTAGTGTGTGGGGGGTGTTATTTTGAAATTACATTTATTCCTTATTGTTTTCTGCTTTGAAATAAATTTTTGAAATTGAATTGTCTAATGAAAATGGAATGTGAGTAAGCTGCCTTGTTCATAGTTACATATATTTTTATTTTCAAAATGGAAAAAGGCCCCAGTTTCAACTGGAATAAAAAAACTTCATGAAATATTTCAACCAGCACAAAAATGATAAGATTTTTTTTACAGCTTTTCCTCCCTCCCCCCCCCCCCATTTTCAGCCCACCTGTAACTCTGAATAGCTTTACCAAACCCCCGAACCTCCAGTCCCCCAACTCCAAGGATGAGAATGAATATAAAATATTATTCTAAAGCTGGATCTATCCAGCAGGAGGCACTGCAGAGAACAGTGTGGGAGTACTGGTTGTGGAGGAGATCCCAGCTAATCTGCTCTCAACCTTCCCTGGCAGAGTGCCTAGTGGCGGGTAGGAATGAAAGAACAGGACAGTGTTTTGCTTTGGTGCCACTAGATGTCACTGTCCCCCAAGATTCAAGGGAATATCCCTTGAGCAGAGCCTGAAGTTAGCATTGGTTTGTCCATCTCTCATAGGGCTGGTCTACACTGGGGGGGGGATTGATCCAAGATACGCAACTTCAGCTACGCGAATAGCGTAGCTGAAATCGAAGTATCTTGGATCGAATTACCTAGGGTCCACACAGCGCGGGATCGACGGCCGCGGCTCCCCCGTTGACTGCGCTACCGCCGGTCGCTCTGGTGGAGTTCCGGAGTCGACAGTGAGCGCGTTTGGGGATCGATATATCGCGTCTTAACGAGACGTGATATATCGATCCCGGATAAATCGATTGCTACCCACCGATACGGCAGGTAGTGAAGACGTACCCTCAGACACTACTGAATATTTTCAGAGCTGGCATTTCACTCTGAAGAATGTCAGTGGATCTGTTTGCTTCGCGTGCACCTAAGATATCATACACTCTGCTGTATGATTTGGATAGATGGCAGTTTGGGTAGTGAGTGAGGAACCAAATGGCATGTAGCCAGATTTAGGGCCTGATCCAATGCCCATCAAAGGCAAGGGGCATGTTTGAACTTGGCTTACATGATGGCTGAATTAGGTATTTGCTACCAATATTTTATTAGTGGTAAATGTGCCATGTACGTTTGTCTGTAGGAAAACGGGACAATAAAATCTAAGAATAAAGGGATCTCCTGACAGAGCCATGCTAATGGTAGCATGAACCAGTGTACCATTTTGTTCTCACATTTTGAAAGGGAAAACCCAGCCCGCAGAGGAATTATTTCCGCAGAAGGTGCCAGGATAAGAGGGTGAGGGCGTATGTTGAGAATTGTGCCCTCTGCTCTAGTTTATCAGTGACACTGGAGAGTCCTTCCAAGGCAGTGTATCTGAAAGGGACTGCTGAAGGAGCTTGTTTGATAACTCCTGACTGGGGAAGGATCAAGTAATCCACCGCTGGCATGCAGTTATGTGGGAGGAGTCACAGGCCTGAGGCCTTGAACTCTATGAAGAATTCCACCTGTGCTGCCATTGCTTTTGAGTGATATTCTGTCCTGGGATGTATGTGTGGGGCTTTCACTGACTGCAGCAACTCCTCAGTCTCCCCCTCCCCTGAGGGCTTCACCTCCATCCCCTTCCTCAGTCCATCTGAGAAAACAACCAGCAAGGCAATGGTTAATGTTGACATTACACAGTCTACACTGGGGTGAATGAGAGTCAGTGGAGTTCACGCCAGTCCAAGCCAGTGTTTCAGGCTGTCTGCAAGCTCAGGAAGATAGCTCTCCATTGGTTAGGCTACGGTCACATTTGGGAAGTTTTCTTCCTACCCATGAGTTCTAGAAAGTTGCTCTTTGTTTTTAAATGAAACCAGGGTCTGAAAATGCCCTGGAAGCCACAGGAATACATCAAGCAGCCAAGTATTTGATGCACCTGGTGTAGGAATTACAGTCTTGGCAAGCAGAGGACCATGTATATACCTGGTGTCCCGTTAATTCTGAAAAAGTCTGTTCCAGGACTTTGCATTATGGGCTGTGTTTTCCCATGTACCTAGGGATGAAATTAAATCTCCACAGAGTGTTAAGTGGCACAGCCTCAGCTTTCTCTTGGAAAGCCATCCATTAGTCTGAGTGCTTCTCTCCAAGGGACACTTATCTGGTTAGCCAGTGCCCACATAGGTCCCGAAGATTCAATAAACTGACCCCAGCATTTCCCTTCTGGCTCTAAATGGAAACTCTGGCCAACTAATTCTACTCCTCCCTGTTTTATAATTAACAACAGGGATGGGGAAACCCCTGATATAACAGAGATTGCTTCAGGTCCGGAACCTTCTAGCATCTCTCGACAGGGCAAAGGGCTCACCGATGTGAGAAACATTGCTTGGTGTCACTAAAACAACTTAATATTGATCTAGTTAGCCGAATGCACAGCCCTAATGTGGAACAGTTAAGCCATGCTTAAATTAGGGTATGTCTACACCCAGCCGCTAGTTCGGCGCTTGGGAATCGAAGTTCTGGGTTCGACTTATTGCGTCTTGTCTGGACGCGATAAGTCGAACCAGGAAGTGATCGCCGTCGACTGCGGTACTCCAGCTATACGAGAGGAGTACCGCGGCGTCGACGGGGGAGCCTGCCTGCCGCGTGTGGACCGAGGTAAGTTCGAACTAAGGTACTTCGACTTCAGCTACGTTATTCACGTAGCTGAAGTTGCGTACCTTAGTTCGAATTGGGGGGTAAGTGTAGACCAGGCCTTAGTTTAGCTTTACGCTGACTTAAGTGCTGCCTAGGTCTAATGCTGCGTCTGTGCAGAGATGGATTTTGCCCATAAAGAGTTATGAATAGCAAATACTGAAAACAATGATTTGCCAGCAATCCACCCATCAAAATCTGTTCACATAAAGCTTCTATTGAGTGATTTCAAATCAGTGGGCTGGTAAAAAAAAAATTGAAACCCATTGATGCATAGTCTGAGAAAAGAAAAAGGAGCTAAATTGTTTGGAAATACTTGCTGGTGGAAATACGTAAGTTTATAAATAAGCATCTTCAAAAACAGACGCATGGAGGAGAATTGTCTTCTTCTCTTGAAGGAACTTTGATATATTTGATTTACATGCTGACACGGAGGGCTGGTCTACAGTAGAAAATTAGATCGACCCAGATACATTGCTCAGGGGTGTGAAAGAGTCACATCCCGAAGTGACATAGCAAAGCTGACCTAAGTCCCGCGTAGACAGCACAGTCGACAGAAAAATTCTTCCATCAACCTAGCTATCACCTCTTGGAGTGATGTATTAACTCCAGCAATGGGAGAACCCCTCCTGTCGCTGCAGTAGGCGCCCACACTGAAGCGCTACTGCAGCTGTGCTGCTGTAGCATTTTAAGTGTAGACAGCCTGAGATCAGTGATTCTCTGACTGTGAGCCATGCACCTCCAGTGCTGCCCAGGACACTCGCCTGCGGTCTGCAAAGAGCTGGATGCTCACATGGTGCTGACTCTCCTTGTTTCCAGCTGCTAGATCAGGTAAAGAGAAGAGCTGGTCAGGAACGTCTCTGTTTTATCAGAAAATGCCAATTTGTCAAACTTGAACCGTTCCATGAAAACATCTTGGGTTCAGCATCATCCCTCAATTCGAGGATGATCTCTACCACGGATTTATATATGGGTCCTGAGATGACTCAGGAGTCCGATCCTGGAACCACAGATCCACCTGCAGTAGGTACAGACATTTCCTGGCGGGCCAGCTGCCTGCTGTGAGAAAGGCCATTTTTTCCCCTTCCTTCTCTCTCTCTCATTTCAGCTTTGAGGGCAAGGTGCTTCTCCTCGAAACGGGCCACTGCCTGATGGAGGATGGGGTGCCATTGGGGTCGGTTGGTGGCTTCCTCCTCCCAGCTTGTGATGTCCACATCAGTTTTCTTGAGATACACTTTCAGTGTGTCTTTGTAGCGTTTCCTCTGACTACCACGGGATCTCTGACCATGAGTGAGCTGAGACTAGAGAACTTATTTTGTCAGGCAAGAGTCTGGTATCTGCACACAATGTCCAGCCTAATGGAGTTGGTGCATGAGGGTTCAGCAAACGTTTGTCGAATCACAGGCAGGGTTCTGACGGAAATTGACTTGGTCTCCTAGCAGGCTGCTGAGCAGCCTGGCTTCCAGGATCCATCATTCTGCAGCATCCCCACAATGCGGACTCTCCTGGGTCTGGGGCCCTCCGCCCTTCCAGATGTCTGGGGCAGCCCTGCCATGCAGATCAGAATGAAAGCAATTTTTGAACTATGGAAATTTCCTGCAAACTGGAAATCCTGAGTTTCGGTCATCTCTAATTAAGAGAAACTACAAATACATTAACTACTACCCTGATATTGGTTTTTCGCATATGAAATCTCTATAGTAGCCAAAGGGATGTTACTGGAACCCCAGTGGCAGGGGAGGTGGTCTGCACAATCCTGAATGGAAGGTGATGACTGTTTCTTAAGATGTGGTTCATACTAGGAAAAGTGTGAGACCTTCTGACCTAGTCACCAAACCTTGTTGGAGGTACCCTTGTAAGCATTTATATCTGAAAACAGGATAGTCTAATAGTCTGAAAGTAATAGTTGGTCCAATGACCCTACACGTTGTTATAACAAAGCAGCCCTTGTTCTGTGGCTGGGACATAGATAGATGTCCATCCAGTGTCTCTTGACATATGTTTTGATTATAAGCTCCTGGGGACAGAGTGTCTTTTTTGTAATGTGTCTGTACAGCTCCTAGAGCAGTGGGGCCCTGATCTATGATTGGGATCTCATGTCTATGATTGGGATCCTCCTTTTGGAGGATAGGTCCATCAATGGCTATTAGCCAAGATGCTTAGGGATGCAACCCCATGCTCTGGGTGTCCCAACATCCCAGAAGCTGGGACTGGACAACAGAGGGAGGATCACTTGATAATTGCCCTGTTCTGTTCATTCCCTCTGAAGCATCTGGCACTAGCCACTGTCAGAAGGCAGGATACTGGGTTAGATGGACCATTTGTCTGACCCAGTATGGCCGTTCTTATGTAACTGTTATCACAGTACAAATAATACACAATGAAAATAATGAGTAATGGATGTGCTGTGTAAGACCCTATTTTATAAAAAGGAGAGAACTCCTCAGTTACTGGTTTCTTAAGGTGATCTGATACATTTTGGACTTGCCGCTCCTTTTTCTCACCCTCTCTATTTCTTTTCCTCCTGTTATTTTTCTTCTCCTTCTTCCAATTTTTATCTTCTTGCTGCTTGGTGCTTTCGTTAATTGACTCATGGTTGATTTTCCTTCTGAAATATGTGATGGTGCCAGAGAGATTGATGAGAGAATTCCAAGCTATAGATGATGTGTCCTTGGGGTTTGGAGGGGAGGACAAGAGGGGTGATCTAGTGGAGGAGAGAATTCCAACAATTCGCCCTCACTGGCGAGCAGTGTTTATTACACAGACACAGACACACACACACACACTCTGCAACCATGAGTCCACTTCCAGGCGTGGGAGGAAAACACAAATATGTTAATAAAACCACTCCTGAGGGTTTAATTGGTTCTCCATCCCAAAACCAGGTGACACCCTGGCCTTCTCCCTGAAAATGCTCTAGGCTGGCATTCTTGGGAGCAGCCTCTTGGAGGAATGCAGCCGCTGGCATTGGGACAGGAGCTGACATTCCAGTTCGAAGCTCAAGAATGTGGACAGACTGTTCACTCCAAATGACAGGCACATGAGTTCATTCACCCTCACTGCACTGGAAATGGGCGGTCAGAATCCAAACAATCTGCAAACCTTCAGAGAGATGCCTGCTTTAATTCAGGTATTAGTGCTCACCAAGCATCTGCCAGATGCTTCCCCAGGGGCAGGGGCTCTCAACTATCTCATAGCATGGAGCACATCTTAACAGAGAGATTGTCTCAGGAACCACCTCTCTTTCTATTGGTGGCTTCCTGACCACCTCCCCTTCCTTTCATAGTTACATAACGTCTCCATTGCAACCACAGCCATTGCTTTCATGGAACTGTAGTACTGGGGAAAAGTTTAGTGGGGTTTTGTTTCTTTTAATGCAATGTAGCAGCTGGATGTGCAGAGGAGAAGTCGGCAGCACATGATCAGCCAGCTCTCTGTAGAGCAGCAAGAGTTCTGTGGAGCAGAGACCACAG
Organism: Terrapene triunguis; assembly: GCF_002925995.2. NCBI lineage: Eukaryota > Metazoa > Chordata > Testudines > Emydidae > Terrapene > Terrapene triunguis. Next base: position 3,521,007 of record NW_020665188.1, on the reverse strand, counting down.
TTTGGGAACCACAGCTTTCTAGTTCAATGAGTGCCACATGGAGACATGCAACTGGCAAGTCAGGGACAAAGGTCTCATGATGAAGGTCCTACACAGCCAGAGCCTTGCATTGGTTTGGCATTTGAACCCTTGCTTAAAACAAATTCAGAGCCAAATGCAAACCCTCAGCTCATCCCCAATACTTAGCATACCTTTGCAATGGCACTGTGCCAACATTCAATAATTACCCCATCTCTATAACACATCCATCGGAAGGCAGGCCAGTGTTATATATATAATAATATAATATATATATATATATATAATATTCCAGACAACTTGGATTACCAAACCACACCAATTTGTTGAGACAGGGGCTTGGGAATCAAAATAATTTTGCATTAATGTGTTCATAGCTGCTGAATAGCTTTTGGAAACTGACACTAGAGAATTATTCACTGGCTAACCATTTGCTGAGACAGGATCATATGATTTCATAACCTAAAATAGCAAAACTTCAGCATCAGGCAGTTCGGATGCTATAGCATATTTAGGGCAAAAAGACCCCTGACCGGATTCACCACTCCATTACACCAATTCTATACAAGTGGTAACCCAGGGGTCCCTCTTCCCTTAAAATCTATTAATTAGGATGAATAAATCTCCAGACTTTCCCATGCTGATTTTACACCTCCCCTTTTGCCATCTAGATGGACTGGCTAAAAACAGGGCGATTATAAATATTCTTAAGTATCAAAGGGGTAGCCTTGTTAGTCTGGATCTGTAAAAGCAGCAAAGAGTCCTGTGGCACCTTATAGACCTTCACATGCATCCGAAGAAGTGGGTATTCACCCACGAAAGCTCATGCTCCTATACGTCTGTTAGTCTATAAGGTGCCACAGGACTCTTTGCTGCTTTTATAAATATTCTTGAATGTGATGGGTGCAGCTGTTTGGTTACAAAACTCCAATGTGTATCTCTCCTCTCATTTCCTCTCCCTGAGTGTAGAACTTTACACTGATCAGTGCTCAATCTCTTCTCGTTGCCTTCTGCACTCACTGCTCTAATCTTTCCTGGTCACTAGACCTGTGGGTTCTGTCCCTTCAATATGCCCTTTCTCCAACTTTGGCATCTTCTGCAAATTTGATCACAATTTAAGTTCACACCAAAGTAGCACCCAACCAAAATAGCTACGAATCAACTCCACAGGGTGTCAACTGGAGCTTGTTTCCTGGGGAGTCAGTAAAACAATATCTGGAAACCCTAGGAAAGTCCTGGACTGGGCTTCAATTAGCAACAATAGTCAATGCTTGAATACTGACCTAGACTATTTGAAAGTGGTCCATAGTCCACAATGTGAGAACCACTGCTCTGTTAACATGTGATCCATGACATGCAAGATTTTGATGCCCACTGCTATAGTGTTCAATTTGAATATCAGGAAATATGCCCCAAACTCTGTGCTAAGTGTGGAATGAGTTTAAATCTCAAATACATGGGGCTTGCTTCTCCTCTCTGTTATGCTAGTTTAACAGCATTGACATTAATGGATTACCGCTTATATAGAATTGGTGTAATGGGGGCAGGAGAGGGTGTGTGGGAAGAGGTGGGGGTGCAGGCTCTGGGACAGAGTTTGGGTGCTGGGTGCAGGCTCTGGGATGGGGCAGGGCCTCTGGGTGCAGGAGGGTATGGCGGGTGGGCAAAGAGGTGAGCAAGGGTTCTTGTATGTTACATGCACTATGATGCACACCTTATATGTATTAGTTGATTTTGTACGTGGAACTTATGATTAAAATAAATAAACATTCTATTATCATTATTATTCTTGTTATTTATGTATTTTTCTTTTTTTTACAAAGTAACTACTATGAACTTATATGGCGGGGGAAGGTGCAATTTTATATTCTTGCCTCGGGCGCAAAAATAGCTAGTTACGGCTCTGGATTTGAACCCATTATTTCCCACAAAAAGCCATTTTTAGTTGGAAAAACAATTTCTGAGGAAAAAATGTCCCACTCTAATGACAATGTTTGGGAAACACAGCCCTAGAGTGGCTACTCCTTTTTCCCCACAGCTGGGGTCAAAAAGCGAGCGGGTACGTTTCGAGTGGGGTCCAGCAGGGATCGGTTCTTGGCCCTACACTATTGAAGATTGTTCTCAATGACCATGATGAAGACATAAAATCATCCCTGATAAAGTTTGCAGATGATGCAAAGATTGGAGGAGTGGTGTATAATGAAGAGGAAAGGTCACTGAGTCAGAGTGATTTGCATTGCTTGGTAAAATGGGTACAAGTGAACAATATGCACTTTAACATAGCTCAATATAAATGTACAGAGCTAGGAACAAAGAATGTAGGCCAAACTCACATGCTGGGGGACTCTATCCTGGGAAGCCGTGACTTGGAAAAAGATTTGTGGGTTGTGATGGAGAATCAGCTGAACATGAGCTCCCAGTGTGAGCTGTGGCCAAAAGGGCTAACGCGATCCTGGGATGCATAAACAGGAGAATCTCGAGTAGGAGCAAAGAGGTTATTTTACCTCTGTAGTTGGCACTGGTGTGACTGCTGCTGGAATCCTGTGCCCAGTTCTGTTGCCCACAGTTCAAGAAGGATGTTGATAAACTGCAGAGGGTCGGAGAAGAGTCATGAGAATGATTAAAGGATTAGAAATCCTGCCTTGTAGTGATAGACTCCAGGAGTTCAGTCTATTTAGTTTAACCAAGAGAAGGTTAAGGAGTGACTTGATCTCAGTCTATAAGCACCTACGCAGGGAACAAATATTTAATACTGGGCTCTTCTGTCTAGCAGAGAAAAGTCTAACACAATCCAATGGCTGGAAGTTGTAGCTAGATAAATTCGGATTGGAAATAAGGAGCAAATTTTTATCATTGAGAGTAATTAACCATTAGAACAATTTACCAAGGGTCATGGTGGATTCTCCATCAGTGACCATTTTAAATCAAGACTGGGTGTGTTTCCTGTAGATCTGCTCTGGAAATTATTCTGGGGCCATTTTCCAGCCTGTGTTATGCAGGGGGTCAGACTAGGTGATCACAATGGCCCCTTCTGGCCTTAGAATCTCTGACTCTAGTCCCAGCTCTTCCAAAGGGGCTGGAGGGAATCGTCTTCTCTCTCTGCATCCCCCTTAGCCAATGGGAATAAGCACAAGGCCTAAATCAGTCTCTGCACTTTACAACCATTATTCAGCTCGATCCTCTTCTCCGGGTCCATCTGCAAATGTTAATCGCTCCTGTGCCACTGGCCTCTCGTCACCTCATCACCAAGTGTGATCTTCCTCAGTAGTGCCCTCTCCCTCCATCCCCAAATGCCCAGGAGACAAGGCAGCCTTTGCCAATCCAGGCGTGGGCAGAGAAGGGCCCCCCGTCATGGACAGCATCTTGCCAACAGTGCCTGGCCATTAAACCCAGTGGCTCATGTGCCTCTGCTCTTTGCACCTGCCAGGATATCACACCAGGAGCAGGGGGGCCCTCCAGCCACTTGATCCTAAATCACCAAGATTTTATAGGTTAAAGCAACACCGTTAGCTCCACTAACTGGCAACCAGTGCTCCTTAGCAAGCAGGTAGCTGCACTGTGCCCTACGCCTGCGGGGTCCCAGACAGCATAAAGAACAGCACGGCCACCAGTTGGGGTGGAGGGGACAAAACAAGGACAGCTGTGGCAAGGCTGCACCCAAAAGGAAAGGCTTGCCAGGCACAAGCAATTGCGGCTCTTTCCAGCTCGCATGTTCAGGTTCCTAGACTGGGACCTTTGCTGCTCTGGATTTCAGCTGCTATCACTGCACCCAAGAGCAGCCTAGGAATTAGCAAGCAAACGACCACTGTCTTGTTATTTCTTTGCACAGCAGCAGCACTGGCACCCCATCATGGACCAGACCCCATTGTGCTAGGTGCTGTACAAACACCAACTAAAAAGACAGAGCTTGCAGTGGTGCAAACCTGCACTGCATAATGCAGCCACATGCCTTCACTCCAGGCTGCTCACAGAAACCCAGCCTGCCTCCAATCACAGCCTTTTCTGACTGAGCTGGTGCCCGCGCTCCGTCAGCCAAACCCCAGGACCTTCATTTCACTCCACCCACTGGGCCAGTGGAGATGGAGACTGTCATAGAGTGGCCTTGCCCAGGGCGCCCTCCTGTGGCAGGCTGTGGCAGAACAGTCATGCATGCCTCAGTTTCCCTCCTTCAGAGGCCTCAGTAATTCCACACATGCTTACTTGCCTCAGTAATCCCCTCCTTGGGGCCGGTTTATTACAAAAGCAGAGTGCAAAAAGTCAATAACAAAAGCCCAAAACATAACCCAGTTATCACCCACAGTGCACGTAGCCCTTCAAATCACAGGACATCTAGGCCCCCGATGCCCTGAATGCCACATTTCTGCCACACCTGGTCTCTTAGTCGGTCCTTTCCTGTCCATCTGCCAGGTCAGCCAGCCCAGCTCTTCCCAGCAGAACCCCCCCCCCCCCAGCCTCTCTGCAGGGAATACATCCCTCTCGCCTCCCGGCCTGCAGTCCTCTCCAGCCCTCTGGCTGGGGGTGCTCAACCGGCAAACTGCTCTTGCTGCTTTCCTGCCTTCATTCTTCCCCCAGGGACCACCTACAGCTTCCTTTGGGGACTTCCTAGCAGCTCTCACCTGCTGATCTCTCACTCCTGGGCAGCTCTTACCTGTCCTTCCCTTGGCTGACCCAGTCTGTTGTCAGGCTGCCCCCTTTAGGGCCCACGTGCCTTCTCCTAAAGCCCAGCTGGGAAGCAGCTGATGAATCATAGGTGCCCTGGCCTCTTCCTTCTTAAAAGGCCAGTTCCATCCTGTGACAGAGACAGAGAGTGAGAACCACCTGCCTGCTAGAAAGCTCCCAGCCCAGGCCCTTCTGACTGTATGAGAACAGGGGGTGAGCACTCTAGGTTATACTGTAATGGCAGGCAGCACCAGGCGGTGCTGTTACACATAGTTTTCCTGGTGCTTTTTCTTAGCATTTGTCTAGGCTGATTCCCCACTCTGGTACTCTGACCTTGGCTGGGTAGATGCTGCCACCAACCAAATGCAAAACTGCTTGAAACCCAGGAAGGCGCACTTGGGAATTCCTTCCTGTGGGGTACCTCAAGCCCTTTCACCCCCCCCCAAGGAAGAGCTGAGAAAGGAAAACAACGAAATCAGTCGTTGTCGCCAGCTAATTAAAAAAAGTGCACAAACCTCTTAAGACACAAAAATCCAAATCCTGTTCTTAAAAAAGCGTAAATGTTATTAAAAACAAAAAGAAAGAAAATACATCTGGCTCTTAGGCTTTTACTAGATTTAAAAAATCCCACTTACAAAAAATAAACATCAAGAATAACCTTCTTGAGGTCCAGCTTAAAGTTTACAAGCAAAACAAAAGCTTTTGGGGTTAGCACAGAGGAGTCCACAAGCCTTATAAAATAAAAGAAATAAACCTAATTGCGTCTTTCTAGACATTTCTGATCTACTTACATATCTAGGTTTCCAAATAAGCAATTTCTACGTATTTTCTGATGAGTCTGATGATTTTCATACCTGGCCTTCAGCTTCTCACAGCATAACTGCTGCCCTGTTCCCCTCTTCCTCAGAGAACAACAACAGACACAAAGGGAAAGTTTTTTTTCCAATTTTAAAAAGTTCTAGCTCTCCCATTGGCTCTTTTGGTCAGGTGCCCATTCCCTTCCTTTACCTGTGGACTTTTTTAACCCTTTACAGGTAAAGCAAGTAGAGAACAGCCTCTAACAGGGATTTTTTAGCTAACTAGCTGGCTGGGTGTCCATAAAAGGAGCTCCCCGCAGCCCCCTTCATTTATCACAGCATGCAAGCAAGTTTTGATAATTGGGAAGACATGTGGCAGTGGTGGTAATTTTTTGTAGAGGCATTTCAGGGGATAGGGAGGTACAGAAGCAGCGGGAGAGTTTTCTGTCTGCCTTGGACTCTGACCAGAGTCAGCTCTCAAGGCAGAATTGCTCCCTGGGATCCAGGCTTTGGTGCTGGGCTCAAATTCCCAGAAGAAGGGACAGCCCTGTATGCTGTTTGACCCCCTCTCTTCCATGACTGGTGTGCATGTGCAGATAAAGTAAGTGATACTTAGAATAAACCCATTTCTCCTCCCTGGGATGCTGACCTACAAGGCGAAGGCCCCAAACATCTGCTACCACTTGGCAGAGGGGAGGCACTGGTGTCAGAAGAGGACCCTGAATTGGAAGGAGAGGCAACAATATTAATGTGAAAGCTATATACTAAAGGCTCTCCTGCTCCATGGAGTCCTTTGCCTCTGGATAGCAATGGAAATCTGGGGAGTTTGATTTCTTTATCAGAAAGCATGTTTTCTGTCCCCTCAGCCTCCTGATTCAGCATCTGAGAGGTCAGCAATGTTGTGCTGACAGCTCACTACCCCCATGCTTTTGTGGAATGGATTCCAGGTGCTCTCTAGAACCAGGGTGACCCCCTCTCAGCGCCCTGCAGGACACTACAAACATCCCAAAGGCCCTTTGCTGACTCCTGCATTCCCTAAGGTCAGCTTCAGCAGCTCAATCCCAGGTTTCCATTCCTCTCCCCTACCTGCGTGGTTTGGCAACACAAAGGTTAGCACTTATCTCTGATCCACCCAGTTGTCTGTCCGTTGGTTTTATCTCTCTGGCGGGTCGGCAGGGGTCAAGTATCTGTCAAAGGTTTGCAATCCGCACTGCAATGCTGCTGGTAACTGCCATGCACAGGAGACAAAGAAGGGCGGCACCGCTTACATTCAACCAGCAGCGACAGCTGAAAAAGTGAGCAAAATCAAAATAGCAAAACCTTGGGATATGGCCAGTCAGCAGTTTACCCAGAAGTGACAACCCCAAGTGCTGGGCCCCCATACACATGAGTCTGGCTAAAAAAAGAATGAGATTTCAAGCCTTTCGAGTTCACATTTTCATGCTTTCCCTCACAGTCATGAAGGATAGAAATTAATTTTTTTTTAATGAAAGCTGACCTTCTGATGGAATCACCTGACTCCAAGAGCTGGAGCTTTAAGAAAAGCACCATTTCTTGCAAGACTCCAAATCAAACCATGAGAGTGGGCAACACTTCTTGCTCCAGTTGCCTCTGTACAAGAAACAAGGGCATGGGAAGGCTAGCAGGGGTTATTCTCTTCCCATAGGTTGCAGTGGCCCTTGCATTGTATTAGTAGCATTTCTACAAAGAACTGAGGCTTTGGTGGGAAAATTATGTGCAGTGCAGAATAATAGAGAAGGAAGATCCCTGGTGCACCAGATCTTCATTGATTAAAC
>NW_020665188.1:3506691-3513730 GCF_002925995.2 Terrapene triunguis | reverse complement strand
CTGGGGAGGTGAGGGCCCTGCACCTCCCCCTCTTGCCTAAGCTCTGCCCTGGGGAGATGAGGGCTCAGCCTGACGACAGACACTACCTGAGTCATCCCCATGGGGATCCAAGAGCTTCTTCCGCTAAAAAGCCATTAGCCAGTGTTGAGTTTAAATAGGTAAAGGGCAACCCATGTTTGGGGACTTGACAGGCTGTTGCCAGGTGACTGGAGAGTCATTGGAGAGCTATGGTGTTTCTGTAGGCGCTAGAGCCATCTGCCCTGCCTCCAGGGGCAGCAAACCCCACTCCATGGAAGCAGGAGCCCAGCCAAGGGATGTGGTGTTTCTCCATGAACACTGGGTAGTTCAGAGCTCATATTGTTTTTCCCCAGGCTTGCAAACTCATACATTGCCCTCCTAGGTTGTTAAATCAGTGTTCACAATTATTCTGTATTATTTGCCTAGGAGCCTTCATTATGGACCAGTACACCACTGCACTAGGCGCTATACAAACAAATACCCAAAAAGACAGTTCCTGCCTCACAGGGCTGCCAATCTAAGTAATAGGTGCATCAGGCCAACATTAGGCCGAGACACCACTCAAGCAATTGAGCCCAAAGTCAGCACAATATTAGATGTACACTGCACCTTCCTCCCCTCCAAAACCAATTCTTTAAGACCAAGAAAAAATTCCATGCACACATCTCAGCCCATGGAAGTGGCCCTAAAATAACAAACACTTGTGGGTGCCAGTGTACAACAGGGAAAAACATCAGTTTCAGGCTTCTAAAGGGATCAAAATAAAGCCAAGCGGGAGGAGAAACAAAGATGGTCAGAGTTATAGGGAATACCTAGACAGAGGCACAAAATTATGCGACAAACCAAGTGATAGAAGATAGAGCTCCAGGAGTCAGATCCTTCTTGGTGTGCTGAATTGAAACAACAGGTCTGGGTTTAACTAAGAGCTTGTCCACACAGGGAAATTGATCAGAAGAGCTATTGTGGAATAGCTCCCTGGTGGTAACTCTGTTCCAGAATAATTGGGGCCCTTTGTGAGCTTATTCTGCAAGAGCTATTCTGGTCAATTTCCCCTTGTAGACAAGCGCCATCTAACTCCATTCAAAGGTTTCCTGTCAGCCCCCAACCAATGTTTGTTAGGAGAAAGTTGCAGCAGAAACAGGGGGAAGGCAGCTGCCTGCTATTTTTCCAGATTATTTCACTTTCTTAGAATTTCCTCTCTTGGTTTCTTCTTTTTTTTTTAAATCAACAGTTTTTGACAGCTGGAAAAAAATAATATGTTTTGGTTGCCACGGCAATGGACTTCCAAACTTTAGATGGGTTGTAAGGAATGCCAAGAGCTCCAGGACAGCCAATAATGTTCAAGGGGAAATTAACATAATTTCCAGAAAGTAGCATGCACAATCTGGCCATTCCTAATCGTGCATGTGAGTAGCTTTGTACATAGACACTGATGCTAGTGTCATACCCATGTTTACTCTGCACAATACGGCATTGACCGCAGAGCATTGGCCACTGTTCTTCTTGTGCATGCCATGGGATCACAAGACTAGGCTCTCATCAGCATGGTATTTCTTCATACTGAATCTTAGGCAAAAGAAATAATAAATAAATATTGTACTTTAAGGCTATAAAAATGTGGGTGGGAAGATTTTCCAGCATGTGTCACTTTCCATTAAATCTGATACACACATTCTGCATCGTCTGTTTGTGGTTTTGTCCCTGACACCCATCTCGGATTTAGGAATTTGTAACTCTTTCTCACCACCCCTAGTTTTTAATGCACCCTGGAGAATTGGAATAGAGGCTGAACTGACACAACTTCAGAGCCAGTGCAATGCATTACCTCTGTGGTTTTTGGACCAACAGACTAATAGGATCCAGCTGAATAACTTCAAAGGCATCAATCCAATGGCTTGTTCCAATGGGTCCTGCCAACGTGTACCATGATAGGTGGATTTCCCATTTCATTTTCCACCTACCATTTAATAGTAAACAAAGGGACTGTCCACTGATCTGCGATCCCTGAAACACTTTTGAAATGTACAGTTGGTGGTGTTAGCATATGTTCCATGTAATTCCTGGAGCTAGTGAGACAACACTAAACTTTCCTCTGGGAAGAATAATTACACTCTAGGGCCCAATCCTGCAAATGATGCCATCCTGGCACCCATGCAGAGCCCCATGGAAATCACTGGGGTGGGTCTACCTATACACAGCCAGTTGGAGAATCAAGTCTGAGTTTAGCTACAAAATCCAGAGAGAGGAATAAAATACAGTCAAATGAAATAAACGTCAACAGTGATACCCAAAGAGTCTCCCTGAAATCAGTGAGACTATTGAAGAAGTAAGGTAGTACTCACCTTGGGTAAGGATGTCGCCATCTGGCCTCTAATGAAAAGAGGGTACAGCAATGTCCCCTAACAGTTTAAGACAAGATACCACATGCAAATGAAACAATATTTCTACTGCAACATAATCTGGCCTACAGAAGAGACATTTAATTCCCTTTAGAAAGGTAGCATTGAAACTTCGACGCGTTATGATGCAACCAAAGAGGAGTTAATTCCCAGGCTGGCAGGGTTGGCTCCAGGCACCAGCTAAGGAAGCAGGTGCTTGGGGCGGCCAATACAAAGGGGCGGCACTCCGTCTGCTTTTGGGGCGGCCCGTCCGGGTCTTCGGCGGCGGGTCCCTCAGTCCCTCTCTTTCTCTTTGAGTTGCCGCTGAAGTGCCGCCGAAGAGGAAGAGAGGGAGTGAAGGACCCGCCACCGAACTGCTGCCGAAGAATGGAGTGGCGCAATTGAGCTGCTGCCGAAGTGCCGCCGATAAGCTTTTTTTTTTTTTTTTTTTGCCGCTTGGGGCGGCAGAAAACCTGGCGCCGGCCCTGCAGGCTGGGCATCTTTGCTTAAGTCAATTTTCATTTTGAGGGAGATGTTCAAGATCACAAAGAGGAGTTGGGTGCCTCCCTGCCTTTTATGCTTTTGAAAATCTCCTGCTTTGCTTTTGCGATTACTTTGCTTTTAAGGCTCCTCATGCTTCAAATCCTAAAGATCTTGAGGCTTTTTAGGAGCTACAAGAATTGAACAGAGGCTTTCCTGCTGTCATTTTTATACAGGGGGAAATTCAGGCCCTGTTGAAGTGAATGAGAGTTTTGCCATTGACTTCAGTGGACCCAGGATTTCACCCATCAAGCAAACAAATTACTAAATGAATGCATTGATCTTTCTGAACTGGACTGTGCTGAGCAGAAGTTGTCCACACAGTTTTCCTTTGAAAATGACAAATGCCTACCTGTAATCTCAGCTCCGCCTTCTTTTGGATTTGGCAGGAAGTTGGACTGATGTACATGTTTTCCTCTGAAATGCCTTGTATGTCTGGTCTGTGCATGAGTTTCTACATATGCACCTCCTTATTCATTCCCCAATTTTTATACACACATATACAAAATTACTGCTATGAAGGGAAAAAAAACAAATGCAGGCAGCTAACCTACATGTAAATATCTATACAGCTAGGAACAAAGAATGTAGACCATACTTACAGGATGGGGACTCTAGGAAGAGTGAACCTGAAAAAGATTTCGGAGTCATGGTGGAACATCAGCTGAACATGAGCTCCCACTGGGAAGCTGTGGCCAAAAGCGTCAATGTAATCCTGGGATGCAAACACAGGGGAATCTTGAATAGGAGTAGGGAGGTAGTTTTATCTCTGTTTCTGGCATTGGTGCGACCACTGCTGGAATACTGTGTCCAGTTCTGGTGCCCAGTATTCAAGAAAGATGTTGATAAATTGTAGAGAAGTACTATGAGAATGATTAAAGAATTAAAAAACCTGCCTTGTAGTTGTCGATCCCTGAGTTCAAGGATGATTGTCTTCCATAAAATGATAGCCAGTTAGCGCTGGTGGATCCACAGGTGGTTAATGAGACTGATCCAGGATTTGCAGATCTTGTCACAGATGGGGCAGACATTTCCCACTGGAAAGGCGGATCTGGATTGTTCAGTTGGGCTGTGGCACGTTTGTCCTCCTTTCCCATTTCTCCATTGGATCTCAAAATACTGAGATCCTTGCCACAAGGTCCCTTTCCATTTTGATTGGTCGAGGGCTTGGGTTTCCCATGAGTTTATGTCAATATTGCACTTCTTCATGTTGACTTTGAGGATGACTTTGAAGTGCTTTTTTTGCCTGCCTGTCTTCCATTGGCCCTGGCTCAGTTGTGAGAACATGACCTGCTTCGGGACTCGATTTTCTGGCATTCAAAGAACATGACCAGCCCAACGGAGTTGGTGGTGGGTGATTGTAGCTGGAGGTTTTGGCTTGGGACAGAACACTGATGTTGTTGCGTTGGTCATCCCACTTGTTTTGGAAGATCTCGCAGAGGCACCATTGATGGTATCGTTCAAGAATCTTGAGGTGCTACTGTACGTGACCCAGGTTTTGCACCATACAGGAGAGCAGGGACAACAACAGCTGGGTACACGAGAAACTTGGTTTGATTTTTGATGTCACGATCTTCAAAGACACGTTTTCTCAAGCATCTGAAAACTGCACTGGTTCATTGAAGGTGGTGTTGAATATCCTCGTCAATGTCAGCTTTCTGTGACAGCTGCTGATGGTAAAGGAAATGCTTGACGTTCTCCAGGGTCTCTTTATTGATCTGCCTTTTTGGAGCAGGATCCTGGTGATTTGGAGTCTGTTGGTGCATACTTTCATTTTCTCAGAGAAAACAGCAAATATTTTTTGAAGATCTTCTTCTGGGTGATCTTCTTCTTGGATTGGAGGCGATTGAGGTTGAAGAGCTTGCCCTCCCTTCTGTATTGGATGTCAAGTCCAGAGGGGAGCTTGTCAGCATGACTTATAGTGACTCACGCAAGGAGCTCAATCTATTTAGCTCAGCAAAGAGAAAATTAAGGGGTAATTTGATTACAGTCTATAAATACCTATATGGGGAACAAATATTTAATGATGGGTTTTTCAATCTAGCAGAGAAAGATATGAGATGATCCAGTGGCTGGAAGTTGAAGCTAGACAAATTCAGACTGAAAATAAGGCATAAAGTTTAAGTGGTGAAAATAATTGGAACAATTTATCAAGGGTCGTGGTGGATCCTGCGTCACTGACAATTTTTAAAATCAAGATGGGGTGTTTTTCTAAAAGCTCTGCTCTAGGAATTATTGTGGGGAAGTTCTCTGGCCTGTGTTAGACAGGTCAGACTACAGGATTATAATGGTCCCTTCTGCGATTGGAATCTTTGACTCTGTGAAAACCTCAACAATGTTTGCAGTCATAATTTTTATTTCCAGCTAAGCAGAGGGACCCCTGTTAACTGACCCCCCAGTTAAAAGCATGTTCCTTATTTAAGGATAAAATGGATAATTTTTTCCCCCTCATTGCATCCCTGCAATACCTGTGTCATCTCGGGTAACAGCACTGAAGCTGAAGTGGGATTTCACTGAAGTGGAATTATTCTGGATTTATATCAATGTAACTGAGATCAGGCTCTGGCCCAGAAAGCTCTGGGAAGCACATGCCTGCTAGCAACAAAAGATACAACGAGCTACTACTCAGCGATATGCCCAGCTAATGCTAGGCTGGTGACTCCAGAAGTGTCTGCAGAATTTAACCTTCAGAATGTAAGGGCCCCCACAGAGCATCGGCAGCTTAGAGATTAAAGTTAACTGGCTTGAAAAGATCTGTTTAGTTTGACAAGCCTGTGGTGTTTAGATGCTGCATGTGATTATTAGAACTGGGAGCACTGGCTGTTGGGAGTCTGAAAGGACAGAAAACAGGAAGGAGGGGGGAGGAGTTGAGGAGGCTGGGAGAGTTACAGAGTGTGCAGCTACAGCTTGGTAAAGAGATTTCCACTGTAAATAAAGTTCTGTTGAAGTTTGTTAATACCTTGCCTGGTGGATACAACATTTTGGCGACAAGGATGGATCTTCTGCCTCTGAACCCACCTGCACCCTTTCTGCAAAGCCCAAGTGAGCCTCCAATTGCTTTTACTGTCTGGATCCATATGTTTGAGACTTATCTGCTTGCAATCAGTGCTACAGAGATTTCTGAAGTAAGAAAGAGTGCTCTGCTAATCCACTGCCTTGGAGCAGAAGGGCAGCGTATATTTTATACTTTTCCCCTTGCAGACGATAAATATGAGACTGCACTCACTGCATTCAAGAACTTTTTTATGCCAAAAGTGAATGTAGTAGCTAATCGCTACAGATTTCGCCAGCGTGAGCAGAAACCAGGGGAGACTATAATGCAGTATATTGCTTCCCTGAGGAGTCTGATTGTAACTTGTGACTTCGGGAATATGGCAGATGAGAAGATTAGAGACCAGCTCATTGAGAAAACAACCGTGGTTCGTGTAAGAGAACGCTTACTTCTAGAACCACAATTTACACTAGAAAAAGCAATAACCACTGCTACTCAGATTGAATCAGCTACAGCTGAAGCCAAAATAATGAGCAAGGGTACAGGAGGCCCAGTCCAGGCTGTGACTCCTTTGCAGAAAAGTTCACTATCACTGCAGACAAACAATTGCAAAAGGAAAACTAATGAAAAGCCACTGAATCAGCAAATGCAAAATACAGTAAAAGCATGCTTTCACTGTGGATCCCCACAACATCTTGCAAGCTACACAGGATGTCCAGCAAAAGTAGCTCAGTGCAATCATTGCAAAAAGATTGGGCATTTTGCTAAAGTATGTCGCAGTAGCCAGTTCAATCAACAGGTGCATGCAGGTACAATACCAGATGTTACTGTGCTGAGTGTAGACAAAATCACTACTGCACATATTCCAGAACAGATAAAGTGCACTGTAAATGTTTCTGCCATACCCTCAGGCAAATAACACTCTATTCAGCTAATGTTGGACAGTGGCTCAGCAGTATCTATACTACCTGATTCCAGGGCCGGCTTTAGCAAACGCGGGGCCCGATTCATGGGGGCGGGGCTTGCAGCAAGCCCCACCCCCAGGAATCGAGCCGCGCTCCGGCCGGGGTTGCCGGGCTTGGGTCCGACCGGAGCCGCGCCGGGCCGGGCC
>NW_020665188.1:3452369-3506291 GCF_002925995.2 Terrapene triunguis | reverse complement strand
TGCATCAGCAAAGCAGGCCTCAAGCTCAATAGGTCCAAATGCAAATTTAGACAAACTGAACTCTCCTTTCTGGGGCATACAATTTCACAGGCTGGACTAAAACCTGATCCAGATCATATCCTGGCAATTTCAAATGCTCCTCCTCCAACAGATTTGCAAACCTTACGTTCCTTCTTGGGTCTTACCTCCTGGTATGCAAAATTCATTCCCAATTATGCTTCTGTCATTGAACCGTTACGCGAATTACTACGGAGAAGTTCAACCTTAGTGTGGACAACGGATGCACAAGCTAGTTTCGAAAGGGTGAAAGACTTGATTGTACATAGTCCAGTACTTGCACTATTCAGTCCCGCATTGCCCACAATTGTAACTACTGATGCTTCTGATTATGGACTTGGGGCTGTCCTCACACAACTTCATGAGGACAACACAGAGAGGACTGTTGCATTTGCTTCAAGGACACTAAGTAATGCTGATAGAAAATATTCTACAGTTGAAAAAGAAGCACTTGCTTGTGTCTGGACTACTGAAAAATGGAGAACTTACCTGTGGGGCCGCATGTTCAAGTTGCGCACAGACCACAGCCCTTTGATGACGTTGCTCACCATGAAAGGACTGGGAAGAGTAGGATATCGTATTACTAGATGGTCTGCAAGACTACTCTCTTTCAATTATAAACTGGAATATAAGCCTGGAAATGAAAATGTGGTAGCTGATTGCCTTTCTCGCCTGCCTTTGCCTGCACCAGATGGTCCACCGGAGGATGAGGATGTAGTAGATGCGCTTATTACAAGCACTCTTACTGCAGTTACAAGAGAACAATTTCAAGCTGCTTGTTCAGTGTGTCCCATTCAACAAAAATTATGGGAATTTCTGACGGCCCAGTAACCCTAAAAACCTTGACCCAGTTTTGCTGCCTTATTTTAGAGTTCTGGATGAACTTTCTTTGCTCGATGGCTGTGTGCTACAAGGTACACACTGGCTACTTGTGCCAGAAGGATTACAGTCAAAACTCATACACCTGGCACATGATACTCATCAGGGAATTGTCAGAACCAAACAATGACTATGGGATCTGTATTGGTGGCCAGGAATGGACTCTCAAACTGAAGAACTCATAAAATCCCGCGTCACTTGCCAAATGCATGATAAGACAGCAGTGACATGTAACCCTCCATTACAGCCTGTTCCTCTTCCTGAATCTGCATGGGAAAAAGTGGCAATTGACATTGTAGGACCCTTTGATACTGCTTCACTTGACTATCGTTATGCCATCACTTTAGTAGACTATTTCAGCAAACGGCCTGAGGTAGCGTTTACATTGCAAATTTCTTCTGCTACAGTAATTAAGTTCCTCTCTTCAGTTTTTAGCCGGGAAGGTAACCCCAAAGAACTGGTTTCAGATAATGGTAGTCAATTTACTTCCCGGGAGTTTGAAACTTTTCTAGCAGAGAGGAACATTTTACACAGGAGGTCATCCCTATATTACCCTCAAGCTAATGGGGAAATCGAACGGTTTAACAGAAGTTTGAAAGAGAGTTTGCAAACAGCTAAACTGGAAGGGCGATTGTGGATACCCTTCACTACTGATTTCTTGCAAGCATACCGGGCTACACGACATGCCATAATGCAAAGATCAGCCGCAGAGTTACTGCATGGGAAGCAGCTGAATACTAAACTGAACACTGCTGGATTGTTAAAGGCACAACCCGATGCCCCAAACAAGGATGATGTGAGAAAGACAGTTGAACAGAACCAAGCAAAGTCTAAGGCTTTCACAGACAAACGGCGGGGTGCTAAGGAACCAAAGTTTGAGTGTGGTTCCTTTGTTATGTAAGCAGAGTCAGGATGAGCTCTACCCTGACATCTGGTGGTGAATTATGGCGAGTGTGGAAAAGAACTCCAGGGGCGGATCTTGTTTGCATAGGCCCACCCACACGCATAGCATGAGCCCACAGCAACCGAAAGTGGTTACTTTGGCTGGTGTGGGATCCCCAGTTTCTCTGTTATTGGGGCAGGAAGAATAAAGTTTTGTTACCCTGATTCTGTGAATCAAGGCCAGTGGAACTGTTGTATGACAGAAGGACTGAGTGAATCCTTCACCATTACCTAAGTAGCATTTGCTTGTCAAGGGGCATGGGTTACAAAACCCAGTGAATTGAGAGAGGATGGGGACAGGTATTTGTACCTGATGGTATGGGCCCCCTCTGAGGGTTTGAAGCACCAATTGCACTGCCTCCTCTCTCCACTGTTGAATGTCAGAGCTAACTTTGATTCCCTTAGGAGTCTAGTTACAGGCTGCTGAGCTGAATTCACTTTGGGCCAATGGTGCACCAGCACTGGGGCTCCCCTACTATACTATGAGCTGAAATCACTAAGAGCTGAAATCACAAAAGAGCTGATGTTATTAAGAGCTGAGATCACTGAGTGCTGTGTTAACTAGTGGAGGAGCCTGAAGCTATATTGCTCAGCAGCTGGCAGAGCAATTTGTGGGGACGACTGGAGGAGCAGTGAGCGGCGTGGAGCCTTGCGGGGCCGGTTGGAGTGGCCCAAGGAACGGCGAGCGGAGCTGTTTGCGGGGACGGCTGGAACGGCTCACAGGTCAGTGAGCGGAGCGGAGCGGAGCAGCTTGTAGAGCGGAGCAGTTCGTGGGACGGCAGAAAGTGGACTGGCTCGTGGTAAAGGCTGCGGCGGAACCCCCACGGAGAAACAGACGGCTGGCCAGCCTTGGATCACGTAAGGTGCCCCTTAACACCCTGCGTGCCCCCCCCTTTTTTACTCTGGGGCTGCACTGACCAGGGACAGAGACTTTGGGGGTTGTTGGACTTTTGGGACTTTGGGGGTTGCTGGACCCAAGAGACTTTGGGGGTGTTGGACTTTGGGGACTCTGGGTGATTTTTGGGTTGCTGGATTCAAGAACCAAAGGGAAAGGACACAGCCCAAGTTGCTGGGGTGGGTTTTGCTCATGGTTTGTGTTATGAATCCTGTTTGTGGTGTTTTTTCCAATTTTATGCTGATGTCGTTTACCTCATGTTATTAAACATTTTCTGCTACACTCAGACTCCGTGCTTGCGAGAGGGGAAGTATTGCCTCTTAGAGGTACCCAGGGAGGTGGTATGTAATTGTCCCAGGTCACTGGGTGGGGGCTCGAGCCGGTTTTGCATTGTATTATTGAAACGGAACCCCTAGATACAGAACCCGGCCCTTGTTGCTGCCAACTTAGATGGGCAGAAGGGTTACAGTTAGAATATGAAAACCTGGAATCTTACGCAAAGGGGACCATAAATTCACAGCTCCTCTTAAAATCATAGAGAAGAAGGGACCTTATACCTATCGACTTTCTGATGGGCGGGTATGGAATGCTTCTTATCTTGCACCTGCCTATGCACCAAGAGGAAATTATGCCAACACCCAGTCTGCATTAGATGACTTCACCGTAGAACCAACACAACAAGACATTGTACTGGAACCGGGGCTTGAGAGATGGCCTGTCAGATCCAGACGACCACCTGCCTGGACTAGAGACTATGTTATGTAGTATCTACAGTGTTTTCAGTGTAATATTCCTGCCAACAGTATAGTGTCTTGTTTCATATTTGTTCCTGTGGTTAGAACAACGATGTTTATTTTAAATTGGAAAGTTTCTTAAGAGAGGAGGGAATGTGGTGTTTAGATGCTGCATGTGATTATTAGAACTGGGAGCACTGGCTGTTGGGAGTCTGAAAGTACAGGAAACAGGAAGGAGGGGGGAGGAGTTGAGGAGACTGGGAGAGTTACAGAGTATGCAGCTACAGCTTGGTAAAGAGATTTCCACTGTAAATAAAGTTCTGTTGAAGTTTGTTAATACCTTGCCTGGTGGATACAACAAAGCCAAAATGAAATGTTGCAATTTTTGCAATGGAAATTTCAGCCAAAATCAAGCTTTCCTAGCAGAAAATTTCATTTTTGAAAAAGCCAACTTTCAGACTGGAAAATGTTTCATCTGGAATTTCTTGACCTGCCCTAGTGCTTGATGACTCAACCCTAGTGTTGTTTTAACATATTTTTAATGGAATGTCCTTTAGGTTAAAAGACTTTTTAAATAATAGAAATAACTGCAACGACTATTCCCTTTCTCCTGGTCTCAGAATACACAGTCATGTTCATTTGAATCCATCCTGGATGCTCTCTGTCCCTCTCAGACTGGACAATTCATGCGTAGCATGGAGCCATACCGTAGACTCCATTATTAAGGCTTTAACCACCTGACCATCATATAAGTCTGAGACTTACTTCACCCCTGAGCTTACTCAAGAAGTTGGGTTTTTGCCTGGAATTTCTCAGGCATTTCTCTGTCCAGAGGACAATTTGTTTTGTAAAGTTTGGTATGAATTATCCAGGTTCCCTTGGAGATAGGAGAGTGTGAAATATGAGGGGCTTTTGCTTTTGGAAAAGTCTTAGAATTTTATTTTGGAACACCGTGTCACAAATATCTTTGGCTGCAGGTTTGTTTTAGTTCCAGGTTTGTTTTAGATGTGAACTTTGCATATTTTTAGGAAGGATGGGTGGTTAATTTTAAGTTCTCTGCAATGGACCTTTGAAAATCTAGTTCATCCTGTCCTGGCAGAATATATAGATGTAGGCAGTTAACCCTCTAGTGATCTACACTTATCTGATCTTTCTTTCTTTAGAAAAATCAAATTCTAGACATTTTTGTGCAAAGACAGGCTTGAAAATGTAAACTGATCACTGAGGTTCAGAGTGTATCTCAAAAATTGTCATTCAAAGCTCCCATGCACCCATGGCCGGCTCTAGGTTTTTTGCCGCCCCAAGCAAAAAAATCCCCCCCCCCCCGGGTTCTCACCCCCACCCCACCCGCACCCCCTGCCGCCCCAGCCCTGGGCTCTACCCCCCACCCCCTGCCACCCCCGCCCTGAGCTCCCCCCCACCAGTGCTGACTCCGCCCGCTCCCCCCTCACCTCCAGCCGGTCTGGTGCTGGCAGGGTCGGGGTAAGCAGCAGGGCTCCCAGGCCACGCCTCAGCCCAGGGTCCCTCCAGCCAGGGCTCCCACCTCCAGGACCGGCCGGGACCCGGGAGGGCAGAGCCAGGGGACCTCCCTGGCAGGGGACTGAGGAGCCCCAGAGGGAGCGGAGCCCTGGAGAGCGGGATGTGGGCCCTGCACGGCAGCGCCCTGCCCTCTATGGCCCCACTGCTGCTTCTGGCCGCCCTGCCGCAGTCCCCGGGCGGCTCGGGCCGCTTCGCCCAGCCCCGGCTGCCGCCGGGGGGGCGGTCGCCCTGCGGCATCTGCAGGCAGCTCCGTGTGCTCCGAGGGGCGGCCCCCAGCCCGAGTGTCCCCCGCTAGGAGCCTGCCCAGCCCAGCCACAAGGTGCGGGTGCTGCTCCCCCGCGGCGCGAACCGCAGTGGCCCCAGGGCGACGTGCTGCTGCTGCCAGGGCCGGCTCTAGGCTTTTGCCGCCCGAAGCAAAGAAAGAAAGAAAGAAAGAAAGAAAGAAAAGATGGCCAGAATGCCGCCCTTGAAAATGTGCTGCCCCAAGCATGTGCTTGGTTTGCTGGTGCCTAGAGCCGGCCCTGCATGCACCCCCTCCCAACCTGTTCTTTTTACCCCTCTCTTCCTACACAACAGTGACCAGCCACCAGAATTCCTACCTCAAGTTTGTGCTCCTAGCAGCTGATCTCTTCACCTACACACACCAGAAGGACATGTTGTGGTGGATTCTCCACCTCAAGGAACCTTGTTCTGTGGTCCAGTGGCTTCCCTAGCAACATGACTCTCCAGAAATTGCCCATATATACATCCCTGCCCCATCCACGCTACACTGATTGACTGCAGATGTCAGAAGGGCACAGTTGCCTTATCACACTGTGGCATGTGTGTGGAATGTATTACATTTTACTCTGTAGTCCAAACTCTTAAGAATGGGCTTAACTTTAAGCATGTGGAGGAGTCTCACTGAATTCTGTGAAGAGCTGGCCAAAAAACGATCCATTTGAAATGTTGTTTCATCAGAAAATAGCCTGTTTCCAAAAGCCATTCCTTTTCAAATCTGTCAGGTTTTTTGACAAAAAAACAAATGAAAAGAAAACAAATAATTTTTCATATTTTGAAAACTTTGTTTTTTGTCCTTTTTTCCTATTTTTTCTCCCCATTTTCCTTTTTACCATGGAAAAGGGAGGAAATAACAGGAAATAAGGGAGAAAAAGGGGCAATCCCCATAAAAAATAAAAACTGATTTTTTTTAAATGGGCTTTTTGTCAAAAAAAAAAAAAAAGGACAAATTTGGAAAGAAACAAAAATGTTCCATGAAAATATCCATTTAGAAAAAAAAAATCCGTTTTTGGTTTTCAAAAACAGAAAAGTTGTCAGGTTTTGATTTTTTGTCAAGAAACCGACTATATCCCTGGGAAATTTAAGGAAAAAGAATTTTTTTGGAAATGTCCTACAAAAAACAATTGGCATTTTCCAACCAGCTGGGCTTCTATGAGGCTACTCATGTGCTTTGGAGCCCGTTCCAATGCCCATCCAAGACAATGAGAACTCTTCCAGTGGTCTTTAACATGCCAGGTTTCTAAAGTTGTGGTAATATTTACGAAATCCGGATATCTATAGTCAGTGGACAGGCATCGAAGATCAGAGATGAAGTTCTTCGAGGAACCCTAACTCTGAGTTCCCTTACTTTCAAATGTTTTTTAATGACCACGACATGCTAATAATAATGTTTTCAATTGACTGAGCTGAATTTCAAGCCTTAGCTATCTTAACATATTTGCCTGAGAATTTTTCAGTTCACTGTCTTTGGCCCTGACCCTGTACCATTAACATCAATGGGCGCTTTGCCATTGACTTCAATAAGTGTAAGATCCAGCCCTTAGTAAGGTCTGGGCAGTTCTTTCCTGGCCAGCGTTCTCTTTAACTGACATAGGATCAAAGTTTCACACTGGCCTGTGACTCTGGCAGTTATTACACAATGAAAAGTACTATTTTTATTTTAAAGTAGAGTTAATAACAATAGTGACATTTGAAGTCAGCCCTAATAATCCAATAGTCCCTTCTGACCTTAAAAATCTCTGAACGTTGGAAACCAGAGATAAAGGTATCTGTAATACTAGCAAAACATGAAAAGTAAAAGGAAGGGAAAAGCTGAGAGGCATCAGGCTTACCTGTATCAGTTCTGGCTCAGAGGATACAGGCCCCAAGTCAGGAAAGCACCTGGGCATGTGCTTAGCTTTGAGCACATGCTTAATTTCCATAAATCCATGAACGTAAGCATGTGTGTAGGTGCTGTCCTGCATAGGGATGCTTTCCTGAATCAGGGCCAGAATACAGAGATCTGTGATGTTTTACTAAGAATAAAAACATGAAGTGCTGTATAAAAGGGATGTTGGCAAATGGGATCTGTGAAGGATGAAACATTGCACGTTCTGAGATAAGTATCCAGGCTTAGTTGTTGCACGTTAAATGCAGAAAGTGGAGTCCAAAGTAAAGATAAACCCTACCCACACGAGCAGTCCCACTGAAACTCACACAAGGAAGGGAAGCATGATTTGGCCCTGAGTTGTAGTCTTGTTTGTCTTTTACTTTGTACATGGTTTCCTCCAGGAATACTTGACCCGTGTGTAATCTGTTCTCAGATAGCCGGGGGTGGTTGGCTCTGCACAACATTGTATTGCAGCAGTCAGCAGTGCAGCTGGATGAGCTGATGGGGTGTGTGAGCATAGCACAGGACGGCCCACAGAAGAGCTGGAGTTGTTTAAGTCAGTACCTGGTTTTGAGAGGTTTTCATTATTTGTATGTCATTCAAGGTTGAGGCCCTGGTCCAGCAGAGTACTTAAGCACATGCTTAACTTGGAGCACATGAGTAGTCCCACAGCTAATCTCAAACTATTCCGTGGTTCCAAGATCTCATTAACACACATTCTGTCTGTGCAAGTCTGCAAGGACTGCTAGCCTCAGATCTGACCTCATCTAGGAGATTTGCAGGGCAAGCACCGAGGCTACTGTGCATAGGGTAACAAATCCACGATTGATTCATACAGTCACCAATTATAAAGCCAGGAAGTCACTGGAACTATACACAAGCTTAAAAATAACCATGTGCTTAATTGCTTTGTTGGACTGGGGTCTTAGTAATGATCTGTGCTTTTTAATGTATTGCCAACATCTTCATTTTGTGTTTGCTCTAAAAAAAAGGCAGTTTCTGCCTTCAAATGCATCCGTGCTACCTCCATGGATTCCAGTGGGAGCTGGGGGGCATGGATCAGCATTCATGCCGCACTCCACATCACTATCCGGCCTGGGGAAGCTAATGATCCAAGCAGCAGACCAAATTGGCTGATGAATCCTGGTCACATGCCACCTGCGGCACGTTGCACATACGCTAAGGAGTGGGAGCTGCATGCAGGTTTCCAGGGCTAGAGTTTGGCCTTAAAATGCAACTGTGAAACCTTCATTGAAAATGGCTCCATTCTTGATATGGAGGGAATTTGTCAGCCTAATGGCTTGAGAAGCACACCCCACAGATGTTTTGGGGTTACAAGTCTCAAATGCACTTACATTCAATTCATGGAGACTTTATGGACATAAACTCCACAAGGGTTGCCAAAGTTTGAGAGACACACAGAGCCCTCAGATCTCTGCCAGCACTAAGGTCTGCCCAGGCCAGGGCTACCCTTTGTCCTGGGGCTTGATCCGCTGTGTCGATTCAGCAGCAATGTCCATTCCTGAGCCAGTGGCTCAATGCCACCACTCACCTAGAAGCAAGTATAGGTAGCAGCTGAAAGACATCCCCTGATATCAGCTACTGTGCTTTTGCAGCTGCATGGCACTTCACGCTCCTTGTGGGAAAGGGTTCCATCATTATGTTCCCCTGGTGGGCAGGGCCGGTGCAAGGATATTTTGCGCCCTAGGCGAAACTTCCACCTTGCACCCCCTTTCCCTCCCATAACATCGGTTCATTGAGGGGCAAATCCCAACGAGCTTTTACAGACCCCAGGGGCCAACCTGCCCAGGGACTAGATGTGCCCAGGGCCTGCTCCCCAGACCAGGTTCCCCCCTCCCTGCCCCCTGAACTCCCCTGGAGGCTGCACAGCCTCCCCTTGAGCCCTCCCCACCCCACCCCGGCGGCCCCCGCCCCGAGTCCACTCACTGGCTTTGCTGGGCTTGGGCCGCTGCAGCAGCTCGGCAGGGAGGAGCTGCCTTCTGGGGGCTCCTGGGGGCTCCTGCAGCAGATGCATGTGGGCAGAGGCCCCCGTGCGCCCCCCCCGGCTCCCGCCTCGCCGTGCTCAGGCTCTGCGGCTCCCAGGAGTGTGAGCCGCCGCCGCCGCCGCCACCGCTGCCCCTCCTGGAGCAGGCTCAGGGCCCTGCGCCCTGGCAGCAGCTCACATGCCTGGGAGCCGCAGAGCCCGAGCGTGGCGAGGGGGAAGCTGGGGGGCGCATGGGGGCCTCTGCCCACATGCATCTGCTGCAGCCTGCAGGAGCCCCCCGGGGGGGGTGCGCCAGGCCGCAGCCTGGGCAGGAGGGGTGGGGGGGCGCGGCTGCTCCCCTCTAGCGGCGCTGCCGCCTTTGCAGGGCTCCTGCCCCCCTGCACCGCACCGGCTCCTCCATGGCTGGGGTCACTGCCCCCGCAAGCCGACGCTCTGGCTCTCCGGTGCCTCCAGAAGGCGGCTCCTCCCTGGTGAGCCAGGGCACTGCTTTTTGGTGCCCCCAGGGCCGTCCTTAGGATTTATGGGGCCCTATGCAGTATTATTAAACTAGTGCCCCTATGCCCGATGGCAGCCTGAGCTTGCAGCCCGGCGGGGGCGGAGGGACAAGGCAGAAAGAATAACAAGACGCCTGGCCCGTCTCACGGTGGCGGAGAGTCACAGTTCCCCGCAGAGACCCCTGTACCCTCTCCCTCACGCAAAATGGACATGCAGAAGGTACCTAATTAAAAGCACTAAACTTGGGGATAAAAAATGTCAGTCACAGGTTTTTTGATATGCCCTGAAGTTTGTCAGACATTTATTTGCAAAAACTTTGTAGTAAGGGTGAGTCAGCTGAGTACAACATTAAATATTATGGAATACATGATGCAGCTCTTCTCTGTTTTACATTTTATTAATCAGTATTTCTAAGCTGATTTTATATTTTAAATGTACTCTTAAGCCTTCATAAAGTAATCATTCCAGATTACTACATATTTAACTCACTGAAACAGACATTATTTTAAATTAATCAGTCACAGAGGTTTAGTGTGTTCATAACAATGTTCATTGCTCTTAGAAAAAGGGAACACTAATTTACGGTGTGTGATCTCCATAACAATACACATGTTTATGAAAGTTCACCAACTTTAAAAAATACGTTTCCAAAGATTTTAGGCATAATAAAGGATTTTATATCTTACTAAGGTACTGATTTTGCTTAAAACTAGTTCATCAGATAGTCAGAAGTAAAGAAAGGGAAACTCTTTGGCCTGGTCTACACTATGACTTTAATTCAGATTTAGCAACGTTAAATCGAATTAACCCTGCACCCGTCCACACAACGAAGCCATTTATTTCGAAATAAAGGGCTCTTAAAATTGATTTCTGTACTCCACCCCGATGAGCGGAGTAGCGCCAAAATTGATATTGTCATTTCAAATTAGGGTTAGTATGGCCGCAATTCGATGGTATTGGCCTCCGGGAGCTATCCCACAGTGCACCATTGTGACCGCTCTGGACAGCAATCTGAACTCGGATGCACTGGTCAGGTAGACAGGAAAAGCCCCATGAACGTTTGAATTTTATTTCCTGTTTGCCCAGCGTGGAGAGCACAGGTGACCACAGAGAGCTCATCAGCACAGGTAACCATGCAGGCTGATAATCGAAAAAAAGCACCAGCATGGACCGTACGGGAGGTACTGGATCTGATCGCTATATGGGGAGAGGATTCAGTGCTAGCAGAACTTCGTTCGAAAAGACAAAATGCCAAAACTTTTGCAAAAATCTCCAAGGGCATGATGGAGAGAGGCCACAATAGGGACTCAGATCAGTGCCGCGTGAAAGTCAAGGAGCTCAGACAAGCCTATCAAAAAACAAAGGAGGCAAACGGTCGCTCCGGGTCAGAGCCGCGGACATGCCGCTTCTACGCCGAGCTGCATGCAGTTCTGGGGGGGCCGCCACCACTACCCCACCTCTGACCGTGGATTCCGAGGCGGGGATAATCTCGTCAGCTACACCTGAGGATTCTGCGGACAGGGAAGAGGAAAAGGAGGAGGAGGAGGACGAGCTTGCGGAGAGCACCCAGCACTCCATTCTCCCCAACAGCCAGGATCTTTTTCTCAGCCTGACTGAAGTACCCTCCCAAGCCTCCCAAGCCAGTATCCAAGACCATGACCCCATGGAAGGGACCTCAGGTGAGTTTACCTTTTAAAATATAAAACTTCTTTTAAAAGCAAGCGTTTTTTAATGATTACTTTGCCCTGAGGACTTGGGATGCATTCGCGGCCAGTACAGCTACTGGAAAAGTCTGTTAATGTGTCTGGGGATGGAGCGGGAAATCCTCCAGGGACATCTCCATGAAGCTCTCCTGGAGGTACTCCAAAAGCCTTGCCACAAGGTTTCTGGGCAGTGCAGCCTTATTCCGTCCTCCACGGTAGGACACTTGACCATGCCATGCTTGCAGCAAGTAATCTGGTATCATTGCATGACAAAGCCTGGCAGCGTATGGTCCCAATGTTTGCTGGCATTCAAGTAACATCCGTTCTTTATCTCGCTGTGTAATCCTCAGGAGAGTGATATCGCTCATGGTAACCTGGTTGAAATACGGGAATTTAATTAAGGGGACAGAGGTGGCCGTTCCTACTGGGCTGTTTGCCTGTGGCTGAAAAGAAATCCTTCCCTGCAGTTAGCCAAGCATGGGGGGGGGGGAAATTGGCCCAAAGCTTTTCACGTTTGGCTAGCAGGGATCTTCCCTGATACCAGCCACGCGGTGGGGGGAGGGATAAAGCGATCATCCAGAGAATTGGATGGCGGGGGTTAGTTTGTTTTCTGCTGCTGAAGTTTAACAGGAAAACCGCAGCACTCAATGGGCTTTGCTTGGTATGTGGGAAAGGAGGGCGCAGAAGCCGAAAGACAATGGCTTACCATGGCCACGTGCAAGCCGAATTCTGTTGCCCGGACCTGCGTCTGTGATCTCTAGCAGCAAAGCCACAGGCACTCAATATTAAGAGGCAAAATGCGACCCTGCACAGAAATCACATGTGCTATGTAATGTGAATAGTGTTGGTCACCGTGAAAGAGTATAAGCATTGTTCTGCAAAATGTATCTTTTTAAAAACTTCTCTCCTTTTTTCCCTCTCTCCAGCAGCTGCAAATTTTTCAAGCCTCCCTCCTCCGTCCCGAAGGCTATCTCAGATAAGGAGTCGGAAAAAGAAGACACGAGACGAGATGTTCGCAGAAATCATGGAATCCACCCGCAGTGAAAGAGCTCATCTGAATGAGTGGAAGGACACAGTTTCAAAGTATAGGAAAGAAGCCAGTGAACGTGTGGACAGGAGGGACCAACGTGAGGACATGAAGGACCAACGTGAGGACAGGAGGGACCAACGTGAGGAGAGGAGAGACGCTCGAGATGAGAGGTGGCGGCAGGAAGTTCAGAGGAGGCAGGATGCAATGCTGGGGCTGCTGCATGAGCAAACAGACATGCTCCGGCGTCTGGTGGAGCTTCAGGAACAGCAGCAGGATAACAGAGTGCCGCTACAGCCCCTGGATAACCCCCCTCCTCCCTCACCATGTTCCATAGCCTCCTCACTCAGATGTGTAAGAACGCGGGGGGGGGGGAGGAGGCTCCGTACACCCTCCCATTCCAAGCAAAAAGCTGTCATTTTTTTAACCTTTTTTTAGTGGCCTTTTCCTTCCCGCCGATCCTCCTCCCAAACCCCACCCGGGTTCTCTCCCTCTTTTTATAAGAAATTAATAAAGAATAAATGATTTTTAAACTATAGTGACTTTATTTCCTTTGAAAGCAAGCTGGGGGAAGGGGGAGGGTGGGTTCCTTACAGAGAATGAGTCAATAAAGGGGGCGGGTTTTCATGAGGGAGAAACAAACAGAAATTTCACACTGTAGCCTGGCCAGTCATGAAACTGGTTTTCAAAGCTTCTCTGATGCACAGCACTTCCTGGTGTGCTCTTCTAATCGCCCTGGTGTCTGGCTGCGCATAATCAGCAGCCAGGCAATTTGCCTCAGCCTCCCACCCCGCCATAAAGGTCTCCCCCTTACTTTCACAGAGATTGTGGAGCACACAGCAAGCAGAAATAACAATGGGGATATTGGTTTGGCTGAGGTCTGAGCGAGTCAGTAACGATCGTCATCGACCTTTTAAACGGCCAAATGCACATTCTACCACCATTCTGCACTTGCTCAGCCTGTAGTTGAACAGCTCATGACTCCTGTCCAGGCTGCCTGTGTATGGCTTCATGAGCCATGGCATTAAGGGGTAGGCTGGGTCCCCAAGGATAACTATTGGCATTTCAACATCCCCAACGGTTATTTTCTGGTCCGGGAAGTAAGTCCCTTGCTGCAGCCGTTTAAACAGATTAGTGTTCCTAAAGACACGAGCATCATGAACCCTTCCCGGCCAGCCCATGTTGATGTGGTGAAACGTCCCTTGTGATCCACAAGTGCTTGCAGCACCATTGAAAAGTACCCCTTGCGGTTTATGTACTGGGTACCCTGGTGCTCCGGTGCCAAGATAGGGATATGGGTTCCATTTATCGCCCCACCACAGTTAGGGAATCCCATTGAGGCAAAACCATCCACTATGACCTGCACATTTCCCAGAGTCACTACCTTTCGTAGCAGCACCTCAGTGATTGCTTTGGCTACTTGCATCACAGCAGCCCCCACAGTAGATTTGCCCACTTCAAATTGATTCCCGACTGACCGGTAGCTGTCTGGAGTTGCAAGCTTCCACAGGGCTATCGCCACTCGCTTCTCAACTGTGAGGGCTGCTCTCATCTTGGTATTCTGGCGCTTCAGGGCAGGGGACAGCAAGTCACAAAGTTCCATGAAAGTGCCCTTACGCATGCGAAAGTTTCGCAGCCACTGGGAATCGTCCCACACCTGCAACACTATGCGGTCCCACCAGTCTGTGCTTGTTTCCCGGGCCCAGAATCAGCGTTCCACGGATAGAACCTGCCCCATTAACAACATGATCTCCAAAGCACCGGGGCCCGCAGTTTGAGAGAATTCTGTGTCCATGTCCGTGTCCATGTCCTCATCACGCTTGTCGCTGCACTGCCGTCGCCGCCTCCTCCTCGCCTCGTTTTTCTGGCTCTTGCTCAGCATAAACTGCACAAGAACGCGCGAGGTGTTTACAATGTTCATGACTGCTGTCTTCAGCTGAGCGGGCTCCATGCTTGCCGTGGTATGGAGTCTGCAGTGTTCACCCAGGAAAAAAGGCGTGAAATGGTTGTCTACTGTTGCTTTCATGGAGGGAGGGGTGAGGCTGTACCCAGAACCACCTGCGACAATGTTTTTTACCCATCAGGCACTGGGATCTCAACCCAGAATTCCAATGGGTGGGGGAGACTGCGGGAACTATGGGATAACTATGGGATAGCTACCCACAGTGCAACGCTCCAGAAATCGACACTAGCCCCGGTACATGGACGCACACCGCCGAATTAATGTGCTTAGTGTGGCCGCATACATTCGACTTTATACAATCTGTTTCCAAAATTCGAATTATATAAATTCGGATTAATCCCGTAGTGTAGACATACCCTTTGTCCAGCTATCTGGAAGCAAAGGGCTGTTGCTTCCTTCAATGGGGGGAGGGGGGAGGAGGGGAGAGGGGGTGAAGGGAGAAATGGATGGACAGAAAGGACAGGAAGACTTTGGAAGTAAGTTTTTTTACTATAGTAGTTAAAATATGTATTTTAGATAAGGGTGGTCTTTTGAAGAATTTATTTAAAAAACCATATGTCTGAAGATCCAACCATTTAAGGCTAAAGATGATTGTGCATCTAAAAATCTATGCAAGGATTTTTTAGAGATGTGATTTTATAATCTTCACCAACTCACTAATGAAATATTTTTAAACATGTGCTGAGTAAATATTACAGTCATGTCCAACTGTTTTTGTCAGTACTTTCAGAAACTGACAGTAGATACCTGGGGTTGGCAAATGCCTGTTAAATGTCTTCATTACCCCTTGAATGGCTCTTTAACAGTTTCAGTGTTGTGCTAATAGGTCTGGCAGGCTGGAGACTTTTTGTCTTTTAACTAATAGATCCCCTTCCCAGGAAGACTCAGAGCCTGCAGGAAGGGTCAGAACAGGGATAGGAAAACCAGTTGTGTGGACACTAAGACCCAGTGGTGCCCCACATTTTCAGGTGCCCTACCCAGCTGCCTATGCCTGAGGATGGCCCTGGGCTCCCCCAAACACTTGCCGCCCTAGGCGGCTGCCTAGTTCGCCTAGTGGTTGCACCAGCCCTGCTGGTGGGTCTCCCAAGCCCCAAGAAACTTCCCAGCACCTTCAGGAAGGTGTCCAGGCCCTAGAGTACCTGGCCTTTAACACCTGAGAACCACTAGGCATTGGCTATGGTGCACTATCATTGTTAATGATATAAAATTATTCTACTTAACTGCCAACATTTAGTTAGTATTATTGTCTCCCCCTCCTCATAGAGCCTCTTTCTTGGCTCTCCTGAAAGGGATTCTGGGAGAGGCCTGCTGCCAAAATACTTTTCTATTTGAGACTATAAGAGAGGAAATTCCTCTCTTCCCCTCAGCTCCTGTAACTACTCCCTGAGGTCAGGGCACCTAGCACTCCCCTTGTGGCTCAGTCCCTTGCATCCATGCCCTTCACAAAGCCTGCAGTTCTTGATTTGGGAGAGATCAGAAGTGCTCAGTGTGACTGCTCGCCTCCTTGCCTCATGTAAGTGACAACCGTAGTAGGATAGCTACAAAAAAATATACATGGCGAATGTCTTCCGATTCTTAAGTGTTTTAATGGCAGGATGATGCTCATTTTGGGGGTGCACTTGAACTCCACAAAGCGACAACAGTTACGTACTTGTAGTAGCTAAATACAAATCCAACAGACAAGGATAAACAGCCAGACTGCGTCACACACTCTTTTTAGAAATGCAGGACTCTGTCAGGAACTGCAGCTCAGCATCCACCGAATTTGTGATCATCTGGAAACTGAGACGCTATCAAAACTGGATTCCAGCAACGTGTCATGTGTCTGTGAGATTTAATCAGCAGCTGGGTTACTGCCATCAATGTCTCAGCAAATTACACTGGAATCCAATGGATACAATTTAAAATAGCCAAGGCCCTGAGGATTTTATAAAACCCTTTAGACTGTGCACAGGCTCAGACATAGGCTCTGAGCTGCAAAGCACTTAAGCACATGCTTAACTTTAGGCACGTGTGTAGACCCTTGGGCTTCAATGGAACTACTCACAAACTCAAAATTAAGTATGTGTGTAAGTGCTTTGCTGGATCAGGGCCATAGTTATTTTCTCCATACTGCATTATCCAGCCATCCAAAACATACCCACAGACACTAGACCTCACTGAGGACAAATTAATAAAACACGTGATGTTCCAAAAAAAAGTTTAAAAACTTTTCATAGGGTTACCATTCGTCCGGATTCTGCCGGACATGTCCGGCTTTTTTGAGTTAAAAATAGCGTCCGGGGGGAATTTGTAAATGTCCGGATTTCCTCCCCATGCAGAGCGCGCGCGGCTGACAGGGAAGCCAGCCGGATCGTGCCACTCACATGGGGCTCTGGCAGCCAGAGCCCCTCCTCCACTTCCCCCTCCTCTCCCCTGCAACTTGAGACCACTCCCCTCCTCTCTCTCTCCCTCCCTCCCCCTCCCTGCATTCTCAGATCGCCGGCCGGCCGTTCGCCTCGGCCATCCGGCAGTCTGGAGCTCCTCCCCCTGCTCCTGCTCCCCCTCCCCTACTGCCCAGCGCGCCGCTCCACAGCACTCTGTTCTGAGCGGCACGGTAAGGGGGCCAGGGGGTCGGAGAAGGGGCAGGGAGGTTCTGGAGGGGGCAGTCAAGAGACAGAGAGCAGGGTTGGATGGATCGGGAGTTCAGGGGGGGGCTGTCTGGGGGTTGGGGGTGTAAGGTTTTGGGCAGTCAGGGTACAGGTAGGGGATAGGGTCCTAGGGGGGCAGTTAGGGTGGGGGGGGTCTCAGGAGGGGCCAGTTAGGGGACAAGGAACAGGGAGGCTTAGGTAGGGGGTGGGGTTCTGGAGGGCAGTTAGGAGCATGGAGGGGGCAGTCAGGGGACAGGGAGCAGAGGGGTTTAGATGGGTTGGAAGTTCTGGGGGGGGCTGTTAGGGAGTGGGGAGTGGTTGGATGGGGCGTGGGAGTCCGTGGTGTCTGTCTGGGGGTGGGGGTGGGGGTGTGGATAAGGGTTGGGGCAGTCAGGGGACAGGTAGGGGATAGGGTCCTAGGGGGCCAGTTAGGATGGGGGGAGGGTCTCAGGAGGGGGCAGTCAGGGGACAAGGAGCTGGGAGGCTTAGGTAGGGGGTGGAGTCCTGGGAGGCAGTTAGGGGCAGGGGTCCCAGGAGGGGGCAGTCAGGGGACAAGGAGTGGGGGGGAGGGTTGGGGGTTCTGAGGGGGGGCGGGAAGTGGGAGGGAGTGGAAGGGGCAGGGGTGGGGTTAGGGCAGGACGCGCAGGGCTAGGGCGGGGCTCCTCCCGTCCTCTTTTTTGATTGTTTAAATATGGTAACCCTACTTTTCAGTAAGTGAAAAGTACCCATTTCTCCAACTCTCATCTCTCCGAAATGCCTGGCCCAGCAATGGGGCCAGGTTTTCACTCCAAACCTGCCCTGTTTCCTACCAGCTCACCCACCCAGCTCCTCAGGAGCCTGCCTGCTGGATTGCCTCTGAGTTGGGGACCCCTGGGTGCCCAGGGTCGCAGTTCCAGGCCTACTCAGCAGGCAGACTGCCCCAGAGCCAGGGCACCATTCCCCATTGCAGAGAATTTTGAAATTGTTGATTTTCTTTCTGAATCAGGACAAAACCAATTTTTGAAATATCGAAATCTGCTATTAAATGGAATGACCTTTTACCCACATTATCCTCACTGTTAAAAAGCTGCATCATATTTCCCATCTGAACTTTTCCAACTTCAAATTCTAGCTACTGGGTCTCATTATGCCCTACTCTGCTAGGTTAATGAGCCCTCTAAAATCAGATCTCTTCTCCTTGGGCCCATAGTTACAGACCTTGGCCTATTCCTCTTGCAGCACCTGCTCATAAGTTCCTCAACTCTCCCAGCCTCTAGGTTCTATTTTTTTCAATATATCTTAGTATGTGTAATCAGAAGTAGCTTGTATCAGGGGGTAGCCCTGTTAGTCTATATCTAAAAAAACAACAAGGAGTCTGGTGGCACCTTAAAGACTAAGGGTATGTCTACACTACGAGAGTAGTTCGATTTTACTTAAATCGAATATGTGCAATCGATATTAGAAAGTCGAACGTATGTGTCTACACTAAGGACAGTAATTCGACTTTGTCAGTCCACACTACCAGGGAAAGCGTCGACATTGGAAGCAGTGCACTGTGGGCAGCTATCCCACAGTTTCCGCAGTCCCCGCCGCCCATTGGAATTCTGGGTCGATCCGCCAATGCCTTCTGGGTAAAAAAATGTGGCGAGGGTGCTTTTGGGTAACTGTCGTCATCCGTCAGTCACTACCGCCCTCCCTCCCTCCCTCCCTGAAAGCGTCGGCGGGAAATCAGTTCGCGCACTTTTTGATCAGTGACAGCGCGGACGCCACAGCACTGCGATCATGGATCCCGCTGCGACCATCGCTGCAGTTGTGGCCGTTCTCAACACCTCGCAGCTTATCATACACCTTTCCCTGAGGCAGATGCAGAGAAATCAGGCGAGGAGGCTACGGCACCGCCGTGAGGGCCTGAAGTCGGAGAGTAGCACAGAGCTGTCAGAAACCACGAGCCCCAGCGCCCAGGACATCACTGTGGCAATGGGGCATGTGGATTTTGTTGAACGGCGATTCTGGGCCCGGGAAACAAGCACGGACTGGTGGGACCGCATAGTGCTTCAGGTCTGGGATGAATCCCAGTGGCTGCGAAACTTTCGCATGCGGAAGGGGACTTTCCTCGAACTTTGTGAGTTGCTGTCCCCTGCCCTGAAGCGCAAGGACACCCGCATGCGAGCAGCCCTGACTGTCCAGAAGCGAGTGGCCATAGCCCTCTGGAAGCTTGCAACGCCGGACAGCTACCGGTCAGTCGCGAACCACTTTGGCGTGGGCAAATCTACCGTGGGGGTTGTTGTCCTGCAAGTAGCCAAGGCAATCGTCAAGGTACTGCTGTCAAAGGTAGTGACCCTGGGAAACGCGCAGGCCATCATAGATGGCTTCGCTGCGATGGGATTCCCAAACTGCGGTGGGGCTATAGATGGGACTCACATCCCTATCCTGGGACCGGGCCACCAGGCCAGCCAGTACATCAATAGAAAGGGCTACTTTTCAATGGTGCTGCAAGCACTGGTGGACCATCGGGGACGGTTTACAAACATCTACGTCGGATGGCCGGGCAAGGTTCATGACGCTCGCGTGTTCAGGAACTCTGGTCTGTTTAGACGGCTGCAGAAAGGTATTTACTTCCCGGACCACAAGATAACTGTTGGGGATGTGGAGATGCCTACAGTGATCCTCGGGGACCCAGCCTACCCGCTAATGCCCTGGCTCATGAAGCCCTATACTGGGGCCCTGGACACTGCACAAGAACTCTTCAACTACCGGCTGAGCAAGTGCAGAATGGTGGTGGAGTGTGCTTTTGGCCGTCTCAAGGGGAGATGGAGAAGCTTACTGACTCGCTGTGATCTCAGCGAAACCAATATCCCCATCGTTATTGCAGCTTGCTGTGTGCTCCACAATCTCTGTGAGAGCAAGGGGGAGACCTTTATGTCGGGGTGGGAGGTTGAGGCAAATAGCCTGGCTGCTGATTACGCCCAGCCAGACAGCCGGGCGATTAGAAGAGCCCAGCGGGACGCGCTGTGCATACGGGAGGCTTTGAAAGCCAGTTTCAAGGCTGAGCAGGGTACCCAGTGACTTTTAAGTTTGTGGACACAGAAGCTGAACTTGCCCCCATTTCTTTACCCAATTGCCGTCGACTATCCTCTCCAGTTACATACCCCCTTCACCCCCTTCCCAAAAAATAAAATCTGTTCTGTTTTGTTAATGGACACCGTTGTCTTTATTACTGTTTTCGCGGGAATGTTTTAAACCTGGGACGCAGACTGTGGCGGGGGGCGGGTTTAGTGTTGTGATGCAAATGATGCTTCTAAACTCCAGGAATGACAGGCTCCGCGGTGGTGGACTGGTTGTTTCAACGGAGCCTGCCAGCCCTCCTGGCCGGGACTGCGTGTATGTGTCGGCTATGTGACTGTCTTGCAGGGGGAGGAGGGTTACAGATCCCCTGCTGCGCGGCTCTGTGATCCAGGGTAAGGACCGCTGCATAAGATCTGTAACTGCCCTCCCCCGCCACCAAGTCACAGAGCAACACCATCCTCCCCACCACACAGAACATGAAAACCACCTCCCAGACTGACCAGGATAACTAGTCACTGCACTGTATATGTGCCCTGCTGCTGGACCTGCCCCCTGCTAAAGGTGACTGTCCTGTCCAATTACCAAGCCCCTTCCCCCCCCCTTCAGACAGACTCTCATCTAAAAGAAGAGGATGGAAACAATAATGAACAAAAACGTATTTTTTATTAACAACCGCACATGGAACGGGGGGGTGAAACTTGGACGGGGTCTTGTGTGAGGCGGGTAGGAAAGGACTTTTCAAATTTTGGGGAATGAGAGCCTTCTAGTGGTAGAGCAGTCCGCAGGGGTGGAGTGAAATTTTTCACGGCCCCTTCCGCCCCTCCGTGTTTGGACTTTGGGTGAGGGGGGTATGGGACTTGGTGGCGGGGCAGGGCAGTTAGAGAGAGACTGCAGCGGGGCTCTCTCCTCCTGCCTCCGGTCCTGCAGAACATCCACAAGGCGGCGGAGCGTGTCCGTTTGCTCCCTCATTAGTCCAAGCAGCGTTTGAGTAGCCTGCCAGTCCTCCTGTCGCCACCTCTCCTCCCGTTCCATGTTTGCCCGGTGCATTTGGGACAAGTTCTCCCTCCACTGTGTCTGCTGGGCTGCCTGTGCTCGGGAGCATGCCATTAGTTCAGCAAACATGTCTTCCCGTGTCCTCTTCTTCCTCCTCCTAATGTGCGCTAG
Source organism: Terrapene triunguis (assembly GCF_002925995.2). NCBI lineage: Eukaryota > Metazoa > Chordata > Testudines > Emydidae > Terrapene > Terrapene triunguis. Next base: position 3,485,064 of record NW_020665188.1, on the reverse strand, counting down.
CCTCTGGGCAGATGTGGCTGTGGGAATTGGAAAAAGGGAGTGAATTCCTGAGACAGATCAATGTATCTGTGAACAGAGAACATAGTCTTTCAACAAGACCATGCAGAGCACCTATCACACGCGCACTGAGGACAAGGTCGAATTTTCGGCCCTCGCCTACAGTGCCTGCGGTCTTGCTGTGGCGAGCTGAGGAGCAGGGCAGGACACCGGACTTTGTCTAGCTGTCAAACATGGTAAGCCGTAGACTTGTGGCTGCTTAAAACTTTAAGAGTGGCACTGGCCTCCTTTCGCATAGAAAGCAATGCGAGTCTCTGCTGGCAGCAATCCTGCAAGCATGAACTCTGGCCCTGTCCCACCCCCTCGCGGCTGTAAACCGCGTGGCTGTAAACCGGCGGTTGCAGTTCTGTAAAGGGACGGGCAAGCAGTCCCAATACTAACTTTCCCCTACCTAATTCACAGCAGGGAGTCATGCCAGACATCACCCTCCTGAAGGTCTCGGAGAGCCAGAAGGAGCGGATGCTTCGTGACAGCCTGCAGAAACCGGGGCCATTTGCTGCAATGCTCTGCAAGGCCATGATCCCCGAGTACCTGCTGGCGTTGTGGCAGGGAAACGTCTCATACCACGGGGGGCCTAACAAGCTCTCCCTGCCCAGGAACCTGCTCATGAGACTTGAAAAACACCTGCAGGAGACCTATGAGGAGTTCTCCCCGGAGGATGTCGCCTCTATCCCCGGATACATTGACCAGTTTTTGGGTTAGGTGCCCTTGGAGGGACAAAAGAGTGCAGCGTTTTGGGCATTATAATCATGAAGCGGACATTGTGAAATTTTTTGAAAATAGACTATATATTGAAGCGCCCAAAGACAGAGTAATCATGATACACTTTGCACAGATTCCCGTTTTGTTGGACTTTCCTGTTTACATGTTTTGAAGCACTTTACCCACTGTTAATATTTTAAATCTTCCTGTTTTGTTGTAAATAAATGTTTACATGTTTTAAAGCACTTTACCTATTGTTAATATTTTAAATATGCCAGTTATGTTATAAATAAATGTTTAGATATTTAAAACACTTACTGCTTGATCCTTCCCCTGAATCTGTGTCTGGGATAACGGCTGGGGAGGGTTGGTAGGGGATCTCTGTGAGGGTGATGAAGAGCTCCTGGCTGTCGGGCAAATCAGCGCTGTCGACTGCCTCGTCCTCCTCATCTCCTTCCTCCTCTTCCCCGTCCGCTGAGGAACCGGCCGCGGACAATATCCCATCCTCAGAGTCCACGGTCAGGGGTGGGGTAGTGGTGGCGGCCGCACCTAGGATGGAATGCAGTGCCTCGTAGAAACGGGATGTGTGGGGCTGGGATCCGGAGCGTCCGTTTGCCTCTTTGGTCTTCTGGTAGCCTTGTCTCAGCTCCTTGATTTTCACGCGGCACTGCGTTGCATCCCGGCTGTATCCTCTCTCTGCCATGGCTTTAGAGATCTTCTCATAGGTCTTTGCATTCCGTCTTTTGGAGCGCAGCTCGGAAAGCACGGACTCATCTCCCCACACAGCGATGAGATCCAAGACTTCCCGATCAGTCCATGCTGGGGCCCTCTTTCTAGTCTGAGATTGCACGGCCATCTCTGCTGGAGAGCTCTGCATCGTTGCCACTGCTGCTGAGCTCGCCACGGTGTCAAAACAGAAACTGCGATTCAAACTGCCCAGACAGGAAAAGGAATTCAAATTTTCCCGGGGTGTGGCTGGTCAGAGCATCCGAGCTCGGACTGCTGTCCAGAGCGTCAACAGAGTGGTGCACTGTGGGATAGCTCCCGGAGCTATTACCGTCGAATTCCATCCACACCTAGCCTAATTCGACATGGCCATGTCGAATTTAGCGCTACTCCTCTCGTTGGGGAGGTTTACAGAAATCGATTTAAAGAGAGCTCTATGTCGAACTAAATAGCTTCGTGGTGTGGACGGGTGCAGGGTTAATTCGATATAACGGCGCTAAATTCGACATAAAAGCCTAGTGTAGACCAGGCCTAACAGATTTATTTGGGCATAAGCTTTCGTGGGTAAAAACCTTCTCTTTGCGAAGGTGGGATCTTAGCTTTCCATATACATATTTGACAACTTGATGCTGCACAGATGCTATCATTATTTTGTGGCTCCTACCATGGTTAGTTCATGTTTGTTCATCCTTTGGTGTAATTGCTACTTCTAGTTAGTTAGTAATCTTTCCGGAAACATCCCCATTTTTGTCTCTGCATCCTGGGGATTTATTACAGGAGGGGCTTTTACATCAGATAAAATTACCTGAAATTCTTGTTCTCTGATGATACAAGTTTGTAATAGACGGCCACTAGTCCTAATACCTTTTGTTCTCAGCTGGGGATATTTAGTTATTGTTAGGCTTGGATGGATTTGACTTTTACTGGTTAGTGTCAGTAAACATAGATTTCACCCTACACACACAAACCAACAAAAACATATGTCCAGCAATAATCATCAAAATTTACTGATAGGCAAAGTAAGAAAAATGAAGCCTGGGCACATATTAGGGGTTGATTTAAGGATATTTACTTTGTATATTTTGACATGTGATGTTGACAATTTGTGTTTTAATGGTTATAAACCTTTAACTTTTTGAATCTCTGTCTCCTGTCAACAAATAATGATTGTCTGACCCCCTTATTGTCTGACTCCCCCATAATTTCCCACAACTGTGAAAATATAAATTGATAAAAATAAAAAAAAAATGCTTAAACCCCATAATTTTGGCACCTGTGAACATTTAAATTGATACAAATCTAAAAATAACAAGGAGTCTGGTGGCACCTTAAAGACTAACAGATTTATTTGGGCATAAGCTTTCATGGGTAAAAACCTCACTTCTTCAGATGCATAGCTAAAAATAAACATTGATATTATACAAAAATTAAAACTGAATTCTGCCAAGCCTAGTTATTGTTCTTAGCTTAGATATTTAAGCATTTCAGGAAGAATAGAGGGCAGGCAGTTCTAGGGTGACCATACATCGTGTTTTGACCGGGCCAGTCCCTTTTTTAAGCCCTGTCCCGGCCGTCCCAACTTTTTTGGCAAAACTGGGCATTTATCCTGTTTGCTCTTGACAAATGGCCAATTTTGCCAAAAAAAGTGGGGTGCGACCTCTAGTGGGGCGCAGAGGAATGTGCAGGGGGCAATGCCATCCCCGTGTAAGGGGAGGGAGGGCTCAGGTGAGCGGCTCGGGCTAGGCCAGACCTGCACAGGTGAATTGGCAGGCAGCTCAGGCTGACAGCACATGGGCCGATGGGGGTGAGCAGCACAGGTCAGCCTGGCGCAGGAGGGCGGGGAGCAGTGGCATGGGCTGGGGGGGTGAGTGACGTGGGGCGGGGTGGGGAGCGCGAGCGGCGCAGGCCAACCCCAAATGGGGGAAGGGGGGAGAGGGTGGCCTTTGGCTAGCCCAGGGTGGTGTCCTGTTTTCTCTTTTGGGAAATATGGTAACCCTAGGCAGTTCCTGGCTGTTGTTGCCACAGCATGTCTACAGCTGGTGGGTTGGGACTAATGGCATCAAACTTTAAACTATTCCGAATTTGGCTCTCTTGCATCTACAATGAGGTAACCTAGTGCAGAGATACACCTGCTGAGAACCAGATTTCTGCATAAGGCAGGTTTTCCTTTTGGGTGTGTTGGGGGAGTTTTCTGGCAGGAAGCTAACCCAGACTATTGTCAGGAAAGGAGTCAGGGATGGTACAGTGTTACGCTGGTTCACAGGGATGTGCATTACTAGCATTTTTCTGGCAGCCACATTTGTTTCTGCAGAATTTAAGTTTCCATTTTAAAAAATCCTAGTCGGGCTTTATCCCTTTTAACTGAGGAAAAAAATCATCTCCCAAGCACGAATGCATGCATTGTCTTTTCCCTGAGACAGCCTGAGAAAATAGCTCTGAGAGAGCTGTGCAGCCAGTGTACAGTTCACTCTGAAGCCTAATGCTGACAGTTTAAATTGGAACATCACCTACTATTGCTAGTGGCTCATGTGGTCTGAACAAAGTGTGTGTGAGGGTCTAAAAGGGGCGCCCCAAGGAATTGTTCCCAGAGTACGCCCCAGGGTTCCCAGCCACCCCTGGCCTGGCCGGCTCCCTCATGCGAGCACTCTCCACGGCTCTTGAGGGTGTCGTGTGTGAGTCCTGCAGGCAGAGGGCACATGAGCTGCTGGAAGCGGGCAAGGCCGAGCAGGCCCCCTCAGAGGAGCACTGGTGCAGGAGCTGGCCCCACAGCAGTGGTGAGGAGGGGCAGCACTGCTCAGGTTTGCCCCATGGCTCCTCTGTCATGATGGGGTGGCAGCAGGGCCGATACTGAGCAAGTGGCATTGTGACTTGGTGCACAGGGTCGCAGCGTCACTCAGGTTGAGCACCATGGACCCTCTGTCATGGGCACGGGGGAGGGCATGCAGGCCCCAACCTGAGTGGACAGTGGGATGGCCAGTGCTGCTTTTCCTCGCTCCTCCATTGGGATGCCTAACACCGATGACTCGGCACCCCTGCCAATGGTATGCACCATGTTTAACGTGCATACGGCTGCGGTCGTCACTGTATCATAATCTGAGAGCAGCGGTTTAAACAGCATCCCTCGGTGACCGGGCTCAATTGCTACAAAAAATGTTTTGCTGGGTCTGCAACCCATGGTGACTCCCCCAAGTACATCTTCGCACCGATTGTTTCACTACTTATCATATCAGCTACTCCGGATTTGGGGCAGAGCTGGAGAACAGCTCTCACTACATGGCTTTGGTTTTGTCCCCTAGGCTTCAGTGTTTACTTCTGCCTTCCGTGAAATTAATTGGGAACGAAGAATTTTGAGGAAGTATGAATTGAAAAAAATATCCTGTAATGATTTGTGACCCTTACAATTGATTTTTCTTCAATTATAGTTGCAATTAATGTTTCAGATTAAAGTAGCTAATTATAAAAAGAGCTAATTGTCTCTTTCTCTCTCTCTGAATCCTTTCACAACCCCCAGGGAAATTAAAACTTGGTGTTTCTGAAATTAATAGATGAGGAAGGAGCTCAAACTTCAGGGCCTAATTCAGGAAAGTATCCCTATTCATGACAGTCCTTAAGCACATGCTTAAAGTTAAGGACATGCTCAAGTGCCATTGTGAAGAGTGATGAGCTTCAGTATGTGAAATAAGCGCTTTCCTGAATTAAGGCCCAAATGGAGGAGGTAAAAGAGGCGTGGCTCCTTAGAAATAAACATGTGGGGCCTTTTTAAGGCGTAACTGATGTTCTACACTGGTGATTCCATTAGCTCTGTGGATTCACTCCTGAGTGACATCAGGATAAATCAAATCAGAATCAGGCCCATTCTATTTCAACATTATCAGTGTGGACATGAGTACAGCATGGATAAGTGACTTTTAGAGGCCACATATAGTCTGGATTGAGTCCCATGCTTAGACTGCTAGGCCTGCTGCCTCTTGGAAGTGACCAAAGGGTCTGTAGATGGACATACAAGTACACACTTAATTTGGCTTCCCTCCTCCAGCCCTTCAATTCTACTCAAAGGGTGTTTTACATCATCTCACCATCCTGACCTCATTCACTTGCTCTGGGTTCCATAAGGGATTTTTGGGGCTTGAATTGCACCATGTTAGATTCAGCTTCCCAAACGTCAGCCAGTCCCATATTTTTTCTTTGATGCAATTTCTGTCATTTGTAGCAAGGATGCAAAAGCCTTGAGCAGACAGCTCTGAGGAGATTAGTGAGCTGCAAGAAGGCTTCTGGACATGTCTCTTCTTTCTTTCCTCATTCTTTCTTCCTTTCCCCTGCAACTCCTTTCTGTGCTCCTCACTTCCCCAGTATTTCCCCATTCCTCGTCTCTTGCGTTATTCATCTCTTTCTCTCTGAGGTTCACATACCTGGAGCATTATGAGCAGAGCTGGGCAATCATTGGGATTATTTTCCCTACAGAATTTTTTGCAGAGAAAACTCTCTAACATTTTTCAATTTAAATAGTTTGATTCCCAGTGGGAAATTTCACAACAATTTTCATTTTGCCTTCAAATTATTTAATAATAATAAATTAATTGTGTTGCAGTAACACCTAGGAGTCTCGCTCATGGACCACGACCTCACTGTGCTAGGGGCTGTACAAACACAGATCAGAGAGAGACTCCCTGCCACAAAGAGCTTGCAATAAGATAGGAGACAAAAGGTGGATGCACAGACAGACATGGAAGTACAGGGGAACAATAAGAAATTACAAAATGTCATTTTATTTTGCTATTTTTAAATTGACTCTTTAATTTTTGGGGTCCCTTATCCTTTCCCCTTTTTTAATTCCCCCTCTTTATCCTTAATGGATAAAAGTGAGAGGATAGGTAAAAATGTGGGGGTGGGGAACTCAACTTTTCATGTTTTTTGCTGATGAATCGAAAAGTAAGAAAAAGTGTCAAAAAGTCATTTCTCCCTCCACTTCACATACTTTTAGACTGTTTTCCAGCTTTTGCCAGTTGGAAAGTGTGGGGAATGCCCCACATTTCACACCTTCTCAATGTGTAGCTAAAACAGTGAAAAGGTGTGAAAAAGCAGCTTTCCCCTCCACTTTCCAACACTTCCATACTGTTTTACAACTTGCAAAATCTACTTCCCCCTCTCCCCGCTTTCTATCCCATTTCCAACTTTTGCTAGTTGGAAAAGAGTTATAAAGCAAGTTGGAAGAAAGCCACAAGTTTGAAATGATTTTTTTTCTAACCGAAAACTTTTGAAATCAAAACATTTCAGAAAATCAACACATTTGGTCAAGAACATTTTTTCCCCCATAGAAAAATGTCATTTTTGACCAAATCCTCTCTGTTGGAAAATGTTCAGCTGATGCTCTGAAAGTGTTAGACTCCTACAGCATGAGGAGGTTTGGTACCTTTGGGAAGAGCCAGAGGGTCTCTAAAAATAGCTGAGAAATGTCTGTCTGAACTGTCCCTTCAAGATGAGCCTCCACATCTGTGAAAATACCAAAGTAAAACTGGCTCATCTTCCCCCTGGACTAGGTGGGGCCACAGAAAATGAGCCGGCAATTTATATTGCTCAATGGCTATCAGAGCATTTAAAATATTCCAACAATTTTCCAGGGGTTAAACAACTAAGGGATGAACCTTGACCCAGCCTCTCCAAACATCTGCTTGAAAAAATAGAAAGAAAAAGGCAGAGAATCCTGACAGTATTTTCACCGCCCAACCCCAGTTTACCAACCTGGCACCAGGTGTCGAGGAGTTTGCTTCCCATTCTCCAAGAGACAGGAAGAGCAGAAGACACTGAGACTGGTACTTATAAAAACATCAGTGCATAGAGAACACATTATGCAAAATATATTAAACCATTTCCAAGAGAGAGATAGAGAGAGAGAGAGCACCCATTCTATATATCTGGGACTATATAAATAGTAAAACCCAATGGGCCAAACCCATGCCTGATGGAACTCCACTGCAGACAGTGGAATGACACAAGGAATGAATTTGGCCCAGTGTTGTCAAGGCTGATTCCCCACTCTGGCACTTCAAGTGCAGAAGGTGGGGGCCCGCAAGCAGGGCCGGCTCCAGGTTTTTTGCCGCCCCAAGCAAAAAAAAAAAAAAAGCCGGAGTGCTGCCGCCGAAGCAAAAAAACCAACAAAAAACGGTGTGCCGCCCCTTTAAAAGTGCCGCCCCAAAGAGCCGGAATGCCGCCCCTTTAGAAGTGCCACCCCAAGCACATGCTTGGAACGCTGGTGCGTAGAGCCGGCCCTGCCCGCAAGGACTCTAAAAATTAATACTTGCCACTCCAGGCTTGTATTAAACTCCCAAAATTACAGCTTTTATCTGACCTTGGATTGGTAGATGCTGCCACCACCCAAGTGCAGAACCTCTTTGAGAACCCAGGAAGGCGCACTTGGGAATTCCTTCCTGTGGGGTACTCTCAAGACCTTTCACCGCCCCGCCCCCCCCCCGGGGAAGAGCTGAGAAAGAAAAAAAAGAGGAAATCAGCTGTTGCCACCAGCTAATTAAACAACATGTGCACAAACCTCTTAAGACACAAAAATCTAATTCTGTTCTTAAAAAAGGTAAATTTTATTAATAAAAAAAGAAGAAAATACATCTGAGAACTTAGGCTTTTGCTAGATTAAAAAAAAAAACTACAAGGATTAAGCATCAAGAATAGCTTTCTTGAGGTCCAGTTTAAAGGTTACAAGCAAAACAAAAGCACCTGGGGTTAGCACAGAGGAATTCACAAGCCATAAAGAAATAAAAGGGATAAACCTAATCGCGTCTTCCTAGACATTTCTTGATCTACTTACATATCTGGGGTTTTAGATGAGTAGTTTCTAGATGTGATACTGATGATTTTTCATACCTGGCCCACGCTTCTCACAGCATAACTGCTCCCTGTCTGCCTCTCCCCGGGAGAACAATAGCAGACAGACAAAATGGGAGTCTTGTTTCAATTTTAAAAAGTTCTAGCCTTCCCATTGGCTCTTTTGGCCAGGTGCCCACTCTCTTCCTTTTACCTATGCATAACAGTGAGACTTTTTAACCCTTTACAGGTAGAGCAATTAGAGAACAGCTACTAAGAGGGATTTTATAGCTACTGGCTGACTGGGTGTCCATAAAAGGAAGCTACCCCCTGCCCCCGCATTTATCACAAATGTATATAAGAACAGCAGACCAGATTCTCAGCGGGTGTACATCAATGTAGTTCCCTTGATTTCAACGGAGCTATCCCAATTTACATCAGCTCAGGATCTGGGCCACTGTGTGTTTAGCATAGAATGAACTAAACATAACCTGGGCTACATTTGCCAGCATTTAAATGGCTATTGCCACATGTGTTTTAAATATATGAGCGATCCAGCTAATGAACTAGCTATCCAATGGTGGACTGTGCCTCTGAGAAATAGTTGTGAATATTATTTTTTTAGTTTCCTGCAAGTGCGTGAGAGTGAGTTACTTCCTGCACTTCTCTATACTAATTCAGTCATGCGCTGACAGTCAAACATTCAGCAGCAGCTAAAACAAAGCTGAATGAGGGAGAAGCGAATACTGACATTAATGCTAAGTTAGTAAGTAGGCAGCATCACTGCAGTTAGTTAGGTAGCAAGGCCAAGCTGCCGGTACTACCTAGTTATGTATCAGACACAACAGAGCCAGCCTTTGCCATCCCATGCACATGGGGTGGAACCTGTTTCATATCACTGAAAATGTGGATGAGAAGGGAGAGATAGTCTTTCTATAATTGATCTCTTCACCTCAGCAGTGACTGACTAATGACTCCTAGCTATGAGGAATGTCTGATTCGGCCCAGGGTGACCCACATATCATTGCTCAGTCAAGAGGGGACTGACTCATTTTCCATGGGAACTAATTTACTGGAAAAAAAATATGTATGCAGTGGGCAGATGTCATTTGTCTCAAGGCTGGGACTTGTGGGGATGTAGGGAGCTGGGCAAAGGTAACATGTATGCAGGATCCAGAGCTAGCAGGCATGAGCCACAACATTCACAAGTAGCATGCCAGATTCCTGCCACAAGCAATTTGTACACATATAGGGTATGTCTACACTACGAAATTAGGTCGCTTTAATAGAAGTCGATTTTTTAGAAATCGATTTGATACAGTCGATTGTATGTGTCCCCACTTAAGACCATTAAGACCATTAAGTCGGCGGAGTGCGTCCACAGTACCAAGGCTAGCGTCGACTTTTGGAGTGTTGCACTGTGGGTAGATATCCCACAGTTCCCGCAGTCTCCGCCGCCCACTGGAATTCTGGGTTGAGCTCCCAATGCCTGATGGGGCAAAAACATTGTCGCGGGTGGTTCTGGGTACATGTCGTCAGGCCCCCTCCCTCCCTCCATGAAAGCAACGGCAAAAAATCGTTTCTCGCCTTTTTTCCTGGATTACCCATGCAGACGACATACCACGGCAAGCATGTAGCCCACTCAGCTCACTGTCACCGTACGTTTCCTGGGTGCTGCTGACAGATGCGGTACTGCATTGCTACACAGCAGCATCCCTTTGCCTTGCCTCGCCTCGCCTTGCCTTGCCTTGCCTTGCGGACGGCAGACGGTGCAATACGACTGCTAACCATCATCATCGTCCCGTGGGTGCTCCTGGCCAACCTTGGTTAGGTTGGTTGGGGGTGCCTGGGCAGACATGGATGCTCCTGGCCGGCCTCGGTGAGGTTGGTCGGGAGCGCCTGGACAAAAATGGGAATGATTCCAGGTCATTCTCTTCTTTAAGTTTCGTCTAATGGAGATTCAGTCCTGCCTGGAATATCATGCCAGCTGGAGGCTTCTGCCTCAGGCTGCTCTCCCAGTCGGCAGCACCACGCGGTCACACCTATCCCAGCCTACCCCTTGCTCCCATGACTCATGAAGCCATACACAGGCATCCTGGACAGTAGTAAGGAGCAGTTCAACTTTAGGCTGAGCAAGTGCATAATGGTGGTAGAATGTGCCTTTGGATGTTTAAAAGCTCGCTGGCACAGTTTACTGACTCGGTTAGACCTCAGCGAAACCAATATTCCCATCGTTATTACTGCTTGCTGTGTGCTCCACAATATCTGTGAGAGTAAGGGGGAGACATTTATGGTGGGGTGGGAGGTTGAGGCAAATCGCCTGGCCGCTGATTACGCGCAGCCAGACACCAGGGCGATTAGAAGAGCATAGCAGGACGCGCTGTGCATCAGAGAAGCTTTGAAAACCAGTTTCATGACTGGCCAGGCTACGGTGTGAAAGTTCTGTTTGTTTCTCCTTGATGAAAACCCGCCCCCTTGGTTCACTCTACTTCCCTGTAAGCCAACCGCCCTCCCCTCCCCCCTTTGATCACCGCTTGCAGAGGCAATAAAGTCATTGTTGTTTCAAATTCATGCATTCTTTATTAATTCGTCACACAAATGGGGGGATAATTGGCAAGGTAGCCCGGGAGGGGTGGGAGAGGAGGGAAGCACAGGGGTGGGGTAGTTGTAGGGGCACCCCCTAGAATGGCATGCAGCTCATCATAGAAGCTGCTGGGGCTCTAACCCGGAGCGGCCGTTTGCCTCTCTGGTTCTTTGGTAGGCTTGCCTGAGCTCCTTAAGTTTCACACGACACTGCTGCGGGTCCCTGTTATAACCTCTGTCCTTCATGCCCTTGGAGATTTTTTCAAATATTCTGGCATTTCGTCTTTTGGAACGGAGTTTGGATAGCACGGATTCGTCTCCCCATACAGTGATCAGATCCAGTACCTCCCGTTCGGTCCATGCTGGAGCTCTTTTGCAATTCTGGGACTCCATGGTCACCTGTGCTGATGAGCTCTGCATGGCCAAACAGGAAATGAAATTCAAAAGTTCGCGGGGCTTTTCCTGTCTACCTGGCCAGTGCATCTGAGTTGAGAGTGCTGTCCAGAGCGGTCACAATGGAGCACTCTGGAATAGCTCCCGGAGGCCAATTCCGTCAAATTGCATCCACACTACCCCAAATTTGACCCAGCAGGGTCGATTTCCGCGCTAATCCCCTTGTGGGGAGGGGGGGAGTACAGAAATCGATTTTAAGAGCCCTTTAAGTCGACAAAAATGGCTTCGTCATGTGGACGGGTGCGGGGTTAAATCCATCTAACGCTGCTAAATTCGACCTAAACTCGTAGTGTAGACCAGGGCATAGAGTGTAGGCAGAATCCATGATCTATGCAAGCAGAATAAAGAACCTCTGATAGATACAAGCCACATGCAGGCACCTAAACAGATACAGTTCTCTGAATATAAGCAACCTATGGGATACCTGACCCATCTGATATGCATGCAGGGACCCTGATACATGCAGGCTGCATGAAGGATCTCGGACACATACAATCTGCATGCTGCGCTGAAAAGCAGAATATAGATACCACCAGCGGGGATTCGGGCTATGGATGTGGATTTCTGCAAGGACATTTTTATGTTGAAATCAAGTGTCAGGAAATATCTTTGCCCAATAAGGGTGTGTGTCTTCCAATCAGCATGTATTGTTGAGAAATGAAAGAACGCAAAGGAGGGGGGCCCCTTGCCAGAGGAAGGGGCCTGGGGGATTAATGGAAGACCATGAAATTCTCAGCAAATGTATAGACCAGGGATGGCCAAACTTACTGACCCTCCAAACCGCATAGAATATGTAACCCCTTTGGGGTTTAGAGAGCATGGCCCCTTTAAATCTTTTTCCTTGGGGGGAGGGGGAGAGTGAGAAAAAAAGGAGGGAAACTCCAGGGGGTGACTCTGAAGCTGAGAGGGAGAGAGAGGGGCAGCCCGCAGGGACCCTCACAAAGTGAAGCAGCAGAGAACCTGCCTGAAGCCTGGGAACAGGGCCGGCTTTAGGCCGATTCAGCTGATTCGGCTGAATTGGGCCCCGCGCCAAGAGGGCCCCGCGCCACAGCTCTCCACCCCGCCCCCAGCTCACTTCCCCCTCCTCCCCTCCCCTGAATGCTCCGCCCCCTGCTCCTCCCCCGCCCCTGCTTCCCTCGAATCAGAGGTTCACGGGAAGTCTGAAAAGAAGCAGGGGAGGGCAGGCAGCACCTGGTAAGCTGAGTCAGGGGTGTGGGAGGGGGACGTGAGAAGCGCTCTGGGGAGGCGCGGCGTGGCCCAGTCCGGCCCCGGCCGAGCACCTCCGGCCCCAGCAGCTCCGGCCCCGGGGCGCCGGCCCCGGTTCTGGCCGAGCACGCCGGCCCGGCCCGCTCAGCTCAGCTCCGTCCCGGCCCCCGCAGCTCGGCTCGGGTCCGGCCCAGGCCCCGCAGCTCGGCTCGGCTCCGTCCCGGCTTCCTTGGCTCGGGCCGGGCCCGGCCCCCGCAGCTCAGCTCGGGCCCGGCCCCCGCGGCTTGGCTCGGCTCGGCTCAGGCCCGGCCCCCCGGCTCGGCTCAGGCCTGGCCCCCCCGGCTCGGTTCGGGCCCGGCCCGGCCCCCCGGCCCGGCTCGGGTCCGGCCCGTGTCCGGCTCCCCGGCTCGGCTCGGGTCCGGTTTGGCTCAGGCCCGGCCCCCTGGCTCAGCTCCAGCCCGGCCCCGGCTGGAGCTCCGGCCCGAGCGCAGCCCGATTCCTGGGGGCGGGGCTTGCGGCAAGCCACACCCCCAGGAATCGGCCCCGCTCTTGCTAAAGCCGGCCCTGCCTGGGAAGGCCAGGGCGGCCGATCGGGGACAGCCCAGGACAGGAGCCAGGAGGAGCACTGGGCCAGGGAGGAATCGTCCGAGAAGGACAGGCCGGAGCTGGACCCAGTATCACTGCTGCCCAGAGCTGCATGGGGCTGTGAGTACTGGGGCTTGGGACTCTGCATTGGGAACAAGGAGGGAGGCTGTAGCTAGTTAAGTGGGGAGGTGGTCGCTCTGTGTGGCTTTGCAGAGAGCGGCAGAAAAGGGCACCGGAGGGGTTTGTTGGGGGAAAGTTCACTGGCACCGAAGATGACCAGGAGCACCCAAGACTCACCACTGGACTGGAACTTTGCTCAGGACTCCTGAACTCGGTGTGCAGACACATTGCTCAGTGTCTGCCCTTCCAGACTGTGCTACCACTGGGCCTGTGGGGCCTTGGCTTGGATGCAACCCTGTTCTACTGCTCCCCCTATATTTCCCCTTGTTGTTTTTCTCCTCTCATCCCTCTGTAAATAAATATCTCCCTTTGTTATACCCATTGTACTTTTCCTGTGGGGGTGTGTGTTCACTCTGGGGGGGTTGGAACAGGTGCCCCTGGGGTGGAAGGGATTTCTCCTGCTGCATTCCTGCACGCGCCCTCTCTTGGCCAGAGCTGCCTGCAGAGCAGACTCCATCTTGGCCACGAGGGCGCTAAAGTTACAAATAATTTTCAGAGGTTTGAGGGCTGCAAGACGCACACAATCTGCCCCATGGGGCTGCGCCTGCCAGGGTGCAGGGCTTCTTCCCTGATGCCCCCCCCTCTGCAGGCCTAAATCCCCAAGACCCCTCTCCCTGCAAAGCTAGTCCCACCACCCCGCCGCAGAGCAGAAGCCCCAAGCTTCCCACCCCACACCCCATCTGATAGGTGGAGAATGGGAGGGGAGGGGCTCTGCAAGCCGCACTTTAACTGTAAAAAAAGCCGCATGTGGCTCACGAACCACAGTTTGGCCATGCCTGGTATAGACATCATGACTGGGATTTTCAATGGAAGCTAGCAGACTCAGTCACTCAACTTCCTTAGAATTGGGTTCCTGACTCATGGACGCTCGCCTACAACTGAGTGTATTATTCACAATAAGGAATGGATCCACTATCTTGTTCTCCTCGTGGCGTGTCCATGAGCGGGTTTTAAAGTTAACCAACCATTGTTTTAATTGCCACATGTGCTGCGTGTGATTGGTCAAGTAAGTCACATGATCTTGCCGCCTGTTCCCCAATTAGCTGAGCTCACAGGCACTGCTTGTGTAAATAGCTGCACGTGTGAATCTGAAATTTGGTTTCCATAAATACAACCAGGGGAGATTCTGAAATTTGCCTTCTGCGATTGCGCATGCCAGTAACATGTGACTGCATGAGTGTTCCTGAAAACGGAATATAAAAGGGGCACTAGGGAGGCAGAGGTGAATATACTTAACAATGGAAGTGAATAGTAGTAGACATATTCCTATAGACTTTGCTATTTCCTAACAGAGCCAAGCTGCGCTGCCCTTCCTCGCATTGAGTTCAGAGGGTCTATTCATGGTGTAAAGGATTGAATGCGAGTAAGGGTATCACAAGCTAGCCCATAAAAGGGAAATCTTACACATGGTACAAACTGGAGAGACCCCAGAGAAGGGCAACAAAAGTGATCAAAGATTTAGAAAACCTGCCCTGTGAGGGAAGGTTAAAAAACCTGGGCATGTTTAGTCTTGAGAAAAGAAGACTGAAGGGGGGTGGGGACCAGAGAGCAGTTTTCAAAGATGCTAAGGGCTGTTAGCGGCATGGGAACACTTTGAATACTGGGGGTTCTGGAAGCCAGCTCCCTTGCCTTACCCATGTCCGTCATCCGTCCCCCTCAGCCAGCAGAGCCCCGGCTAAAACCTGGGGGTGCTGAAGCACCCCCCGCACCCTTAGTTCCTGCGCCTATGAGGGTTGTTATAAAGAGGATGGTAATCGATTGTTCTCTATGTCCCCTGGAGGTAGGACAAGCACTAAAGGGCTTAATCTGCAGCAAGAGAGATGTAGATTAGATATTAGGAAAAAGTTTCTAACTATAGGAGTAGTGAAGCTCTGGAATGAGCATCCAAGGGAGGTTGTGGGATCCCCATCACAGGTGGTTTTTAAGAACAGGTTGGACAAACACATGTCAGGGATGGTCTAGGTTTATTTGGTCCTGCCTCAGCGCAGGAGGCTGGACTTGACCTCTCAAGATCCCTTCCAGCCCTACATGTCTATGATTCTATGTTCACACCTGCAGAGCAAACCAGAGTGACCCAACATAGCCTTTCAGTGTCATTGCTCCGGCTCATGGACATCATATCAGCCTTCCTAGCATGGCCCATACTAAAATGGTTTAAAGATGGCTCATTATCACTTGCTTTGAACATGGCTCACCCAGCCAGCATCGACCAGGCATAACTGTCTTTTAAAAATACTCTGCCATAGCAGACCGTGTAAAAACCAAGGTGGCGTCCATACTGGAAATCTTTGTACCCATTTCCCAGCAATTACTATTGGAGGCAAAGCCTAGGCACTTCCAAGCATTATGTAATGACAGTGCACTTGAATCTGCGGCTGTCATGGCATTGTGCTGGAAATGCTAGAGGCCTGGGTTACACCCCTGGGAACATTGGTTTGGCAACCCATTACAACCCTGATGCAGCAAAGCACTTAAGCAAGTGCTGGGTGGTGATGTTGTCTGGAATCAAGGCCATAGTGCTGTGAGAATAGTACATTTGTTCAGAAAGAGTCCGTCCCACCTAGAGGTCTGAGTACAATGGGATTCCCACAAGCTTGCTAGCTCGTCAGCGCTATAGAATCTGACCATCCACCCCCCCCCACACACACACATTAAGGGCTTGTCTGACTGAAGTCAATGGAAGTTACACTGTTGATGTCAGTGGGGCCAAGATTTGGCCCTAAATAGTCCCCCTGGCAGCCTCCTGGCACAGTGCGATTGCAGTCACGTACCGGGCAGTGCTGAGGAATAGAGTGCTGCTGCCTGTTCTCCAAGGTCACCGAGGTGGTGGGAAAGAAAGAAAAGAGCGAGAGAAAAAAAAGTTGACTCAGAAACCACATGGAATTTGTTGCCTTCTTGAATTCTGGGAAGAGAGAAAATAGCCACAGTTATTCCAGGCATGCCAGGATAATAGCAGGCTGTTTATTGTTTATACGTAAAGAATGTCAAGCAGCCAGTCCAAAGCAGGAAAGAGGGATGAGGAATTTGTCAGACTTGTTCAGACACACAAAGGCTTCTTCTTATCCAAGCAAAGTGCAAGGAAAATATCCTAGCTCTGCTCCACCTGCGAACTAGATAAGGGAGTTAACCCTCTCTCTGTGCTGCAAGCACACACCCTCTTCAGTTCAGTTCACAAGGATTTTTGGCGTGACAGTGAGCGATGGTATGAAAGGAAGGTTGGCCTAGAGGGTAGAGCTCTAGCCTGAGGCTCAGGACACCTGGCTTCACTTCCCTGCTCTTCTATGGACGACTGTGTGTGACTGTAGGCAAGTCTATGGGCCTCAGTTCCTGCTCCGTGAAATGTGGCGAGTGGTACTACCCAGCCTCAGCAGGGCGCTGGGAGGATAAACAGGCTCCAAAGATTGTGAGGTGCTCAGATACCATGGTGATGGGGCCCAGAAAGTACCTCAGACAGGCATGCGCTGCTAGATCCCTCAGGTATCTGTGAGAGGCGAGTTAGATTTGCCCTTGCTGGGGCTTCACAGTGCTTGGAGTTTGAGCCACTGTGTGCATTCCTCTGGATGTGTCATGCAAGGTCACCTCTGCTGCCTTTCCCCAGCACCAGGCCCAGTTTGTCCTCATCACTTTTTGATTAGATGGCTTTTAGGTGTCCTGCGAGCTTGGGGACGTCTCTCTCGTGCACGCATGTCGGATATCAGAGTAGGAAGTGCCTCTCTGTCGCAGTCTCTCCTCTGTCACATACCCACACACACATGTTCCTATTTGCAGAGACAGCCGGTGGTTGGGTGGGTGGACTGAAGGCTGATGGGTTGGTAAACTCCAGTGACATGCCATTGGAAACAAGGTGCCAAGCTTTTAACAGTGTAATTAGCCACTGGAACAGATTACTGAGAGAAGTGGTGGATTCTCCATCACTTCACGTCTTTCTATCAAGAGTGGATGTCTCCCTAAAAGATATGCTGTAATGCCTCCAGAAAATTGGTCTTCATGCAGAGAGAGATTCTTTGGCCTGTGTTATGCAAGCAAGCAGCCTAGAGGACCAGAGTGGTTCCTTCTGGCCTTAAAATCTAAGAATGAATCTGTGAATCTATGAAATCTAGCTTACTATCTCCAGTCATGGGGAAAAAGATAATTAGAAATTCAGACTAATATTGGAAAAAATGATTGAAGAGGAACACTGAAAGAAATGGAAGACAAGACACCAGGACGGACGTCACACAAAACAAAGAAAAGAAGACAGAGGGAGACAGCAGGCCAGACTGATCAAAGAAGAAATGCAAAGCTACATTTTTCTGTTTACTTATCTCCTTTCAAAGTGACATAAATAATTCTAGTGATAATTGCAGGACGTTGGACTTCTACAGAAGCTGCTGTTTCATAACTGCCAGACTGCAGCGGCATCTCCAGTGTTGCCAGCTCCTTACAACCAGAGATGTTATCAGGAATTTTACTAGAACTGTTTGGTACATTTTTAAAATAGCTAAATAATGAATAGCAGGAGAGTCATTTATTGGAACACAAAACAGGCAAATGGCAGTCATTATCCCCTTTGGGAAGCTGGCCCAGAAAGGGGAAGAGAGGACAAGATAAAAGGAAGATTTTTTCTTCTTCTTAATATGCATCCCATTAATAGTGTACTCCCATCATGAACATTTAGTAACTTAATGGCCTGTTTAAATCTGTCCCACATTCTGTTCATACCATTGTCTCCAAGCTCATTCAGAAGTCCCCTTGGGTGTTCAGACAACCCAATTGCTTAATAGACTGAACATTCCAAACCTTCTATAAGAAATAATATCCACCCAGCTGTACAGAGCAAGGCTGCCTTGCTACCAATGACTTCTTGGGACAGCTTATGATTCCCTCTGCTCTGCTAGTCTTTGGCTCTCAGACACAGCAAGGTAAGCCCCACAGGCCATGCTTATCCCTGGTGTAACTCCACTGAAGGCAATGGAGCTTGGCCCTGGGTTATTAAGGGCCAGACTTCCAAAAGAGCTCAGCATGAACACTTCGGAAAATCCAGGCTTTCTTGAGGTGCCTACATGGGACGTGGCCTCTTTTGAAAATTTGGTTTTAAGAATTTTTTCATCTCCGCGTCCTTCCATGCATTCAAGAAAATAAAATACATTCAAAACCCTGTGCCCATCTTCGGTTCTTACTTTTCTCTTACCCTCAGGGGCATAAATGCCACTGAGATCTTGTTCTTATGCACAACAAATCTATATTGGGGCCAGTCCTCAGCTTCAGCAGGACTTCTGCCTGAGTAAGGGACAGAGAAAAGACTTCAGTATTGGGCTCTTATTCTTCAGCTTACATTACATCAATGCCTCAGTAGAAGACCACCTGGAGAAAATTGATTGTCTTTAGCAGAGGAAACCAAGGAGACAACTCGGGTTCTCTCCCAGATGAGTCATGGATCTTGAGGAGAGTGAGGTGGTTAATTAAATGAATTCATGGTCCTGGGGAATGGGGGTGGAGGGGAGAAGGGCTCTCCCAAGGGTAGGTGTTCTTTGTAGAGGGTTTTGGAGTCTTGGGCAGAGTGGAAATGCTCTTTGTGTCTTGAACTGAGATGGGGAGATGCTCTCGGGAGGGTTCTTCATAGGGAGGAAGCTGCTTTTGTGGGGAGATTGCAGCATTGCTAACTTGGGAGGAGGGGGTCTGCTCTTGCTTGGGGACTCAGTAACTCCCATTGGGGAGGGAATGTTTCTGGGTGGGAGGAAAGGATTGGGCCCCTAAAGACACCCTCCATCTGGAACTTACATGCCAAAGTCATAGATGCATTAGAAGTACCTTGGCTACATTCTGCTGTCTCCCGTGGATGGGCAGGGCCAGCCAGCTTCCACTTTCTCGAATGCTTTGCTGCCACTGAGCCTGGCTGAGCAGCTGTGTTGGTTCATGTACGTTACATCCAATGGGCCAAATTAAGGCAGGCCTGCCAGGGGTTCATCAACGAGAGCCTTTTCTGTGCCAGCGCTCCCACGTAGCAGGCAGCCATGAATTAGCTGCAAGAGCTGGGAGCACAGAGAAGGGAGGGTCACTGACCCAGAGCTTGCCGGGCCGCACCGCTGGAAGCTCCAATGTCACAAGACTGATCATCACTGAAATCCAGCTCCCCCTGCAAGCATTACATCTCAGGCATAAGGGCTCCCTGCACACTGCTCCAGCAGCCAGGTCTCTCCCCCACCCCCCTCCTCTCCCATAGGGCTCCACTGGCTCCTGCGGCCACAATTCGGCTCTAAATGTTGTTTGGCATGTTTGGCCATCTGAGCAATCTGACTGGCTGAGCCTCCAAGAATTTCCCAGTGAGCTCACTGCTGATGGTATGAACTGAATGTTGTCAAGTGGATCCAAATAATAACCACCCATCAGGGTGTTACCCAACCAGAGAAAATTGCCTGTCTCAAACGCAGAGTAGGGAAAGGGTGTCAGGCTGGTGGCCTCTTGCTCAAGTGAGAGGATTTCTAAAGAGCCTGGCATAATACA
Organism: Terrapene triunguis; assembly: GCF_002925995.2. NCBI lineage: Eukaryota > Metazoa > Chordata > Testudines > Emydidae > Terrapene > Terrapene triunguis. The sequence goes on along the minus strand of NW_020665188.1, from coordinate 3,465,276 downwards.
TGGAGTGCTACTGGGGTGTGTCGGCTGTCTGAGCTAGTAGGAAAGTTACTGACTCACCTGTCAGACGCAGCTCAGCTTCAGAAAATTCCCAGCAAGGTCACTCCCCTTGCTAGGCAGGAAATGCTCGAGACCAATTCAATACATTTATAAATGAAAATAGATAGGCTGGATGAGTAAGTGATGCGATACAAATAAAGTCACGCTCAGCAACCATGGGGCCATGGCAAGGAAAGTATCATTTGTTCCTGCCAGCCCCCCGGACAGCAAGTTGGTACTGGAGACGCTGATCAGACAGCAGCAACAATCAGTGGGAAGTGGGAGAAAGAAGACTGGCTTGCCAGTAAGCTTCCTGCAAAGGCAGCCTAGGGCAGGACTGAATCAGCTGGAAGCTAGCAGACATCACCCTCAGCTCCAGGACTTATGGGAACCTCCCATCACTCCTGAGCCCCACATGGAGAATGACATGTACAAGATGAGATGCCTGACAACGTGCTAACAGAGGATTAGGTGGACACATCTGCCACCTGCCCTGAGCGAGAGAGACAAGCCTGATATGGGTCATTATATTGGACAGGCACTTGCCATTGTGCACACAGCCAATAGCAGACACCCATAGATTCCAGTCAGGGTCGTCTCCTTCAGAGCCACATGGAGTGGCAAAGCCACTCCCTAGACAACTCTAGGGGTTGTATTGGGGATCTGTATATGCCCATCTTCTTGAGAAATGGGGAGCAGAGTCCTGGACTTCCTTGGGAAGAAGTGGGCTGTAGCCTACGAAAGCTTATGCTCTAATAAATTTGTTAGTCTCTAAGGTGCCACAAGTACTCCTGTTCTTTTTGCGGCTACAGACTAACACGGCTGCTACTCTGAAATTTGGCCACAAGGTGTATCACATACACTAGCAATGTGCTTTGCCTGTGGGGGAGGGGTCTGATTGTTGCATTGTTCTCAAGTGCTCACATGTACACACAGCTCCCAAGTGGTGTTGTACTCTCAGAGGCAGGATCAGCCTCCTAGGGAGTCAAAACAAGTGGCAGAATGTAGTGTCAAATTGTAAGGGACATTCACGAAGCAAACTGACTCATGTTTAATTGCTATAAAATGCTCTTACTCATAACACAGGGGGAGAAAATGAAGGCCTGGAGCTCAGACCTTGGGATAGACACAGTGAATCTGTACCCTGGGAGGAAGACGGGCAAAATAGTGGAGAGAGTGACCCTGTCATAACTAGAACAGGAGTACTTGTGGCACCTTAGAGACTAACAAATTTATTTGAGCATAAGCTTTCGTTGGCTTCCGCCCACTTCTTCAGATGCATAGAATGGAACATATAGTACATTGGCCAAACCAGACAGTCTCAACGCAAAAGAATAAATGAATAAATGGACACAAATCTAACATCAGGAATCATAACATTCAAAAACTAGTAGGAGAACACTTCAACCTCTCTGGTCACTCAGTAACAGACTTAAAGGTGGCCATTTTGCAACAGAAAAGCTTCAAAAACGGACTCTAACGAGAAACTTCTGAACTTGAATTAATATGCAAACTAGATACCATTAACTTAGGCTTGAATAGAGACTGGGAATGGCTGAGTCATTACACAGATTGAATCTATTTCCTCATGTTAAGTATCCTCACACCTTTTGTCAACTGTCTGAAATGGGCCATCCTGATTATCACTACAAAAGTTTTTTTTCTCCTGCTGATTATAGCGCATCTTAATTAATTAGCTTCTTCGCGTTGATATGGCTACTTCCACCTTTTCATATTCTGTATGTATATATATCTCCTTACTATATGTTCCATTCTGTGCATCTGAAGAAGTGGGCTATAGCCCACGAAAGCTTATGCTCAAATAAATTTGTTAGTCTCTAAGGTGCCACAAGTACTCCTGTTCTTTTTGCGGATACAGACTAACACAGCTGCTACTCTGAAACATGTCATAACTGCTGCTCAAGATGCTTCGCTCTGGAATATGTCCTCCCACTTAGCATACACTCCCCCCAGGCCGGGGGGGGGGGGGGTTGTAAGCCCAAAACAATGGCTCTGAGCCCACTGAAAATGGAAATCAGGCAAGAAAAATCCAGATCATCTGTATGTCACACCTGATTCCATTGTTCAGAAAGAACTGACACAGATTAACGAGTGTGTACACGAGCCATGATTAGTAAGATTCGTCTGTTGTATTAGGTAGTAGGTTATAAGTCATCAGAAGTCAGGGAGAAGAGATAGGCTTGATATGGGATTTAAATAGAAGGGCAGGCAAATAGGTAAAGTGTGGCAATTGGGGCATTCCAGATGATGAGGAAAGCGTGGGAGAAAGACATACCACCGGATATGGAAGATCAGGGAACATTAACGGCATGTCATAGAGCTGCATTTGACTCGCTACAAAAAAACCCCAAAAAAACAAAAAAAAACCACTTTTTTTTTCATTTTCATCAATTTATTTTTTTTGCAGAATTTCAGGTTTTCAAAAAAACCAAACCTAACGTTTTTAGTTTTCAACTACTGAGAGCTGGAAAAAAAATGGTTTTAAAGATTTTTGATGAAAATCCAAAACATTCCTTATGAAAACTGTGATGTTTTTGGTTTAGCCAAAAAGCCATTTTTCCCCTCAAAAAAGTACACCTCTACCTCGATATAACGCTGTCCTCAGGAGCCAAAAAATCTTACCGCGTTATAGGTGAAACCGCGTTATATCGAACTTGCTTTGATCCACTGGAGTGCGCAGCCCCCCCACCCCGGAGTGCTGCTTTACTGCGTTATATCAGAATTCATGTTATATCGGGTCGCGTTACATCGGGGTAGAGGTGTAGTTTGAATGAAAAATATTCAGTCAGCTCTAATATTTAATGAATCTAGGACACTGGCTGGAAATGAGAGAGAGATGAGGTTGGAGAAGGGCAGATAGGGAGAAGCAATCCACAGACAGCAAAATGCCCGAAATTCCTGTGCACTCTGACACCTGACCAAGAAGGTGTCCAGGTTGGATCGTATCAATTGCAACCCTGCAGAGGAGATGAACCAATAAGGAGAGGGGCTTGGGGTTGGATGGATCATGCAGAAAGGCAGTTTCAGTTCTGTGGAAGAGTTGGAAGTGGGACAAGACATGATCAAGCAATTGTTTTGATGGAAGTGGTTCAAGGAGGTGAAGGAAAACAAGAACCAGATTTGTAGACATGAGATGGTAAAGAAACACCAGAGAAAAGTGAGGAAGGGAGAGAAAGAGGAAACATAAAACTGACAAGAATGAGGGGGAAAGTATTCAAACAGCAAAGCAAAGAGAAAGGGAAAGAATAAGGAAATGGGAGAGAGAGAGAGAACACAACTCTGAACACTCTGAGGCCTGACTGTGGTGTAAGTCAGTTCTACTGATTTTAATTGAGTGATGCCAACTTTCACCATTGGAGATGGGGCTCATTGATTCCAACGGCGCTAGACCAGTTTACCCCAACTGGAGATCTGGTCCCCAACCTCTGTGCCAACTAACTTCCCCTCTATTTGTAAGCCCCTCACTCTTACGCTTTCTGAGATGCTGGTGCAAACCTTGACTCATGTCTATAATCAGAGGTGCTGTCAGAAAAGAGAGGAAGCTCTCAAGTCTGTTGAGTCAGTGCTGGGGAATGCAGGCCAAATAAACAGAGAACGCTCTTGACAGCTGAAGAGGAGAAATTGCAGCCGAGCTATTAAACTAAACTTTTGAAGGCAGGTGAAATACAACTTCTCAGAGAATGGCCACCAAAATGCCAATGCAATAGCCACTTCAAGAAGAAGCAGAAGTTCCTCAATATCACTCTTCATATTCTGATAGCCTTAGAGGCCCCAGCTGAGTTCAGGGCCCCATATAAATACATGCGGGACAGCCCCTCTCCTGGAGAGCTTACAGTCTAAACAGACAAAGAATTGTCTCCATTTTACAGACGGGGAACAGATGCCCAGGGAGATTAAGTGAATCACCCAGACCCACACAGTGAGACTGTGGCAGGACCAGGAACCAAGCCCTGATCTCCTGAGTCCTTTCCATCACATTTGAAACCCCACTCACTGGTCTTTTCTACCATGATAGACTGTGCTCTTGAATCACAATGTGGGACTCTTGACCCAAATGACACTGAGCACCTGAGCCCAGATGGACCCCAACTGAAGGAGAGGGGCATGTGTGGGAGGCCAATCCAAAAGCAAGGGGCTCCAGTGAGACAGACTGAGAGCAAAAGAGGCGACGAGTACAGAGATAAAGCAGAGATGGTGGAGGAAAATTCCATGACCTTAAAACAAATGACAGAATAAGAGATAAAGTCCATCTGGTCACTCTCCAAAGATGCCCTCTGAGAAAGGGGACGTTGGCCCTTTCTAGTTCTCTCTCCCTCCCCGCTGCCCTTTAGCCTTGCTGCGGAGGCAGCCTTATCAGTAAAGCATGAAAAGCATTTCTCACCTGAGGAATCTTCCTCCTGGAGAGATTAGCCAGCTTAGTTCCCCTCTGGACAGAGGGAACTGCAGCCATCTCTGGAATGCAAGACTGCCTCTCCCCCCTTGGCACCGGGACGGGTAGCTGAAATTCCTGCTGTCTCTCCGATGCACGGATTGGAGCACATTGCACACCATGCTGGTGCCTTCCTGCTACACATCCTTCATCCGCCTGGCACTGTCTGGTGAAAGGGGTTGGTGCAGCATATCTTGGGTGCATAATGACACCGTACATGGGGGATGGGAGAGGCCAGTGCAGGCCAGTGGATCTTGACACAAGCCTTCTGAGGTCAGTAGATGAGACTCCACCATGGGGTTTCCCTGAGACTGTGCCAAACGAAATGTGTTTGCTGTGAAGTCTGTGTTGGTATCAAACAGGGAGAGTAGAATCCCCCAGTCCCCTGAGTCCTAAGGAATATTAATAGCTAATACTAATACTATCCAGACAGTAGGAAACACTGCCCATCACTGTGGTATCTGGATGCCTTTTTCTTAAATATGTACTCTTCTCCTGGGACAGCCACAGCCTAATGCCAGCTGGGGTTTGGGGCCTCTAACTTTCCACCCCATGGAAGATTCATAGAGTTTAAGGCACCATTAGCTCATCCAGTCTGACCTCTTGTCTAGCACAGGCTATCACATTTCACTCAGTTACTCCTGCATTAGCTCTATCACGTCTGCTTGGCTAAAGCATCTCTTCCAGAAAGGCCTCCAGTCTTGATCAGAAGCCACCAAGAGATGGAGAATCCACCACTTCCCTTGGTAGCTTCTTCTACTGGTTACTCACCCTCACTGTTTAAAAATGTGTGCCTTGCTTCTGAATGTGTCTGGCTTTAGCTTCTAGCCACTGGGTCTGGGTCTGGGTCTGCCTTTCTCTGCTGGAGTAGAGAGCCCTTTGCCACCTGGAATTTTCTCTCTGTGAAGGTACTTCAGGATGTGATTTGATTACAGGGTGGATCTTTTTGGTAAGCTGAACAGACTGAGCTCGTTAAGTGTCTCACTGCAAGGCATCTTTTCAAGCCCTTGACTCCTTTTGGTGAATTGTCACAGCTCGCCAGGAGCAAGGGGTCACGTGCCTTGAGCCCTGGCCCATCCTGTAACTGTTAATTGAAAGTCAGCCCAAAATGTCTTTTAACTCCACAACAAACATGCAGTTTGTTCCTTACTTTAACTGAAGGTGCAGTCAGTTTATCAAGCCCAGGCTGAGGAGTATTGGTCAAGAACAGAGAGCTCCACCCCCAGTCCAGCTTCTCCAGCGGTCATCCTCAGAAGAAGCAAGCAAGCCTTCTTATCCCACCTTGTGGGTCCTGATTGGCTACTGCCTCCTCCTGGCCTTTTTAGCCACTGAAGGACCAAGTCTTGTTTGTTCGACCAGTGCCAGTGCCAGTGCCAGAGCCAGAGCCAGAGCCAGAGCGGCCTCTCTAGGCTGTTCTCAGAGGACTAAACTCCCTGCCCCTCTTTGCCAGGTAATACTTTTCCTTCGCATGAGTGTGTCAGGGCGGTGATGCTTCCAGCAGGGGGCAGAGAAGGCCAGTTAAACCCTATCACATGACTTTTCTGTACACCCTCTCCAGTCTAGGCTTGACCCTTGCAATAATGTGGGGAGGATACCCCAAAGGTTCATAGACAGTTGGATTCCTGAGAAGTTAAAAGAGAAAAGGGTTCAATGTGCTTAGTAGTGGGTAACTGGGGTAACAATAAAACGAGGACTCCTGAAACCCCTGTGAACATATCCAGAATCAAACCTTTTCATCACATGCACAACATCTGAGAGTCAAGTGTATGACGTTACCATGACCCCAGTACTCTACTCCCAGAGTTCAACTGTGTCAGAGTGGTCCAGAGAGGAGGCCTGGCCAATCTCCTCATTGACAATGGATGCCACCTTTCCTCAGTAGATTTCATCAGCCAAAGGGGCTGGTGGGTCAAACTCCAGAATCAGACTGAGCAGCATTGGCTGGAACCCAAGCAGAGATGACTCCTTATTTGTCCTCTCCAGAAATGGGTCTGTATCTACAGATGCTGAAAGCTTGTTCTGAAACCAAGTAACTTCTCACAGAGGGGAAATACTCGACTCTCTTACTGATGGCAGATGCATAGCTGGTGAGGCCAGATGGGAGCATTATGATCATCTAGTCCAGAGATAGGCAACTTATGGCACGCGTGCCAAAGGCGGCACACAAGCTGATTTTCAGTGGCACTCACACTGCCCGGGTCCTGGCCACCAGTCCGGGGGGCTCTGCATTTTAATTTAATTTTAAATGAAGCTTCTTAAACATTTTAAAAACCTTATTTACTTTACATACAACAATAGTTTAGTTATATATTATAGACTTATAGAAAGAGACCTTCTAAAAACGTTAAAATGTATTACTGGCACGTGAAACCTTAAATTAGAGTGAATAAATGAAGACTCGGCACACCACTTCTGAAAGGTTGCTGACCCCTGATCTAGTCTGACCTGCTGCGTGACACGAGCCGTAGATGTCGCCCAGGGATTCCTCCCCATCCTCCCCTGCTATGTAAGTGACAGTGTCTAGCCCCAAAGTTTGTGGCTGAGCTACAGCATATCATCCCATCTCTACTGAGCTCTGGATTTACGGATGCCTGACAGGGGGCATGCTGACACTCCAGCCGGAGAGCGGATTTCACAAGTCAAATCTGCACAACGCTTTTGGACCCTCGGTGAAATTTTGAAAGCTTGAAAACCTGCATGGAATGAAGGGCTGAAAAATGGGGTGTGAAATTTCACTTCCACTTGTTTGTTAATCTACCAAGCGTTTGGAGCACAGAGTGGCATTCAGCCTGATTGGTGCTCTCCTCCTTCACCACTGGGGGGAGCTGTCGCCAACACAGGGTGGAGCCAGACACTGGGGTAAACAACAAATCTTTGTCCCATGAAACTGACAAGCAGCTGAGACTGAACTAACTGCAGAAAAGGGGGCAAAGAGCAGCAGTTTTCCCTCCTCTACACCACATCCCAGGGCCTGGCACCCTGCTGGGAAATGGCTTGCAGTAGTGACTGGGCTTATGGGAAGGAAGAGTTGCTGCTGGGACTACAAATCAATAAGATGCTAGTATGTGAGACGAGTGGTATGCCCGGAATGCAACAAAACCCTTCCCAGGCAGTGGCCTGGAGTTTACGAGCGGGGCGGGGAGAAGCAGACCGGCTGCTGTGCCCACTGCCAGGCATGCACCGGGCTGCGTGCATACTGGCTGCCCTCAGCTACCCTTGTGCCGGGTGCAGTGCACTGCTGTTTTATTAATCCAGGATGGATGGCTTTGGGATTGAGGCCAGATTCTCAGAGGTATTTAGGCACCTAACTGCCATGGATTGGGAGGATCTGGGCTTCAGTTCCTCTTGCCCCTGGAAACACATTGTGCTCCCTCTGAGAGCTGAGCAGCGGACTTTCTCCCTGCCCCACCCGTAATGCTGCCACCCCACCTGCTGTGCTGAAGAAAGGCAGAGGGCTCTGGCTGGCCATCACACTGCACCTGTATACAGACTGGGGTAAAATCCCTGACTCACTCAAGGCAATGGCAAAATTTCCATTGGTTTTAGCAGGGTCAGAATTTTACCCCAGAACTCTTAAACCTCTGTGTGTTAAATGCTGTGCGGCAGGGAGGCTGCTATCTTCACAGTAGCCCAGAACAGAGCACTCCACTCACAGCAGCTAGTGCATTTCAGTATAGTTGTTCTGGGAACCCCCGGAAAGCGTGAAGGTACAGCCATGACAGGCTGTGGAGTTGCCTAGAGCTGCCTCTCATTTCATTTGATCTTTTAATTTTAAAAATAAATTCATGTGTTTCAATGCCTAGAATATACAGATGAAGTTTACTGTTCAAGTGTCATGCAGACCCAGTTTGAGGCACCCTAACCCAGTTTTATTGAACCATTTCAAAAACCACTTGGCTACTGGAGGACAAGAGCTGAGAAGAAATACAGAGTAACATGGCTTTTACCATCAAAATGGCAGGGAAATAAGGCAGCCCAAAGGTGAGGACATGGTCTCCACCACACCCACCTAAGTTGCCAGTTCAGACAACGTTTTCTCAGCCGAGTATGAACAATAATATAACTATTAGTACTCTGATATCATGCTTTTTGTTCATAGATCTCAATGCACTTTAGTAAGGCAATACACATCATTATCCCCATTTTACACATGGGGAAACTGAGACACCCAGCAATCAAGTGACGCAGCTGGGAGCAGAAGCCAGGTCTCTTGAGTCCCCATCCCAATTCATGGAGTATGAGGAAAACACTTTATCATCATTTATATTACAGTAGTACCTGCAACTGAGGTCAGGGCCCCATTTTGCTAGGCACTATACAAGCATGTTGTGAGAATCCCTGCTCTAAAGAGCAAGACAGAGGAAGGGTGGGAGGGGAACAGACCTGTCCAAGGTCATCCCGCAGATCAGTAGCAGAGCCAAGAGTAGAACACAAGTTCATTGATACTTAGCCCAGCACCCTAACTGCTAGGCCACACTGCCTCTCAAATCCATCTCCTGCTATAGCACATAATCCCCTCCCTTGACTTATCATCATCAGAGATAGGACTGTACCACTGTGAATGTGGCCATCTCCCAGCCCCCTTCCCACCTGAGATTGATTGGTGAGCTCCCTCCCTGTAGGCACCCATCTTCACCTCTAGGGCACCCCTTCGTGCTTGGACATAGCATTGCAGGCGACTTTGCTTCTTGCTTCACCATGGCCAATACCTTAGCCCTGCAATGGCAAGTCCCAGCTGGCATCTTCTCCAGCTCGGCCTCTGGCCAACTCACTCCACACTTCAGGCCCCTGACGAGGTGACAAAAGGCACAACTGAAAGTCCAAATCGAATGTCCCCCTCTGCCTTGACTGATGTCTTCTGCTTCCTGGCCATTACAGATCTTCACTCAGCTTGCTTCTTCCTCAGCAGGATTCCCCTACTGCTTCCCTTCACCACAGAATCCAGCTGCTTGCCTCTGGGGAGCTCCCTGCTCCTTGTGGGCCCTGGCTTAGGGCTCCCACAGGCACTTACTGTGTTCCCTGTGGGTGACTGAGTCCCTGGAAAAATCATGGAGCAGGTCCTCAAGGAATCCATTTTGAAGCACTTGGAGGAGAGGAAGGTGATCAGGAATAGTCAACATCCCGATTCACAAAGGGCAAGTCATGCCTGATCAACCTGATTGCCTTCTATGATGAGATAATTGGCTCTGTGGATATCAGGAAAGCGGTGGACATGATATATCTTGACTTTAGCAAAGCTTTTGATACAATCTCCCACAGTATTCTTGCCAGCAAGTTAAAAAAGTATGGATTGGATGAAAGGATTATAAGGTGGATAGAAAGCTGGCTAGATTGTCGGGCTCAATGGGTAGTGATCAATGGCTCGATGTCTAGTTGGGAGCCAGTATCCAGCGGAGTGCCCCAGGGGGCTGTCCTGTGTGTGGTTTTGTTCAACATCTTCATTAATGATCTGGATGATGGGATGGATTGCACCCTCAGCAAGTTTGTGGATGACACTAAGCTGAGGAGAGAGGTAGATAGGCTGGAAGGTAGGGATAGGGTCCAGACTGACCTAGACAAATTAGAGGATTAGGCCGAAAGAAATCAGATGAGGCTCAACAAGGACAAGTTCAGAGTCTTGCACTTAGGAAGGAAGAATCTCATGCACTGCTACAGGCTGGGGACCGACTGGCTAAGTGGAAGTTCTGCAGAAAAGGACCTGGGTATTACAGTGGACGAGAAGCTGGGTATGAGTCAACAGTGTGGCCTTGTTGACAAGAAGGCTAATGGCATATTGGGCTGCATTAGTAGGAACACTGCCAGCAGATCGAGGGAAGTGATTATTCCCCTCTATTCGACACTGGTGAGGCCACATCTGGAGTATTACGTCCAGTTTTGGGCTCCCCACTACAGAAAGCTTGTGGACAAATTGGAGAGAGTCCAGCAGAGGGCAACGAAAATGATTATGGGGCTGGGACACACGACTTATGAGGAGAGGTTGAGGGAACTGGGCTTATTTAGTCTGCAGAAGAGAAGAATGAGGGGGGATTTGATAGCAGCCTTCAACTGCCTGAAGGGGGGTTCCAAAGAGGATGGAGCTAGGCTGTTCTTAGTGGTGGCAAATGAAAGAACAAGGAGTAATGGTCTCAAGTTGCAGTGGGGGAGGTCTAGGTTGGATATTAGGAAAAAACGTTTTCACTAGGAGGGTGGTGAAGTACTGGAATGGGTTACCTAGGGAGGTGGTGGAATCTCCATCCTTAGAGGTTTTTAAGGCCCGGCTTGACAAAGGCCCGGCTGGGATGATTTAGTTGGGTTGATCCTGCTTTGAGCAGGGCGTTGGACTAGATGACCTCCTGAGGTCCCTTCCAACCCTAATATTCTATGATTCTATGGGCCAGACTGAGCCCAGCATACCTCAAAGGTCCAGCCAACCCGCGATGCTCCCCTGTGAGTATTCTCCCAAGGTGGGGTGTGCGCCTAAATGTTCATGAGAGGAGTTTTGACAGGAGTCCGTGCATGGAAAACCTGTGTTTGGGAAAGGGGAAAGATTTTAATTATTGAATTATCCATGGAGTCCTGTGTTTGGCAGTCATGGACTCAACGAGCGAGTCTGCCTCGGCAGAAAATGCAAGACAAAGAAAAATTCCTGTACTCCGCTTTGGAAACATGTCCTCATGTCCCTGGCAGTGTCTATAGCTTTTCTGTAAATAGAGGCACATTTCTGAGCTGTGTGACGTCTATCTGGTGTCACTATATCTGCTCGCACAAGGCATGTGCATGTTGGTTTTATTTTTGTGGCTCCTCTTCGGGACTCATTGCCCCAGAAACATTCCTCGATTAATGCTCACTACAGCTGGCCAGGAAAGGGTCTTACCATCCTGTAAGGGTATTTGAGATTTTGACTAAAATTTTTGTGCTGAAGACAAAAAAGTAAAAAAGGCAAAGTCTCAAAAAATTTCCTGAACTGTGAAAATGAAAAAGTTTCAGTCCAGGGCAATTGAAGTGCTGAATTTCAATAATTTGGAAACATTTCCTTTTGATTTTGACCTTTTCATATTTTTAAAACTTTTTTTTTTTTGGAATAAAATTTAAAAACAAGAGTTTGAACCCAAAATAGCAAAAATATTTGTTCTGAACAGGACATTGGGACATTTTCAGCATGTGTTTTCGAGTCGGGAAATTCATCCAAACTGACCCTGTCCAGCAAACAGTTTCTGTTTTGATGTCGTGTCATCTTTTGGTGGAAATTTTTTTTTTGTCAAAAAGTTCCCGACCACCTCTAATGCTCACAACTCCCCTCTGGGACAGGGAATATCATATGGTGCTTCTTGCTACCTGTTAGCTAAACAAAGTAAAAACAAGAAACCTTTGCTCTTCATTTGGCAGAGAGAGAAAGGAACAGACCCATGCAGACAAGAAGGCATTTTCCTACTCTTTCTTGGTTTCTGATTGGCTGCTTCAGGGGCGGGACTAACCTGTCCATCCAAATATATTTTCCAGTCAGCTCTGTCCTGGCTGAAGGAAGGCAGATAGCGGCCCCTTTTAAGGTCCATTGCAGTCCACATAGGACAGGTCTATACCACCTTTAATCACACTGAATCTGAACCTTTCCTGTGCCATCAGAACAAGGCTCCACCAGCCCTGTTGATCCTGGGCTGCTCTTTGCAGGTGCTTTATGGTAAGCCCCATAAGTTCCCTGTCCAAATACCATTGGACAGAGGGATTCTGTTGATCGGCCTGTTTGCCTGTCTCTCCAGCTGCCCAACAGACACTGGCAACTTCTCCAGCTTCAGTCTTAGCACATGTCCCAGTTACTTCCATCTTCTTTTCGGAGTTGCTGTGGGTGTTGAACACACTGATGAACCTTGGCATTTGTTACACATTAATGCCATTCAATAACTTCAATTTTCCTGAAGAATTTGCTCTCTAAGGCATTCAGATGTCTAGCTGCACCGTTGGTGGACTGCCCGCTTTCCCAGTCATCTGTCCATCCCTCTGGTGAGCACTTACCAATTGCAAGCAGTCCCACTGGTTGCAGTGGGGCTACCCAGAGTAATAAGTGCGATGATGACCAGATGGCCCAATTTGATAGGGACAGCCCTGATATTTGGAACTTTGTCTTATATAGGCGCCTACTACCCCCCACCCCATCCTGTCTGGGCACCCTAGTGCTCACCACTGAAGGGCTCATTCTCAGTGTTTATTTATCTCAGGTGGCATTTCCAAAAGCACTCAGCCTTGGCCTAACTGTTCTCATTACAGTCACTGTATCATCACTGATTTCAATGGGAGCAGAGTTAGGCCAATAATGGGCACATTAGAACCCCTCCTCCCCTTCCTTTATATGTGCATCTGCCACATACATTTCTTGTGGCTGCATCTGTGCATACATGAAAAAAACAACTGAGGAGAGTTGGCAGTTTTTCAAAGGGACACTACTAA
>NW_020665188.1:3410349-3451969 GCF_002925995.2 Terrapene triunguis | reverse complement strand
GGTCTAGACAGTATTTGGTCCTGCCATGTGGGCAGGGGACTGGACTCCATGACCTCTCGAGGTTCCTTCCAGTCCTAGAATCTATGAATCTATGTGGCACCGTAGCCATAGGGCTAAGCAAACGCCATAGGCTGGTGGCTACAGTTTAGGGAGGGGCCAGCAAATCCTGAGTTCTAATCCTGGCTCGGTCACGCGTGTGCTGGACAGCGCTGAGGGAGTTATGGGACATGTGTGGCTCAGTTTCCCTATCAGAGGCATTAGAAGGATTAACTAGTTAATGCTTTTAAGGCTCATGGGAGGCTGATCATGTTCTGGGTATTTGCATACCAGCAGGTAATGTGCTCCCTGGAAATTGAGGGCAGAAAGCTGCCTGCTGTGCCGGGAGCCAAGGGAAGTGTGCCGGCTCTGCTCTGAAGATGTGTTTGCAAGGGCAGCAGGTATGTTCCAGGCTGAGCCCAGAAGCAGCCATTCAGTGCATGGTGCTGATAAGGCTGGCACTCAGAGATAAGCAGCCCAGGCAGGCAGGGAGGTAAATGCTGGGGCACATAGACGGGACAGCTCAGCTTGGCTCAGAACAGCGAGTGGAGCTGGGATGGGAAGCCAGGTGGATAGTCCCTGCCTCCCCCACCCACTTCAGTCTAGCACCATGCCATGCTCTGGCCTCCCTCACTGTCTGTTCAAGAGCAGGCAAAGATCAAAATGAAGGACTCCAGCAAAACAGGGGCTGAGGGTTGCTTAGGATGCCCTATTAACATCTTTAGCTCCACATGGTTTGATAGGTCGCAGCAGACCCTTGCCAGGAGGACATCAGACCTGCATCCCTAGCTCTGGTGGGAGTGCAGGGGGTGCGCAGACCACGGCATGAAGGCTGTACTGAGGCTGAGCTGTGAGCAGAGGGAGAATGGGCTATTAATGTTTCCTATGCTATAATCAAACCACGGCCCCAATAAGACTGGTCCAGGAGACTTGTGTGTGAAATGGGAGCGATCGCTCCATAGCTGACACTCAGCCCTTGTTCTCAAAGGAACCCTGCACAACACCTTCAAAAGAGGAGCCTGGGAGCTTACATTCATACCTTTTCTAGACACTAAACATCCTGGACTGAAAAGAGACTCTGGATTTATGGCTCATTAGTTACACCAATTTATAACCCACTCACCCCTCTCAGCTCCTGCCCCCCTTTCCTTCTGGTGACAGGAGGGGTAATAATGGGCCACTGTACGTTGAATGGTCCCTTGAAAAGACAGTTACCTTTTCGTAACTGGTGTTCTTCGAGATGTGTTGCTCATGTCTATTCCACAATAGATGTGCGTGCTTGCCATGTGCACCGGTGCCGGAAGTTTTTCCCCTAGCAGTACCCGTAGTGGGGGGAGTGCCCCCGCGACCTCTGGAGTGGCACCTGCCTGGCACGGTATAAGGGGAGCTGCACGCTCCCCCACCCTCAGTTCCTTCTTGACAGACAACTCCGGCAGAGGGGAAGGAGGGCAGGGTGTGGAATAGACATGAGCAACACATCTCGAAGCACACCAGTTACAAAAAGGTAACTCTTTTCTTCTTTGAGTGATTGCTTATGTGTATTCCACAGTAGGTGATTCCAAGCTATATCTGCTCAAGGTGGGTAGGAGTTCACAAGTTCTCGGGATAGAGTACTGCCCTGGCGAACCCGGCGTCATCCCTGGTTTGGGAGACGATCGCATAGTGCGAGGTGAACGTGTGAACTGAAGACCACGTGGCAGCCCTACAAATGTCCTGTATAGGGACGTGGCCATGAAGGAGGCCGACAAGGCCTGTGCCCAGGTCGAGTGTGCCCTCACAATGGGTGGCGGGGGAACACCCGCCAGCTCATAACAGGACCGGATGCACAAAGTTGGACAGCCTCTGTGTGGAAATCGGCTGGCCCCTCGTGAGCTTAGCCGAGATGACGAACAGTTGTGAGGACTTTCTGAACGGCTTGGTCCGCTCGAGGTAGAAAGCCAGGGCCCGCTGCACATCGAGCGTGTGGAGATGGCGCTCCTCACTGGTCATGTGAGGCTTGGGGCAGAGAACTGGTAGAAAAATGTCCTGGCCCATGTGGTAGGCGGAGACCACCTTCGGGAGAAACGTGGGGTGTGGGTGGAGCTGGACCTTGTCCTTATGAAAGACCATGTACGGCGGTTCGGAGGTCAGGGCCCTGAGCTCCGAGCCTCACCTGGCCGACGTGATAGTAACCAGGAAGGCCACCTTCCACGAGAGGTGAGACCAGGAGCATGTGGCCAATGGTTCAAACGGGGGCCCCGTAAGACGAGCAAGCACCAGGTTCAGGTCCCACAATGGGACCAGGGGCTTAGAATATGGGTCCAAACCCTTAAGGAACCAGCTGGTCATAGCATGAGAAAACACCGTGTGTCCTTGCACCGGGGGATGGAAGGCCGAAATGCCTTGGGCCCTCAGGGGGAGGAGGTAATCAAGGATAAGCTGGATGGGCGGCCGTCGGGGAAACACCCTGGTCTGCCGCCCACCTAGAAAAACGAAACCATTTTGCGAAATAGGAGCGGCGAGTGGAGGGCCGTCTACTTTCGAGGAGGACTTGCTGAACTTGTTCCGAGCATGTCCTTTCCTCGCCACCTTGCCACTGAGCAGCCACGCCGTGAGGTGAAGGGCTGCTAGGTTGGGATGGAGAAGGCGGCCCTGGTCCTGAGAGAGCAGGTCCAGGCGGAGCGGCAACGGCCACAGTGGAGCCACCGCTAGGCCCGAGTGGGTCCCATACCAATGTTGCCTGGGCCACGCTGGGGCTACGAGAAGGACCCGGGCCTTGTCTATCTTTATCTTTTCGAGGACCTTGCTGATTAGAGGGAATAGGGGAAAGGCGTAGAGAAACTGGCCCGACCAGGACAGGAGAAAGGTATCGGAGATAGCGCCCCTCCCCATGCCCCCCCGGAGCAGAACCGGGGGCATCGCCGGTTCTGCCGGGTTGCGAATAGGTCCACCTGGGGAGTTCCCCACCTCCGGAAGAGCTGGTGGGCCACTTCTGGGTGGAGAGAACACTCGTGTTGAGAGGAAAAATCCCTGCTCAAGCGATCCACCCTCACGTTCCGGGCGCCCGGCAGGTGGAAGGCCTTCAGGTGGATTTCGTGGGCTATACGAAAGTCCCACAGACTGAGGGCTTCGTGGCAGAGGATCGGACCCCGCCTTGCCTGTTGATATAGAACATGGAGGCCGTGTTGTCCGTGAGGACCCTGACTACCTTGCCCTCCAGGTGCGAGCGGAAGGCCATACACGGCAGTCGCACCGCCCTGAGTTCCTTGACGTTTATATAAAGGGTCAAGTCTCACATCGACCACAGACCTTGGGTCTGAAAATTTCCCACATGGGTCCCCGAACCCAGGTCCGACACATCAGACACCAGCTCCACTGACAGGGTCCTGTCCCTGAATGGGACCCCTTGGAGCATGTTGCTTGGGGCAGATCATCACCGCAGGGAGGTGATCACCGAGTTTGGCACGGTTAGGACCTTGTCCATCCAGTCTGTGGCCTGGGAGAACTTCAAGGTCAGCCAGAGCTGGAGGAGCTGGTGTGATGGACCACATACGTGCATGCCGACATGTGACCCAGCAGCCGCTGGCAAGTCCTGGCTGTCGTTACCGGAAACCTTGTAACCGAGTCGATGAGACCTTTCAGGGTCTCGAACCTGTCTGGTGGGAGAGAGGTCCTGGACGACGTTGCGTCCAGGAGCGCCCTGATAAACTCTATGCATTGGACCGGGACTAACGTGGACTTGGTGATGTTTACCAACAGGCCCAGGGCGGTACACGTGGACAGGAGGAGCATCACGTGATCCCTCACCTACGACCGGGAGGTGCCCTTGACCAGCCAATCGTCCTGATAGGGAAATATCTGGACCCCCCGGGGCCTGAGGTAGGCCGCTACCACCGACATGCATTTTGTAAAGACCCTGGGGGCAGTGGACAGACCAAACGGGAGGACCATGAATTGGTAGTGATTCTGTCCCACCACGAAACGGAGGAAGCGCCTGTGCCCCTCGAATATGTGGATGTGGAAGTACGCGTCCTGTAGATCAAGGGCAGCGTACCAGTCCCCAGGATCCAGGGAGGGGATGATGGAGGCCAAGGAAACCATGCGGAACTTGAGTTTCAGCATGTGCTGGTTCAGGCCTCGCAGGTCAATGATGGGCCTGAGCCCCCCTTTGGCCTTCGGGATAAGGAAATACCGGGAGTAATACCCCTTGCCCAGGAACTCCTTGGGCACTGCCTCTATCGCTCCCAGTTCCAGGAGCCGCCTCACCTCCTGCTCGAGCAGAGCCTCGTGCAATGGGTCCCCCAAGAGGGACAAGGGTGGAGGGTGGTTGGGCAGGGAGGAGGTAAACTGAAGGGTGTAACCGCTGGAGATGGTGTTGAGGACCCATTGGTCCGAGGTCAGCCGCGACCATTCCGGGAGGAAAGCACACAATCTGTTGGAGAAAGGGAGCTTTATTGGGGATGGATCTCTGCTGAGAACTGGGTGGGGTACCCCCGAGCGTCCTGTCAAAACTGCCTTTTACCCGCCTGCTTGCCCTTAGATGACCCAGGCTGGGGGTCAGGCCGAGACTGCCTCTGCAGGCGTTTTCTATAGTCCCGCTGCTTCCTATGGGCGGTCTCATACTTTGGGAGGGCGGCCTGGGTGGGAGCCTGCTGCAGCTTAAACTTGGGTTTTGCTGGAGCAGGGACATAGAGGCCCACGGTCTGGAGGGTCGTGCGGGAGTCTTTGTGTCTGCAAACTCCCAGAGTCTTCCCATCAAAAGGGAGATCCTGCATTGAAGACTGCGCTTCGCTGGACAGCCCAGAGAGCAGGAGCCATGATGCCCGTCTCATGGACACTGCCGAGGCCATGGACTGTGCAGCCGTGTCTGCTACATCCGAGGTAGCCTGCAGGGATGCCCTAGCGGCCACTGCCCCTTCCTCCATGAGCACCTTAAACTCCTTCTTATCGCGCTCCCGGAGGGAGTCCTCAAACTTGGGGAGGGATCCCCAGAGATTAAACTCGTAGCGACCCAGGAGAGCCTGATGGTTTGCTACTCTCAGCTGCAAGCTTGAAGACAAATAAACTTTTCTCCCGAAAGCATCCAGCCTCCGAGAGTCTTTGTTCTTAGGGGTCGGGGCTGGCTGCTCCTGCCGTTCCCTGTGGTTGACCGATTCGACCACCAAGGAGTTGGGCACCGGGTGGGTATACAAGTATTCGTGTCCCCTAGTGGGTACAAAGTACTTGCGTTCTGCTTTCTTAGAGATGGGAGCCAATGAGGCTGGTGTTTGCCACAGGGCATTTGAAATTCTTGCCACCCCTTCGTGGAGCGGCAAGGCCACCCTGCCTGGTGCCAAGGATGACAGCACATTAAACAGGGAGTCTGAGGGCTCTTCCATTTCCTCTGCCTGGAGGTGGAGGCTTACTGCCACCCTTTTTAAGAGGTCTTGATGGGCCCGGTAGTCCTCTTGCAGGACGGAGGGGGGCGGGGCCGCAATCACCTCCTCAGGGCGGGGCAAGGAGGCCGGCGTGGTGCTTTGGGTGTTGGCTGGCACCGAAGGATCCACCACTTGGTTGGACTCCGGGCACGGTACCGAGGATACGGGTCCCACCGACTCCTTCCTCAACGATCTAGGGAGGGAGGCTGACAGTGCTTCCAATGCTCTGGCCACTGAGCGAGCCCCCACCGGGGGCTGCGCCAGAGGCCACGGTGCCCACTGGTACCACTGGGCTGGCCACGACGCTCGGTGCCCCTGCACTTGCTGTGGCACCGGTGGGGCCGGCTGTTCAGGCTGGCTAGCCTGGCCCATTGACGGGCGGCTGTAAGCGGAGGCCGGGCTGGCGTACGAACCACTGCTGCCTCTGGACCGGGAGTAGCAGTGGTGCCGGGATCTATGTTGGTCACGGGACCGCGATCTTGATGTGGAGGAACGGCACCAACGGTAGTAGCTGCTCCGTGAATGGCCTCGACAGGCGAACCGCCTTCGAGACGAGGACTGTTGACGACATCCGCCACGGTCCCGTCGATGTTCGCCCCGCTAAAACGAGCGGTGCCGGAAGTCCCGGTCAGACAGCACCCATCCGGACACTCCGGCCGGCGTCGAGGGCGATCCACATGGACTGAGCCCTGAATGGTCACTGGGTGGTGAGCGGCGTCGGGAACATGACCGCAACCAGTACCGGCCCGGTGGTGACTGCAGCAATCCCAGCGGCGGATTGCCCCTGTAGCGTGGGGCCAACATCGGCGGAACTCCAGGCAGCGGCATGGACATGACGTCCTTGGCCGCCTGGAGAGCTTCAGGCATAGGGGGCATCCGGACATCCGGAGAGGCCTGCTCTGAAGGGGCCAGGCTACTCCGCTCAATGTGAGTCGGAGGTCTAGGGCCCGGTGGGGATCAAGGACCGCCCGACATGGGTCTAGGCTCTGTCCCAGACTTCCCTCGGTGCCACTGCGAAAAGGAAGTCTTTCCGGTCCTCTTGGCGTGCCCCGTAGAGGGGAAGCAGTGCCGACTGGTCGATGGTACCGGAGGGTCTCCGCGGTGCCGGGTACTGGTTCGGAGCGGCGTGCTGGGGTCGGGGCCAGCGCCGACTCCATCAGGATGGCCCGGAGCCTAAGGTCCCTTTCTTTTTTTAGTCCGGGGTTTGAACGACTAGCAGATCTAGCACCTTTCGTTGATATAGGTTTCTCCCAAACAGTGCAGACAGTCTGTGTGCAGGTCACTCTTTGGCATAGAACACCTACGCATACAACGACTTAAATCCCGGGGCGCGGGGCATGCCCCGGCCCGGGCTCCCTAACTAAACTAACTGAAAACAGCTAACTGGCTACAGGTACTAATGAACGAACGAAGAGTTCTGGGGACAAGCTGCAGCAAACAGGGCCGGCTCTAACTTTTTTGCTGCCCCAAGCAGCAAAAAAAAGCGCTGCCCCCCGAGCCCCCCCCGCCAAGCGCCGCGCAGCGCCGCCGGACCCCCCCCAAGCGCCACGGCCCGCGCCGCCCCCCGCCGAGCGCCGCGCCGCCGGAGCGCCCTCCCTCACGGAATGCCGCGCCGCGCTGCCCCCCCCGCCACCCCAAGATTGGCTGCCCCTTACCAGGTGCCACCCCAAGCATGTGCTTGGTTGCCTGGTGCCTGGAGCCGGCCCTGGCAGCAAAGCTGGAGCTGAGTAGTTCCAACGCTGGCGGCAAGTAGGAACTGAGGGTGGGGGGAGCATGCAGCTCCCCTTATACTGCACCAGGCAGGCGCCACTCCAGGGGTCCTGGGGGGCAGTCCCTCCCTACGGTTACTGCTAAGGGAAAAACTTAGGACACACTGGTGCACGTGGCGAGCACGCACACCTATTGTGGAATACACATGAGCAAGCACTTGAAGAAGAAATATGTGCTAACCTCTTACACTAACCAATCTGGTCCACCTTGTATGTAGTTGTGACACTCCAAGTATCTGTCCCAGACCTGAAGAAGAGCTTTGTGTGGCTGGAAAGCTTGTCTCTCTCCCCACCAGAAGTTGGTCCAGTACAATATATTCCCTCCCCCACCTCATCTCTGGAAAAGGAGACAGGCACTGCTCTGAAGAGTTTACAGTCTGGAGTGGAAGAGAAAAGAGAGAGGCGTGGTGACTTGCCCAAGGTTACGCCCCGGTCAGTGGCAGAACTGGGGCCAGCAGCCCGGTGTCCCAGGTCAGTGCCTATCCACTGGAACACATTGCCCTTCTCCCAGGTCTCAGCCATGTATCTGTTCATGTTGTGCAGCATGGCATTCTGCAGCATCCCAGAGGGGCTGGGAATGCAGGGGACAGGCGGAGAAGGGCTGGAGGGCAGACACTATCCAAGGCCTGTCGAAGGAGTCACAGATTCAGAGCACAGACTGAATAGAGGCTCCTGCAGTTTGCCCTTCAGTACCTCTGGTGGTCTGGGAGGGGAGACCTGCCCAGCTGCTGCAAGATGGCAGAAAGTACTTTACTGCAGGGGCTAATGGAAGTCCCCAGAGGTGCAGCTAAGGCTGAACATTTTGGAGGTATTTGTTCTACGTCTCTCCCACTGCTGCTGACTTGTGGCCTGCAGCAGTCCTGCTAAACCCCTCTCCACAGCTCTGCCCATACACTGCTCTCCTGGGCCAAAAAGCCCCACTTTCCCCATGGTATGCTCTTGGACAGCTCTGCCACCTTGCCTTGGGCTGATACCCCGTCCGGGTTCCTCCTGGCTAGGGGCCAGGCTACTTACTGGGCTGTGCACTGATCTTTCATTGGTGTCGATAAAGAGCCTCTAGGGAAGAGGCTGAAAGCATCATGCCCATTTCACTTAGGTCCTGCAAACAGCTTCAGCTGGGATTTTTATTGAAGTAAATTGCATGGGCCTAGCTCACCCGGATTACTGCTGAGTAGGAAGAGCCAGCAGCGAGTTTGTTTTTAGCGTTCCTTTCTTCAGCACAATCATCCTGTTGGCTCTTTAGCCGAATTCCTCAGGTTAATCTCGGCACATACCAGGACTGAATGCATTGTTAATGGTTACAGATTAACTAGCGAGGTCATCGGCTGCAGGACACAAACTGTACTGCTGATGCAGAAAATCTTAATGGACCTTAACATGCCTTTTTGGAACAATAACATTCCCTGCTGGGAATGGGATCACCACGTTGCCAGCATGGCTAGTGAGGAGTTAATACCGCCATGAACACAGTGGGACCATGCTCCCTGGGTGCTGTCGCTGGGTAGGTGGGATTTGTGCCACTGGTGACAACTCTGGGGCAAACCACAGCTTTCTGGGTATTCCTTGGTCTCTGAAAAGAGGTGTAGAAATGAGATGGAGGGGAGGGACAGATGGGCTTTCCCTAAAATACCTCTCCCTGGATACTAGTGACATAAATCCTCTGGCTGAGGGGTGGGTTCCCTCCCCAAGCAGCAGCTAGAGGCATAAACCATCTATGCAAAATGACCCCACATCTGGGGCTTGAGGAGACCATTGACCCATTCACGGGAGAACAAGCTGCGCTGGGGCCCAGAACCAGGAACTGCATGTAGCTGGGGGGTCAGATAAGTAAAGCGGCCTCCAAGGACTTGACAGTGTATTTGTGTATGTCACAGCTACAGGCTTGCTTGTGCCTATCCCAGGAGCCCCAGTGAACACAGTAAGTGTCTGCTAACAGAGACCCCAGCTCAGCAAAACTTAAATCTCCTAGCTCCCACCCCCACCTCGTTCACCCCTCCGGTAACAAAGCTCCATGCAAAGCGCACACAGCGTAGTTACCCTCACACCCCAGGGGCAGGGCAGTACCATTCGCCCCAGTGCACAGATGGAGGACTGAGGCTGAGACAGACTGAGTGACTTGTTACGGTCGCATCACACAGGGAGGCTGTGACAGTCCAGGGACTTGAAGCCCGGTCTCCAGCCTGAAAGGTTAGTGCCTTAAACAGTGGGACCTCCTTTCTCTTGGCTTAGGGTTGCCAACTTTCTACTCGCACAAAACCGAACACCCTTGCCCCGCCCCCACCCTACCCCTCCTCCGAGGCCCTGCCCATGCCCCGCCTCTTCTCTGAGGTCCCACCCCCGCTCACTCCATCCCCCTCCCTCTGTCACTCACTCTCCCCACCCTCACTCACTTGCTAATTTTCACTGGGCTGGCTCAGGGGTCTGGGGTGTGGGAGGGGGTGAGGGCTCCAGCTGGGGGTGCAGGTTCCAGAGTGGGGCCAGAAATGTGGGGTTCAGGAAAGGAGCCTGCCTGGCCTTGCAAAGGGAAAGCTCCAGATGGCCCGGAACAGAAGCCCACCTGCCACGTCCTTGCTTGGAGCATGGTGACCCTGCTGGCAGCACGGGTCTCGGGTGTGGAGTCCGGTGGCACGAGCTGCTGAGGATCACAGAGGAAAGTCCATAATAGGGCCAGGGGATGGAAGGAGGTGTCTGAATGTTCAGTCAGTGGAACAAGCTGAGTGGCTGGGCATTGCTAGTAGCTTTTTGTGGTTTACACCCACCCATCCACCCCTCTCCTGAGCCAGTGCTGAAGAGAGCTTGATCCCAGCAAGCATGCAAACTGTGTATGGAGGAGCCCAGCGATGGTAGGGGCGGAGAAGAGAGGGATGTCAAAACAAAGCTCACTTGCTGCCTTCTTCCACATGCAGGCACACGCCCCACTGTGACACTGCAGAATTTATTTATTTACTTTCATGACTTGCCCTGGTTAAAGAAAAACTACAGTGACTGGTTCAATACCTGAAACACCTAGACAAGGGAGGCAGAGTAGCGCAGTGAGCAGGCACCCAGGGCCGGTGCAACCCATTAGGCGACCTAGGCGGTCGCCTAGGGCATTACAATTTGGGGGGCGGCGACCGCGGCGGTATTTCGGCGGCGGGACCTTCCGCCGCCTCTGTGGGGGGCGGCATTTCGGGGCAGGACCTTCTGCCGCCTAGGGCGGCAGAAAAGCTGGCGGCACTCCTGCAGGCACCAGTTTGGGAGTCTGGAGATCCCCATTCCTGGCTCTACCACAGACGTGGGTGTAGACATGGGGCAAGGCACATGCCTCAGTTTCTCCTCTTAGCCTTTGGTGGTCTTGTCTACTTAGGTTTTCAGCTGTTTGGAGCAGGACTGTCTCCCACTGCATGCCTATGGGGTTTAGCACAAAGCGGGTGTGGTCTCAGAAGGAACCTCTAGGTACTGTTGTCGTGTAAATAATAGCAAACATTTACTACCAAAAGATTGCCTAAGAACTGAATATACCCACTATTTTAAAAAAGCTGCCATTCCTGGCACTGGTTTTGTATCACAATGACCATGAGTAGCTCTGGCTTCTCTCACTAACAGGGCTTAGCACTTCATTGTCATTTCACAGATGGGGAAACCGAGGCAAAACTGGATTTCCATACCCCTCTAGCAGCCTTGCACTTCAGCTCGTTATTTACACCTCTGCCAACTGAGTAAGCTCCTGCACGCCTTTCCCTGGGGAAAGCAGCCGGGAATCAGGGCCAGAGAGGTTGAGTGACTCATGCAGGGAGTCAGTAGCCAAGTGGGGATTACAAGTGTTCAGTGCCTGGCTCTCCCATTTAGTCTCAGTCTGCTGCCCTACACAGCATTTGTGAGGGTTAGGCCTTGTCCCATATTCCCTCAACTCTCCAGCTTGTGTATGGTTCCCAGCGCCCCCTCCTGCCAGTGCCAGGTTTGGAACAAGCTGGTGTGCTGGACGGTGCAGAGTTGATCTGCTCGTGGCTCTGTTCCCTATGTTCACAGGAGCCGCCATGCCCTGTTGTCACCAGGGCGGATTCCCTGGCCCTTCGGCAAAGCTCTGTTTTATTCAGGCACCTTGAAACCCCCCAGCGTTTCCTTTAAAACTGTTGGCACCGTTTAAAACAAGCCCGATGGAATCATCAGGGGGCTTGCCCAGCATGTGGCACAGACTTCCCATGTGTCCTGGAGCAGGTCTCTTAATCCCTCAGTTCTCCACCACTACCATGGGGATAACCACACTGCCCATTTCCCGGGCGTGTTGCGAGGTAGTGCTCCGATGCTGCAGGAACAGGGGCCAGATAAGCACCCAAAAGAGATTAAAATAAACTGCAGGCTCAGATGCTGTTTTTCTCACCTCCCCTGCTGCTGGCTCATTCAGGGAAGAATAAGGGGACATTTTGAAGCATTGATCTGCAGTGATGGAGCATTGGAACAAACCCCAAGAGCTTCAATCCACCTACACCCTTAGGTCTGTTAGAGCTAAAGCTGCTCGGTAGCATGTGTCCTTGTACAAAGAAAATTGGCTGAGCTGCTCCACATAAGAGACAAATGGCTATTTGGCCGTATAAGCACTAGAGCACCGCTGAGCACTGCTGAGCTGCCCGGTGGGTGCACCTGCCCTGCTGCTGAACATTCTTGGTGGGGCCAGACATTCCACTCATTTAAGGGCCATGGGAAAAGGCAGCACAGCCAATCCAAGAGAGCAGAGAGATCAAGACAGAAAGTTTCAGGAATCTCCACTAGTTCTGGCTGCCTTTGGTTTTGGGTCACATATTTGAAGGCACCATGGGTGAAGTTTTCATGAGTGACTTAGGAGAACAGGCTCCGCTGACTTTCAATGAGAGTTGTGCTCCTAAGTCTTTAAGGGTATGTCTACATTGCAATAAAAAATCTGCAGCACAGAGTCTCAGACCCTGGCTTGGGGTCACAGGGCTTAGGCTGTGGTGCTGTACAATTGCAGCATAGATGAGTAGGCTTGGGCTGGAGGATGGGCTCTGAGACCCTGCATGGGGGGAGGGCTTCAGAACCAGAGCGCCAGTTCGAGCCAGAATGTCTACACCACAATTTTTAGAGCTGCATCCCAAGCCTCGTGAGCCCATACCAGCCGCCCCAGGCTCTGAGACTCCATGCTGTGGGGTTTTAATCCCAGTACAGATGTACCTTTCAGGTGGTTTAGACAGTTATAGCCCAAGCGTCTTATCAGGGCATCGCAGATGAGGTTTTCAAAGGAGTTAGGTATCCAAACCACTTTCAAATCCCAGGACAGTTGGACACCTCACTCCCTTAAATCCCTCTGCAAATCCCAGTCCAACACACACACAATTAGTGGGAAATTTTCTCAGCATAGGTGTGAGGCTTGCGGAGGGAGGAATATTTCAGCTATAATTCCCCTACGGAAAGGAGGTTTCCTAGGCCTGGTCTACAGTACGGGGTTAGGTCGAATTTAGCTGCTTTAGGTCGATTTAAAAATGAATGCGTCCACACAACCAACCCCATTCCTTCGACCTAAAGGCTCTTAAAATTGACTTCTTTACTCCTCCCCGGTGAGGGGAGAAGCGCTAAAATCGACTTTGCTGGGTCAAATTTGGGGTAGTGCGGATGCAAATTGACAGTATTGGCCTCTGGGAACTATCCCAGAGTGCTCCATTGTGACTGCTCTGGACAGCACTTTGAACTCTGATGCACTAACCAGGCACACAGGGAAAGCCCCGGGAACTTTTGAATTTCATTTCCTGTTTGGTCAGCGTGTCGAACTCAGCAGCACAGGTGACCATGCAGTCGCCCCCAAATCGTAGAGCGTAGAATGTTTCTACGCTCCCCCTATCATCTCCGTCCCTGAGGTTATCGCAGATTAGAAGGCGAAAAAAATGCACTTGAGATGACATGTTTTCCAAGCTCATGCAGTCCTCCCACACTGATAGGGCACAGCTTAATGCATGGAGGCATTCAGTAGCAGAGGCCAGGAAAGAATTAAGTGAGCTTGAAGAGCGGAGGCAGGATGCAATGCTGAGGGTAATGGGGGAGCAAACGGACATGATGAAGCGTCTGTTGGAGCTGCAGGAAAGCCACAAGAGCACAGACCCCCCCGCTGCATCCACTGTATAACCACCTACCTTCCTCCCCATGTTCCATAGCCTCCTCACCCAGATGCCCAAGAACGCGGGGGAGGCTCCGGGCACCCAGCCACTCCACTGCAGAGGATGGCCCAAGCAACAGAAGGCTGTCATTCAAACAGTTTGATTTTTAGTGTGGCTACAATAAGCAATGTGGCCTTGTCCTTCCCAGCATCCAGGCTACCTTGTCCGTTATCTCTCTCTCTTTTTTTTTTTTAATTAATAAAGAAAGAATGCATAGTTTCTAAACAATAGTTACTTTATTTTTAAGCGGGGAGGGTGGTTGGTTTACAGGGAATTAAAATCAACAAAGAGGGCGGGTTTGCATCAAGGAGAAACACACACAACTGTCACGCCAAAACCTGGATAGTCATGAAACTGGTTTTCAAAGCCTCTCTGATGTGCAGCACGTCTTCTTGTACTCTTCTAAACGCCCTGGTGTCTGGCACGAAACGACTGTCTGCCATTGCTTTCACAGAGGGAGGGGCGACTGACGACATGTACCCAAAACCACCCACAACAATGTTTTTTGCCCCATCAGGCATTGGGAGCTTAACCCAGAATTCCAATGGGCGGCCGAGACTGCAGGAACTGTGGGATAGTTACCCACAGTGCACCACTCCGTAAGTCGATGCTAGCCACGGTAGTGAGGACGCACTCCGCCGACTTAATGCGCTTAGTGTGGACATACGCAATCGACTGTATCAAATCGATTTCTAAAAATCAACTTCTATAAAATCAACCTAATTTCATAGTGTAGACATACCCCTACTTCATATTCCCAGCTTGATGCATAAGGAGCTCGTGCTTCTAACACCACTGTGAAAGGCATGTGCCATCCCCATGCATCCCCTTCAAGCCAGGTGCAGCACTACAGGTTCACTCTGCCTTGATTTCCCCAATGGAGGGGTGAATAAATTCCCCAAGCCTTTTATGTATCAAACAGCATCCTCACCACCCCCCTGGGCTGAGGGGCTAATTTAGCAACAGGAAGTTCACAGAAACATAAGGAAGTCCTTCATCCAGGCTGCTTAACGGGGTGCAGGCTCCATCTATCTGAGTGCATCTGTCCCATGCCCCGCCCTTTACCTGCAATGCACTCCCAACTTTGGGTCCTTCGCCAGAGCGAGGGCCTTCCTGCTGACTGCAGCTCTTCTCCTGGCTGCACACACCGCCTTGCAGGCTGCGCCTCCTGCAGCTAGCCGGGATTTCCCTCCCAGAGTCTCTCTTTCCCCCACTAGGAGTTCCCCTGCTCTGTTCCCTGGGGCACCTCTCCCTAAGAGACTCCTCTTGTTAGGAGCAGCTTCCCTTTCATCCCAGCCCAGGTGCTCAAGAGTCAGCTCCCAACCAGCCACCTGAGCAGTTCATTGCTTGCAGGTGGGCTGGCCCCAGGTAAAGGGGGCCAGTGCTCCAGGGCCACCAGCCCATGCCGTGAAATGAAACAAACAGACTATATCCCCAAATCAGGGATTTAATGGGCAGCTAGTCAGTTACAATATCTTTCTCCTCCCAAGTTTTGTCACCATCCCTCGCTTATGGACAGGCCCCACGGTTTTGTTATTTATCATCCCTGGAAAAAAAATGGTATTTTTAAATATTTCCCCTTCCCTCCCCCAAAGCTGAGAATGAAAACCAGCCAGTCCCTGCCTTGCCCCCAAATACGAGCTGCAACAAGGATATCATCCAACTAGTTTGGTGGGAGAACCTCCAACAGCCCATGCTGGGTATCTTTGCAATCAGACCTCTGGGCAAGCACTCCATACCTGCAAGGCAGGCCATTTAGATACACTGTAGAAGAATCCTATGTGCTGAAGCAATCAGGCCCAGATTCATGAAGACGATTAAACAGGTGCACAACTGTAAGCATGTGAGTAGTCCTATTGACTTCAATGGGATTACTCATGTTTAAATGCTGTCCTGAATGGGGGCCTTGGAAAGCAGGGGTTTGTGTTAGTTACAAGTTTCTTTTAGTTCCCTGCCTGCTCACACAAATGCAACTAGCAGGTAGAGAGGAGGGCCTGTGCTCTCATGGGCCAGCTCCCAAAAAACCTCAATGGACTTCAGACAGACCAGGAGGTACCCAGGCTTGTAAGCCAAAACAAAGATTGCGGGGTAGGGAAAAGGTTCATGCTGGGCCTTCCAGCTGCAGCATATGTATGTTTTCCCTACCCCGTACCTCTAACATTCCAACATGGCTACCTGTTTGTGGGGGCAGTTGCTGTTTAGTGGGGCAGAATTCATGCATGTTACAGAAGATACATACACACTGTGTTCTCTCACATTTTCTTCTTTTTCTTTCATGCATTGTTGTTTCCCTCTCATCTAAAAATCAATGATATTCAGGTTGTTGGTTTTCTCGTTGAGTATGGAGAAGCCTAAATGCCTTAATGTTGTCCCTCCACTGTGGAGGTTAGTCTTCAGTTGCTTGAACAGACATCAGTTGTCTCTTAAAGGGACATTCTCATGAGTGTCAGTTTCATTACTTGAAACTGACAGTGCCACCTTTCTGTCTAAAAAGGCTGTACCTATTACACTTCCAAAAAATACATAAGATTCTGATAATTGGGAGAAGTTGGTGGGGAAAAACATATATCCTTTTTTTAATGAGTGCATAGGGATTCAGATTTCTCAAGATCCATTTCCCACTATCTTAGAGACACACACACTACCACTTCGTCAATATTTATTTTTTTATTAAAATATTGTTATACCAAGTGGAATGCTACAGCAATCTCGGTATAGGGCAGCATAACAAAACAGCCAGGTTTACATTTAAATACTTAAAGATAACTTAAAACACACAAACAAAAAAACCTCATTGTCTTTGGCAGAAAAAAGTTCACAGCACAAAAAAAATACTTAAAGAAATACCAATATTAATATAAAATATATTAAGTTGTTTTTTTCTCTTTCATAGTTTTTGTTTTGTTTTGCACTTTGTAAACAATGCACCAGAACCAAACACATTTTTTATATGTCTGGGAGAGAAAATAAAAAATGCAGTTGTCCAGCAAATGCACAGATATTTATATATGAAGGCCAAGTGAAGAAAGCATTGGAGTTCAGTGGATTGAGAAACTCTTAATTAAAATCAGAATTGGCTACTGTCAAAAGCCAGCTGTCAGTAGACAAGGGGGTGTATGAGAACTGTGAATAAGTGAGTGAATATATCTTGGTGCAGTTCCAGGGATGGGGGAAATCAACTCCTCCACAACAAAATCAGACATGCTTGTTTCACGTTGGGAGTGTTTTTTTCATCTCCAGTTTCATTCCCCTCACTCCCTTGTTTATTTTTTTGCATAAACACAAGCTCCCTTCAGCTGACACATAAAACACAGCTTCTGGTATTTATAAAGGCTCCCATCCTGCAATCCTTTACCCTCTCAAACATTGTGTTTGCACATGGCTATGAATGGTGCATATAAGTCATGAGAGTCAGAGTCCGGCGCTCGGGCAGCCTCACTTAGCTCTTCTGATTTGATGGCGCTATTCTGATTTACATCATCATCTGAGGATCTGCCCCTTCCCCAACCGAGAGCAGCCCAGGAGCTCAAACACATACCCAGCCACCCAACATTTGGCACGCGGCTGGTATTGAAACAAACAGAAGGGAAATTCCAGTTGGAGGAATCATGGGAAAGTGCCCAAAAGGAAATGGAATCTGATGGACGCCAATGAGGGATATTTAACTCTGGAGACAAACAGGATATGAAATGGAGAAAGAGAACAAGCACAGGACTAGAGAGCCAAAGGAGAGATGGCGAGAAAGGTTCCACAGAGAGCAAGAAAGGGGGCAGGAGGGACAAAGGCCATGGCAGGGAGGAATTTGAAATAATACAGGGTTTGCTTTTGTTTACAAAACGGAGTTATTTACAGAGCCTGCCTGTCCCCTCCCTCACCTCCTCACCTACCCTGATGGGCTGCAGCCTGCCAGCACTGCAGCCTCCCCAGGAGAAGTGCCTCTGGGGACCAGCCACTGGGCACCAGCTGGCTACTCAAAATCACCCTCACCCAAAGCATTTCCAGTCCTCTCAACAGGAGGGGAAAGGGGGGTTGGGAGGCACAGGGAGGGGCAGGAGTTCTGGCCACACCAGCACAATACAAGAGCTACTCCTGGCAGCTTGACCTTGGAGAGCGGGTACCAACAGAGGGTCCAATGAAACAGGCAGGCCAGTCCTTCCAGGATCAGTTTCTAGCAATGCACAGCATGCCGCCCTCCTCCAGGTCACAGATGGAGAGCAGGGGAGAGCTCCATGCCTCTTCACTTTCGGACCCTCCTTCCTTGTTTCCTGCGACATATCAGCGGCAAAGGGAACTTGAGACAGTCCTTCCTAAGCACAGGCACATTACACAAGGGCTGGTCCAATGGGGTGGATGGAGCAGGTAGCAAATGAGCTCTGCTGTGATGGAAAGCGGGTGAGATAAATGGCAGCTGATGGATGCAAACCGCAGCGGCAGCTTCCCTCCCAGCCCTCGCTGTGTGGTTCTGCTGCATGCTCTCCTGCAGTCTTGCCCCCAAACTCCTTTTGTCCAGGAACTCTCCATGCCACAAGCCCAGCCAGGCTCCCGATAACAGAACGACTCCTGAATCAGCACTTTCCCCAGCAGATCTCTCCTCTGACCAGGCCAGCGTGCAGGGACAGATAGGATGGTGGGCAGCTGCCCTTCCTCAGATCAGAATTTCCACCATGTCTGACAAGCTGATGGTCCTGGCAGCAGACATGGTCTCTGCAAGGAAACAAACCACCTTTAGATTGTGAACTCTCTCTAGCTGGGACTGGCTCCTGCTTTTATGTCTGTGCAGCACCTAGCACAACGGAGCCCCGATGCGCCCCACGGAAATGCAAACATTTACAACAGGGTCATTAGACTTAAGTGAATCCATAATGAATAAATAAGACAGCTTGGGCCCAGCCCCTAAAACATGACAAGTGATTTTGGGGGCCCACCTTGTTTCAGACAGCACTGAGCACCCACCCTCTGAGAATCAGGCCCTTTTAAGGTGTCTTCAGCTGGGCTCCCCAAATCACTAATCACTTGTATAACCCTAGCCCTCTCCCATCAGCCTCTCTGATGGGGCCCATGCACACACCCTATGGGGACAACCATCACCAGCGGTTAATGCAAACCAAATGGCATGTCAGAGCCAACCCAGCTCCCTGCACTCACTCGAACCCCACCCCCTCGAACTGTCAAGGGGAGAGTGCTTGGCTCCTGGCTTTCCACTGGCTGCAGGGCCTGGGGCAGAGGGTGGAGGGAGGAGCAGGGGGATTCTTCTCGTGTTTGTGGTTTTCTCTACAGATGGTAAAGCCCAGGCAGAATGCTGCACAATTAGCTTGGGGGGGGGAGGGGGGAGAGGAGAGGGAGCCTCTCCGATTCCTCCCTCCTGACTCTAAAACCATTAGCAGAAAAACCGGATTCTCCCACCGAAGGTCAGGGCGGGTGTGCTAGCCTGTGGCGTGCTGATAAGCTGGGCTTTAGTTCAGATCTGCAGGCCCAGATCAAAGCCCAAAGGAATCAGTAAGAGAGAAAACTTTCAAGACACTCTCTTTCCTCTCCCTTCCTTCTTCTCTTTCCTCTGGTCTTTCCCACACTCTTTCCTGGTCTGCGCCCCACCTAGCCCTGCAGTATTTCATCCCCACTGTGCATCTCGCACTCAGGATTAGTCACTCTGGCAGGAGGCTGAGCCCTGGCAGCCAGGGTGGAGTAACCAGCTCCTTGCTCACTCCTCAGCTATGCAGGGCTTGTCCGGCACCCCTGGCAGTGGGAAGGGAGGTCTCTGGGTTCACCCTGGGCACAGCCTCGCAGGGATTCCGCAAGCATGTATTTGCCAGGGCAGCAGGGCAGGCAGGACTTACCCACGGAGTGCGCTGGGCTGCTGTCGAGCTGGGCGCCAGGCCCCTCGTCCGGACTGCCGAGGCTGCTCTCAGGCAAGCCATCTGTCTGGGTGCTCCCATCTTTGCTGCCACGTTTGGAGTGGAAGGCGAGAGGGCCGCAAGGAAATGGGCTGGGCGTTTCCTCCACTGGGACTTTGCCTGCTGGAGGGAGAGGAGCAACCACCTTTAGATTTTAAATACTGAGGCAAACTTGATTGGCTCTGGGCTCTTACTGGCTTTTAGTGAGCCAGGCCTGACCTGACTGGCAGACAATCAGAGAGCTCCATTTCTGTGCTGTGTTCCAAGGCTCTCTCTGATGGCCATTGCGATCAGGGTGCGTGTCAGGGAGAGCCCCCTCCCACCAGGAAACACCCCAGCTCAGTGCAGCTGAATGCCAAAGGATGGAAGCGTTGGAGGAAACACAGCAAAGGGAGCTTTCAAGCAGGGCTTTAATGCTAACTGAAGGGGCAAGTAGCCTGTGACTCCCTCCCCACAGGTGAGACTCCTCTTACCTGGACTCCCTCTGGAAGGGCCCTCGACCAACTGTTCACCGTGGGCGGTCCCCTGCCAATTCTGGGCCCCCGAGGCAGCAAAGATGGACGGCACAGACTTGGCCGGCCGAAGGGAGCCCTGCAGAGTCTTGCTGGGATCCTTCCGCGAGCGCTGCTGCAGAATTTTGATGACTGCATCCTTCTCCAATATTTGGGCATGAAGTGCTTTTAACCTGGAGTACGCGAGAGCAAGGCACAAAGTGAGAGAGATGCTGGCGATTTTATTCCAGAGGGTGTGTGACGCTTCAACAACTCCTTCATCATGCGGTGTTCCCTTAGCATCACGGCCAAGGAAACTTCGCTCCGTCAATGCACATGGCAAGGACACCTATTTCCCATGGCTGCTGGTTGGCCAACTGGGAAGCCAGTTTCCAAATGCTCAATGACGCGAGCGACATAAAAATCCCAAGACTGATGATAATGGAAGGCCAACAAAAAACATGCCCTGTGAAGCCACATGCAGGACCTACCTGTTCTCCATCTCCTGGTGCTTGTGATTGGCCAAGAGGAGATCCTCGTCAAAGCTGTTATTGGGGGAGTGATGCGGGGAGTGGTTGATGATAGTCGTGTCCCGCTGCGCAGCAGCGGTGGCGGCTGCGTCCATGGCAAACTGCCTCATGGTGCATTCCTCCAGATACTTCTGCTCCCACTTGGTCATGTCCGCCTCCAGGGCTAGGATCTTTTCTTCCTTCTCTCTCAACTGTTCGGCCAGCATGTGGGCACTCAGCTCCGGGGATCCTCCGGTTGGGGCTCCCACCTGTCTCTGTATTGACATAGGAAAAATGACACACAGCATGAGACTGAATCATGAAGAGAAAGGTCCCTTGAGTGCAATGATCAGAGATGGGCCCAACCTGCACAGATCCAGGTTTCTCCAAAGTCTGGGGATACTTGGATTGGACCGCTCTCTAACCATTATGCTGTGCCCCATCCTCAGGAGTCTGGTACATCTGGGCCTTGCCTGCACTAGCCCTTCCGTGTAACCTGCCCCCAATTGCAGCGCCACAGCTGGCAGTGCTCGTGCCGCAAGGGGACTGGTGCCACCAGTGTTTTGAGCAACTGTCGCACTAGCCCTGCTTTGCTGCTGGCCTCGACCCTGGTTCCATGAACTCCTCACCTGCTGAGCCCGCAGCATCTTCAGCTCCTGTTCCAGGCGGGTGCGGAGACGCAGTTCCAGCTGCTCACGCTTTTCGCAGGCGGCCTGGAGCTGGCCCAGGGCCTGCTGCAGCCTCTCCACCTTCTCCACGTACGCCCGCTTCCTCCTCAGCTCGTCCTCGGTCTTAGCTGCCCGTGTCTGGGCGTTGCTCAGTGCCTGCTCCAGCAGTTCCGCCCGCCGGCGCTGGTCCTCATTGGCGCTGCGCAGCCGCGAAATCTCTCGTTCCAGCTTCTCTTTCTCCTGCTGGTGCTCGTAGCCTGGAAACAGCACAAGGAGCAAATACATTAGCTGATGGTTGTAGCTGCTCCATCTGCTCAGAACATTCCCAGCTGCAGTCATTTCATTCCAGTGCATATCGGAGGGACTCCGGCTCAGAGCTATTGCATTAGGATTCTGGCATCAGATGTGATGGGCAATTGCCATGAGAAAATCTAAATATCTGTTCTGAAAATATCTGCCCAGGGAGGAGTCGCTTGTTCCACCCCGCTGACGCTAACAGGCTCCCAGTCTCTCTCACACCGAGATGTCTGTGCTGCCAGTGTCTATTCACTGGAGGTGTATGGGGGGGGGGGGGGGGGGGGGGGAAGGGTAGTACCATTAGTGCCACATGCTATATGTGGGGCCACACTGGCCCACTGCCAGGGAATCAGCTGCTATGGTTACGGGTAAGAAAGAAGAAAATTCCTTAAGGCTCAGTTTTCACAATGCATCTTAGTCCTACTCTACCACTCCTGCTGTTGCAGCCCTAGGCCCCATATAGCTCTGCCAATGTAACACCTCGGCTATTCCACATGGCTCTGCAAGGCAGCCCTCTCCTGCCTTGTAACACCATCGCTAGTCCAGTCCCAGGGTCTCTCCTCCCCAGTTAGTCTGTCAACTATACTGAAAGGCATGGCAGCTGCATCATGTGACCTGCCACCCACTACGCAGCTGGCTCCTTGCACGGGCTTCCTTGTTTAAAAACCTGTGGGCTGGTGCTCCAAAGCTGCACACCACGCTCCCTTCAGCCTGACCCCCGGCAAACTCAGACAAATCCTGATCCAAATGGGGGCCACTCCACTGACTCCAATGGACTTTCACCCATTCAGCCCAGTGGAGGACTGGCCCGCAATCTCCCAAAGGAGCCAGCTTCTCCATGGGCATTAAGAGGCGACCGCTCAGAAGTCCAAGGGAAAGAGCCGTGGTTAAAGACATATTAATGCCACCTTTGACGAAGGCCGTGTCCACATGAGAAAACAGGCCTAGAACCCAGGGTAGTGCAATGCGAGCAATTCCTTCCCGACCAAAGGAATCAATCCCTGTCCCCGCCCGCAGGAAAAGAGTCCATCCCCGGGGCTGCACAAACTCCCCTCCTGAACCGGCTCCGTTCCACCAGTACAACTTCCCCGGATGGACAAGGCCTAAGCACCGGGGCTCAGCAACTTTCGGGGAAGGGAAGGCAGGTGGGAACAATGACAGCCTTGGGCTGTGCCCCTTTTCCCCTCCCTTGGGTTTTCACGGGCATTTTGCTGCCAGCCATGGAAGTGGAATCAAGCCAGGAAGAGACTGTCAGGCCCATTCCCAGCCTCTGGCAAAAACGTTTTCTCCTTAAAAAAAAAAATATCCAATGCGAAAGAGAAAAAGGGCTCTAGCCTAGGTCTGGGATTCAGAGTGGCGGGAGTGCTGACTGAGTGCTGGAACAGCCAGAACAGCCGCTGGAATGCAAAGAATCCAGGTCACACTGATGGCTGCTATGATTAATGACTCTGGTTTGAGTGCCAAGAACAGCTTAGCTCTCCCTGGGGAATGGCAAAAGCTTCCAAGAGAGGATCCACCTCCTCTCCTATCTTAAAGGGACCTTACCCTTCCTTCCTCTCTCCCTCCCAACACACCCACCCCGAAAGCACGCCAACCCACTCTGGTCCACCAGGCCACAGAGTGACAGGGCAATGCGCAGCAGGGCTGGCTGTGCAGAGAGCCACGCAGGCACAACTGCACAGCTCTGCACAGCACCTCCACTGTGACCAAGCATTCCCCCAGAACTTACTTTGTGCAAGCAGTTTCGCCACGGTGCCCTGGCTGCCTTCTGGGTTCTCCTGCTGCTTGCTGGCCAGCTGTTTGTTTGCAGATTCCAACCGTTCTGTTTCAGATTAAATATACAGAGATAGAATTTTTAGAATTTAATTGACTGGGAACAGCCTGGTTCTTGGAAGACACCGGTGGTATTAGACACCCATCTTGAAACCTAATCTCCCTAAAATGCTCCTGATGTACCAGGAAACACGTCAGGAGACAGTTTGTTGGGGATCTGTCACCAGAGATGAGGGTCACAAGACTGGGACCAATAAGGGGGAGTCACAAAGTTTGTGACTCCCCCTTGTTCGACAACATAAGGCCAAGTGTCTGCACTGAACAAGGGCCTACATAGTGGAGATGGACAACTGCTCGAGTGGCTTATGGAGGGAGCACCAATGTGGGGAGGCTCAGCCCAAGGCACAGCATGTTTCTAATAACAATTATCTTCTCTCGAAATGAGCGACACAGCCCAAAAAAGGAGTGCACCCAAGAATTGCCCTTTCCACTCTCCCTAGCCCATCTAGTGCTGTCCAGAGTTTCTTACCTTTCAGATCCCAGTTGAAATCCTGAAGCCGCCGCATCTCCCCATCCTTCTTGTTCCTCATGGTTTTCTCCAATGCCTCTCGCTTGGAAGATGCCTTCATCAGGTTTTCGTAGTCCTCGGAGATTCGCTGAATCTCTGTTTCCAGCTGTGGGGGGGAAGAAACAACAGGCTGAAGTTAAACATTCTTGGGATGGGGAAAAGACCAGAGGAGAAGATGGCTGGATGGCAAGCAACACCACAAACCAACATGGCTCCGGTGTCTGTCACCAGTAAAGGGCTGGGTTTAATCCCACACTAGGAGACTAGTGACATGAGTCTGGTGGTCTCATCCTGCTCCTTACTCGTGCACAACACACGACTCGTGGGCCCTGCTCAGCCAAGGTCTAAGCACTGGAATGAATGGCAGGAGCCTTACAGGTCAGGACTGAGGTGCAAAGAAGAAGCTTGCTCACTGCCCACCTGTACTTGCCTGCCCCACGCCAGCGCTCTTAGTCCGGGAGCATTACACACCAATAGGAGAACAACATACACTTTCTCGCCACCTCACTAAAACGGCAAACAACCCCACGCCAGCAGGCGCCACCTACAAACGGCTTTGCAGGGCACTACTAGATTACACAATGATTTGCATAACTGTACCCACCTTGCAGTGCTGCTTTCCCATCTGCCTTCTGAGCAGCCACTCGAAAGGCCCATTTATTATAAGCCCACTGCAACGACACCATGCCCTTTGGAGACTTTGGGCCTGGGTTTAATTTAAGCCCGTTCTTTTTAGAAGGCACCAGTCATCTTCAGTGATAAAACTCCCCAAGTTTCTCCTCCTTCCCCAGCTTCCCACAGAGAAGCACTTGCCTTTTCCTTCCTGGGACCCTTGGATGTTCCACCCCTTCCCAGGTAAGGAGATAGCTCTGCTGTCCCTCCACCCCCTGAGGTTGCCCTCTTGGAGCAGCTTCTCTGGCAGGACCAACCCTTCCGTTTTCAGTGATGGGATGGCTGCATGAGAGTGAAAGGTGTGCCACAGGGGGTTGAATCACTCTGATAAAGTTTCTTGGTACACAGTCCCTCCTATTCCTGGCTGGCACTGGCTCCTTAGTGTGCCCTTCCCTTTGGCCATGTGCAAAGGTCAGGCCCTTATGTCTGTAACACTAAGGCAGGGGTTCTCAAACTGGGGGTCGGGACCCCTCAGGGGGTTGCCAGATTATTACATGGGGGATCGTGAGCTGTCAGCCTCCACCCCAAATCCCGCTTTGCCTCCAGCATTTATAATGGTTTGAAATATATAAAAAGGTGTTTTTAATTTATAAGGAGGGTCGCACTCAGAGACTTGCTATGTGGAAGGGGTCACCAGTAAAAAAGTTTGAGAGCCACTGCACTAAGGGATCAGAGACCCTCATGGGTCTGTCTTATTGCGATGAACCTGATGGGCGATACAAGCTGGCGTGCATCTAACTGGATTATGAAACAAGCTATACTGGAGAAGTTCTATCATCTCTCTCCCCTCTTCCTCTCGCTGCTGCTCCATCCTGCCTAGCGGGTTCCTGGCCTCCTCCCCAGCTCCAGCACATGCCCCTGCCTCCCCACCTCCGCAAGCCTGGCACGTGCCCCTCCCAATGGCCCGTTTGTTCTAAGGGGAGAGGCTTTCCCCGTGGCTGTGGCTGGGCTGGACTGGAACAGGCCTCCCCTTGTATGCCTCTGCACAAAGGGCTTTCTGTGGCGGCCCAGCACAGACCCCAAGGGGAGGGATGGCCAGAGAGGGCCCAACTGTTAACAGAGATGGTGAATGGACTCTTTTTTATCCACCCAACAACTGCCTTGGCTGAGGACCTGTTGTGCTGTGTGCTTCTGAGCCACAGCTGTTCAGAGGGACGGCGGGGGGAAGAGATTAAACGTATGAAAGGGGATGAAATTTCTCAGCAGCTGTCTGCTCTTTCTCTAGGCAAGAAACAAAACCAAACCCCATCCAGAGAATGAAGCTAGGAACACGAGGAGCTCGGCTGACAACGAGTGAGGTGTAGTGCAAATGCAAGTGAAGGACAGGCAGGCACTGAGCAAGCTTCCTCTACAGCCCTCTCTAGACTCTTCTATCCTGACCTGTGTAATTACCTCGCTGTCCAGTTCCTGGCCGCCTCCTCCAAAACTCTGCCAATGCACCTCAATCCCGACAAAAGCGGAATGACATGTGCACTGTTTCTTTAAATCCGGCACCCAGAGGTAGGCAGGAGGGGGCTGGTGGAGGTTCTAGGGAGAAGCTCTGCAGTGAAGCAGACAGAGTGACTTCAGGGCTAACACTGAGATAAAGCTCCTTGTTCAGCATTCGCAGAAAGCGATCCTACAGTTCCCGGACACAAACCGAGTCTGGCCTGGACAGACTGCCTGCCAGGCTGTGTCATCTCAGACGAAAAGCAGCCAATGAAATGAAAGCATCCAAGTCTCATTTCAAATGACATGTTGGAATCAAAGTTGAGAGGTGACATGCAAACCTACTGCTCCTGGCAGTCCTGCCCCCTGCCGGGGTCCTGAGCCTGCCTGTACGTTGCCCCAAGGCCCAGATGCTCACAGGCATCCAATGGGAGTTAGGGGCCTGCATACCTTTGAGGAGCTGGGCCCTAGTGCTTTGGCTGGAAAGACTGGTTGGATGCCGGCTCCACACATTTACCTTCTGAATCCGGCTTGCTTTTTCACTGCAGCTCTCAAGCTCTCGCCGCAGCTTTTCGTTTTCCCTCTGGAGCTTCTCACTCTCCCTCAGCAGCTTTTCATTCTCCCTCAGCACCGTCTCCATCTGGGCCAAGTGACTGCTGGCCGATGCGGCCTGGGCTGTCATCAGAACCTCCATCCCAACTGGAGTAAGGGAGCCCAGCGGGCCGTGGCACAGGGCAGCCTGCTGGGGCAGGAAAGCCTGGGGCATATGGGCCTGCATCACCCTAAGAGAGGTCACAAAAATTCAACAGAGACACTCAATAGCATTGTTCTGTGCCCGCCAGGACACACTGTAAATCAAGGATAAGAGATGGAGTGACGGGCGTGGCTGGGATGGTGCGCCACTGAGTGGCTTCTGGCAATATCCAACCCCCAGCAGACCTCACACCATTATTTCTCTCTCCTTGAACCCCTGGGGCAGGGATTGTCTTTTTGTTCTGGGTTTGTACAGCACCTAGCGCCCTGGAGTTCTGGTACCATAATCAGGGCTCATGGGCACTATGGTAACACAAACAAATCATACATCTGTTGACAGAGCTCCCGGGAGGAGGTTTTCATCTCACCATTTTAAATATTTACTTGAACCTTAAGGGGAAAAATGTAACCCGGGAATGTCAGAAATCTTTGAGGCCCCCCTCTCTGCCCTGGGATGAGTGGCACCATCTCATTTAGGGCTGTAGCGCATGCAGCCATGCATATATGGAACCCTTACAATATCAGGTTCATAGGGCAATCTTTAACAATCTCCCAATGCACCTTTCAGACAGAGATCAAGGCATGCCTGTTTTTCAAAGTATAGATACCATGGCAATTATTAGCACCACTTCTCAGCTACAGAATACGATTTCAAAACCACTCAGCATCGGCCTAACTCTGCTCTCACTGAAATCAGTGGTAAAACTGCCATCAACTTCAATGGGAGCAGATTTAGGTCAGTGCTGAATGCTTTTGAAGATCTCACCTACAGTATGTGGTAAGATGTGCCCTTGCACTTCACTTGCCTGTCAGAGTTTATGTAAAATTTTCAAAAGCACTTAAATCACTGAGGAGCCTAAGTCCTGTTTTCAAAAACGATTTAGGCACTAGGACCAGATTTTAAAGGGATTTAGGCACCTAAAGATGCAGATTAGTGCCCAGTGAGATTTTCAATAGCATCTAGATGCCTAACTCCCACTGATTTCAAGAACCAGTGGCTTTTAGTGCCTAAGCCACTTTTGAAAATGGGACTTAGTCACCTAGCTCCTTTTTTAAATTTTACCCTTTATTTCTAATCCATGTTTAAAAAGAAACTTTATACCACCCATCATCACGTCAGTGCTTAAGAACACAATAAGAATACACTTATCAGAGACAGCCAAGCGTAGTGAGATGTCACCACAGAACTGCCCCCTCTCTTATCAAGCTCCCGGAAGTTAAAGGAAATGCCTATTCCCCTTAGCAGCGGTGCCAATTACAAGGGAGGGACATCCCCCCACCCCAAAGTTTTTCCACTGCTCAAAGTTCCATAGACCTCAGAACCGGGGTGGGGGTGCGGGAGGTTGGGGGCAGTGGCAGTGACCACTTTTTATCAGTGAGCCTGTACTAATCAGTATGGCTCCTGCCAGAGCAGTGCAGAGCTTGGTCACAACACCACTGAAATTTGACCTGGCCACCCTTCTGTCCAGCCACAGGGGTGGCTGGGCCAAATAATGGAGAACAGGGGAGTCTGCCAAGATCACAACTTTTGGCATTGGCTCATGCACCGTGTGGGTCAGAGGGGAGACTCACCACCGGCTAAGGGAAATGAGTGGGGACCAGAGCTTGTCCTAAGAAATATCTGAATTGGCATCACTGCCCCAAGGTGGTCCCTTACTAAAAGTATACCATGAATAAACACGTCCTGTACTTTGTGGGAAAGGAGTGCTAAGCAGACCAAACACTGTTACAGGGACCCTCTGTTTTAACAAATCTTTAAGGCAACTGCTAAGAGGGCAAAGATACCATAGCCCCAATGACAGCTTGGCCACCCTATGGGAGCCTGACTGTCAGGTGCTTCCCAGAGGGCGCCATGGCTGCACATGAGCGAGGGCTGGCTGTAAATGTGGGGCTGCATTCCTGGAAGGTGATTTGGTAAATACGTCTTCCTTTCTGCCTGCACCCCCTCCCCTCTTTGTTCCCTCCAAAAGAGAGCACTTCCTGTCAGAGATATTATCTCTTCCTGTCAGCATTCACTATGGCTTGCCCAACAGCACACACTGCTACTCAGCCTCGCCACCTTTCCCAACTGTGCAGCTAGCTGAGAAGACACCGGGAGAGTGGGCAGCTGGGAAATGGTGGGTGGTGAAGGGGGAGAACACCCAGGGGGAACACTCAGGGTTTAGTTTCTCCTCTGCTACTCTGTATTTCCCTTGTTATAAGCAACCAAAAAGCGCTTTATGATGTGATCAAATTGCCAGGCAAAGCGGAATGCATGATGCCCTGAAGTGGCTAGGACCCATAACACCAGATCTCCATGAAGGCTTCCACTGTTATGACACAGGTCATAATGCTAGCAAGGCTCTGTGCGCAGTTGGAGCATCTGCTGAAGAGGAATAGGTACTTTTCACCCAGCACTGACACTCCACTTACCAACCCTATGCTGCAGCCAAGAGAAGAGGGACCTCAACTGCCAGTGTAACGGAGAGCACAATTCACCCTTAGGATTGCACTGGGTGCAAGCTAGGGGCAGACTCTGGGCTTTGGCATTTGCAAAGTAGACGAGCGCAAAGCCCAGTATCAAGGGGGCGGTACGTGGCTAGGCACAGATTTGTATTTAGCAGGGTCCCCCCAGGGAATGTTCGGTAAGAACTCATCACTTTCACCTTCCTCTCAGTGCAGAAAGGCGAGTTCCCAGTGTCCAGGTTCTACTCAGCCCTCAGTCTGCACTCCCTCTGGGGACAGCACTGGTAGTTTTCCACATAGTGGGGCCTGCTTCCTTTCTCCCTTCCAAACTTAGCCATTTCCTGATTCAATTCCAACTCCTCAATTAACCAGAAATTCCACTCAGAACACAAGGGGAAAGAGGCTGTGAAGACAACTTCATCTGCAAAACAATGGGTCTAATTTAGCCCTGGAGTAGCCACTCCAGAGACAAATATAGCCCATGAGCTTCAAAAGTCAGACTGCAAGTCCCCTTCCGCACCCTTTTCTGCCCACAGATCAGGGCAGCACTTCCAGAGTCAGCAAAAGGTAGCTTGATCTGAGGCAAAGTAAGGATTCGTGCAGCCAGGGGATGAACATTGTAGCATCCCCACAGCTCATCTCCTTATTCTGCAACATGCGGGTTTCTCTGCTTATGCAACCAGCCTTGGCATTCCAAACCCATAGAGGCTCCCCAGCCACAGCTTGTCTGGGAGCCATGCGGTGTTGCATCAACATACCCAATCCCCTTCCCACATGGCTGTCGAAGTCCCAGGAATTGAATGCATGCCAGGAAGGAAGGGACTGGCTACGCCTCTGTGAAGTGCGAGGGGCTAGACAAATGTTGTGGTTACCTGACTTCAGGGTGCTGAAATCCTGGCCCTTCCCTGGAGCAGTGCCGGGGATCTGCCAGGTAACCAACTGCAGGCTCCTGGGGGGGGATGATGTAGGGGTACTCTGGAGGGGGCCCCCGTGGCTCCATCCCCTCGGCATGCTGCCCTCTTGGGGCTGACAGCTGGAAGTGCCTCGATAGCTGGGGATAACTGTGGGAGGAGCTCATGTGGTTCTGGGCCTTGGCTCCATTCCTCTCCAGCGACATTTGCATGAGGCGTTCACTTAGTGACCTCACATGCCCATGCTTCAGCTCCTTTAGTGACTCGTCCTGGCGCTTGCTGCTGCTGTCAGGGGCATAGGCCCTTTGTTGGCCAGGCTCAGCAGGGGTGCCTGGACAGGGCACCCCAGCCTGCTGTCCTCGCTGTGAGGCATAGTACTGGGAATGCGCTTTGGCCTCCTCATAGGTGGGGAGCTCCTCGCCCTTGTGCTGAGGCTGGTAGAGCCGATACACGTTATTCTCCAGGTAAACATGGTCACAGTGATGCTCCTGGCCCTGGGGCTCCTGCCGTGTGGACTGCTGGACCATCTGACTCTCTTCTTGGGTGAGACTCTCCAGTGAGGAGCGAGGGCTGCCCATGCTCCCACCTCCACGCAGCGCCTGCTGCTGAATAGCCAGCAGCGTGCGGTTCTCGGTGAGGTTCCCGTATCTCAGCTGCTCCTGGATGAGCCGGTGCAGGACCGTCCCGGAGGAATCTTCTGCCGTCCTCATCCTTGGCTAGTCAAGGGGCTGCCACCAGGAACAGTAGATGCAATACAATCCCAAGGATCTAGCAGCACCCAAGGAGCCTACAAGAGATGAACACAGGAATCAGGAGGCAGCTCTCAGTCAGGGGGTTGCTCATTACATATTTTCAGAAGATTTAGTTTGCCAGGAGTCCCATTGTGGCACTCTGCCAGGAAAGATGCAATTGACCCTTTAGTCACAATACTCGTATCCTAGCAGAGCAGGGGAGGAGAGGGGGATTCTGAGCAACATCCCATCCCTTTGCCACCATTAGGAAGGGCAGAGCCAGACCCAGGCTGAACGCTAATTCCATGGGAGGCCACTGAGAACTAGGCCCTTGGCAACCCTGCGGAGGCTGGAAGTGGACCAGTCCTGGCAGGCTCAGTTGCAGGGAACTCAGCTCTCATACAAAAAGCCTCCCTGCCCACAGCTTCAGTGAGCCCCTGAATCCCCATCTCATCTTAAGTGCCCTAAAGGGGGCAGCTCTTGGTGGGGAGTGAGGAATGTCAGCCGTGGGGATCTCTGCTGGCTTCCCAGTGGGGTGAATGGCCTCAGCACCTGGGCTTAGCATGAGTGCATTTGAGATTCAGCGTGAC
The DNA here is from genome assembly GCF_002925995.2 of Terrapene triunguis. Classification (NCBI taxonomy): domain Eukaryota; kingdom Metazoa; phylum Chordata; order Testudines; family Emydidae; genus Terrapene; species Terrapene triunguis. The sequence continues at coordinate 3,420,898 of NW_020665188.1, read as the reverse complement.
TGTTCTGCATAACTTGATTTACTGCTCTGGAAAGACAGGTCACAGGATCCTAGTAACTTGTGCAGTCAGAACCCCTTTATTTGGTTCACTTAGTGCGCGTGTCTCTCTACATGTGCCAGGCGAGGTAGCCAAGGGGAAAGCTGTGACTGCTGTCTAAGAAATTCATTCAGTCCACTGAACAGAGCCAAACTCATCACCCAAAATAGTAGGCCAATGCAGAACTTTTAGTAAGTGAGACTCCTGTTAGTCTAGCTTTGATTGCGGGGACAGGGAAGAAGTTCTGTTAAGTGTAATGAAGACGGTGCTTTGAGCTCAATCCACCATTACACAAAATATCCTAGACTTGGCGAGCCCAAGTTACACTGGCAGAGAATGTTCCTAGTTCCTGTATAACCTGCAGGACAACAGCTACAGTCCACAAAGCAAGAGGATTTCAGTTTCCAGTACTTTCCGTCTCCTTAAAGAAGGGAGACGTGTCAAATTTGACACAACACATAGAATTTGTAAATGGAATCTCCTACAAAACCTATAATCAACAAGAAATGTTTAATGGATACAATCTTGAACAATTCCCATAGGATCTAATTGTTTTAAACAAATAATCATACCCCCCCCCCCAATTTGCAAACATTGCAACATTATGATCCTGAAAGAGAGTGAAATTGACTCAAAAGTGAAAAGGGCTCATCTATTGTCATTGCACCAGTGGATCGCAAAATATAATAAAAGCTTCATAGTGAAAAGTCACATAAAATAATCCTGATTTTCAAGATTATTTCAGTTTTAATCATCTACATTGTTATGGCGTTTTATGTATGTATGCACACATGCTTTTCATACATCTACTGAAATTTTAAATATAAAACACTTATCTTAATGAATCAGCCATGCCTGGAGACACCAATGTGGGGGTAGACCTTAAAAACATTCTCATAACCTTTTTGCTGTCCCTGGCAATCAGAAACTGCAGCTGTAGCCCAGGTTTATGTATGGCTAGTAATTTATTGAAGAGGGATGCTAGCCAGGGAAGTTATATCACTGTTTTTAAATTGCATGCCCTCCTCTGCACTCAAACTTTAAAGCAAGTGAATTCCTAAGTAGACATTTGATCACCTGTTTCTAGTCTCATGCTAATGCATGTGGGTTGGCAAAGGGAGATTGCTAATCTCATATTGCTTCATACAAACATACCTCAAATATTGGCTCCCAACACAAAAAGTTCTTGACCAGATTTTCCCTGAAGGTGAAATTAGGAAACTCTAAACAGACTACCTTTCCTGAGCCTCATTTCAACGCTGACTCAGACCTCAGATTTAAAGCTAACCCCAGACTGCCTTTGGTGAATCAAAATAAAAGAACCACACATCCCCTTCAGTTTCACAAGCCCTGGTGCGTTCTCACAAGGAGGAAGTCTGAAATATTGGGTCAGGGAGCATGACTAGATAGCTAGGAAGGTGGAGAGAACATTCCTCACCCCACCCCTACCATATGTGCTCTTCAACCTTTTACTATCAGGGATTTTTTCACTCCTGGATCCCCAGCCCCAATTGTTTTTTTAATATGGTTGCATCTCTTTATTCCCCTCCCATATTTTTATAAATTTCTTTAATTTTGCAGTCACAAGAAATTCCCTTTAATGGCACTCAGCATAACTTGAATGAGCGGCATCAAATAAGCGAGGATCGTTTAAAAAAAAGAAAGAAAAAAGAAAAAAAGACAAACTCCAGTTGACATATTCTAGCAGGTTCAAAGGCGATCCAGTAAAAGAACAAGGGTTTGCAACCCAGAAGATCTCCCTGGAAAACTCCAACCGGCTGGGACGCTACAACAGGGAGACATTTCTGTGGCAGCCCCCCATGGGAAAACCCCCTTTCTCGCCTTTCCAAACCCACTGGGTAGAACTAACGCACCCAGAGCGCGTTCAGCAATTGCCATCTGCAGAGCAGTGCTAGGACCCTGCCTTGCTGCCGCTTTGTTTTCCAAATCGTTCAGCACTGACATCACCCGGGTTTGGATTGCAATTAACATTCCTTCTAAGTGAGAACGAGCTCATGGCTGCGGAAAGCATTTTCCGAGCAAGACAAAGAGAATTCTTCAACTAGCTGGGGGCACAAGCACCTGTGACTGCAAACGAGCCCAGCAAAGTCCTACTCACCCCCACTCTGCTTCTTATGGGTCACAACCCAGGCGCTCCCGGGGACTTGCAGGAATCCCGGGTCACACGCTGCAGGGGAATGTGGGGAGCCAGAGCGATGGAAAGGGGGGACCCCGCAGGCTGACGCGCAGGGAGCGCAGCGTTCCCAACCCGAAGCGGCACGAATTAGTGACACCAGCGAGCCAGGGAAGGGGAGTCGGAGATCTCCCCTCTGGGCCCAGATACCGCGGAGATGGGAGCCCGGAGCGGAACTCACCGAAGCAGAGCAGCCTTGCTGCAGCGCCAAGGGAGGAGAGGCTCGCTCCGCGCCCGGCCGGCTCGCTGTGTGCGTGCAGCTCGCAGAGATCCTGCCCCCGCGGCTGCTGGCAGGCACTGAGCGCCTCGCCGGCCCCCGCCAGCTGTAATGAGAGCCAAGGAGGCCGGGCTGCGCGAGAGGCTGCTATGCCAGGAATGCGAGAGTTTCAGGTTCCCCCGGGATCAAAGCTAACCACAAATAACCTCTCCGCCTCGGCAGCAGCTGCGCGGCGCGGCCTGCAGGGGGCGCAGCCGCGACTCTCTCTCACACACACACACGAGTGCGAACGCGGCTGCAGTCTGCCTGGCTCGCTCTGGTTTAAAGCCCCCCAGATCGGGAGCCTTGCAGCGCCGCTAGGCCGAAGCAGCTGAGTCCGCAGCCAGCCTGGGCCCAAGTTCTCAACCCTCCGGAACCACCAGGGCTGCCCTAGGCAAGGAAAAGTCTCAGCCACGGCTGAGAAGAGTTTCCCCAGGCTTTCTGGAGCTGACCCTTATACAGCAGGGGGCTCTGTAGGATATGAACCAGGGAGGGTTGCCAATTTGTGTTGGATTTATTCCTGGAGGTTTCATGACATAATCCAGAGATTCCAGGCCAGTCCTGGAGGGTTGGCAACTCTAGAAACACCTCAGACTTGGTGGATTCGGGACCCTTCTCTTGCCTATAAACTGGGTTATTTACTTGCAATAGGATAGGGTGTGTGCAGACAGCTGTAGCATCCACAGCCCCCTATTGTGCTGGGTACTGCACAGATACTTAGGGTATGTCTACACTACGAAATTAGGTCGAATTTATAGAAGCCGGTTTTATAGAAATCAGTTGTATACAGCCGATTATGTGTGTCCCCACATAAAATGCTCTAAGTGCATTAAGTCGGCGGACCGCGTCCACAGTACCGAGGCTAGCGTCGACTTCCAGAGCGTTGCACTATGGGTAGCTATCCCACAGTTCCCGCAGTCTCCGCCGCCCATTGGAATTCTGGGTTGAGATCCCAACGCCTGAATGATGCGAAACAGTGTCGCGGGGGGTTCTGGGTATATGTCATCAGGCCCCTCCCCCTCCGTCAGAGAAACAGCAGACAATCGATTCACACCTTTTTACCTGCAGACAACATACCACGCCAAGCATGGAGCCCACTCAGCTCAGCTCACCGTCACCATATGTCATCTGGGTGCTGGCAGACGTGGTACTGCATTGCTACACAGCAGCAGCTAATTGCCTTTTGGCAGTAGACGGTGCAGTATGACTGGTAGCCTTCATCGGTGATCTGGGTGCTAGCAGACGTGGGGCTGCATTGCTACACAGTAGCAGCCCCTTGCCTTTTGGTAGAAGATGGTGTATTATGACTGGTATCCGTCGTCGTACTGCAGTGGCTAAAACTCCGTATGTCCCCCAGTCGCTGCCTTCCCAATGACGATGATGGCTATCAGTCGTAGTACGCTATTTTCTGCCAAGCGCCCAGTATTTTTTGCCAAGCACCCAGAAGATGCCGAGGGCTATCAGTCATGCTGCACCATCGTCTGCCAGCTTAAGATGTAAAAAATAGATTTGTTCTGTATTCATTTGCTTCCCCCTCCCTCCGTGAAAGCAACGGCCTGCTAAACCCAGGGTTTTGAGTTCAATCTTTGGGGGGGCCATTCTGTGTGACAGTTGTTTGTGTTTCTCCCTGATGCACAGCCACCTTTGTTGATTTTAATTCCCTGTACCTGTACGCCATGTCGTCACTCGCTCCTCCCTCCGTCCATCAGATACTAGTTTCGCGCCTTTTTTCAGACCAGATGCCATAGCACTGGGATCATGGAGCCCGCTCAGATCACCGCGGCAATTATGAGCACTATGAACACCACGCACATTGTCCTGGAGTATATGCAGAGCCAGGACGTGCCAAAGCAAAACCAGGACCAGCCGAGGAGGCGATTGCAGCGCGGCGACAAGAGTGATGAGGAAATTGACATGGACATAGACCTCTCACAAGGCACAGGCCCCAGCAATGTGCAAATCATGGTGTTACTGGGGCAGGTTCATGCCGTGGAACGCCGATTCTGGGCCCGGGAAACAAGCACAGACTGGTGGGACCACATCGTCTTGCAGGTGTGGGACGATTCCCAGTGGCTGCGAAACTTTCGCATGTGTAAGGGCACTTTCATGGAACTTTGTGACTTGCTTTCCCCTGCCCTGAAGCGCCAGAATACCAGGATGAGAGCAGCCCTCACAGTTGAGACGCGAGTGGCGATAGCCCTGTGGAAGCTTGCAACGCCAGACAGCTACCGGTCAGTCGGGAACCAATTTGGAGTGGGCAAATCTACTGTGGGGGCTGCTGTGATCCAAGTTGCCAGGGCAATCAAAGACCTGCTGATATCAAGGGTAGTGACTCTGGGAAACGTGCAGGCCATAGTGGATGGCTTTGCTGCAATGGGATTCCCAAACTGTGGTGGGGCGATAGACGGAACCCATATCCCTATCTTGGCACCGGAGCACCAAGCCACCGAGTACATAAACCGCAAGGGGTACTTTTCAATGCTGCTGCAAGCCCTGGTGGATCACAAGGGACGTTTCACCAACATCAACGTGGGATGGCCGGGAAAGGTACATGATGCTCGCGTCTTCAGGCACTCTGGTCTGTTTCGAAAGCTGGAGGAAGGGACTTTTTTCCTGGACCAGAAACTAACCATTGGGGATGTTGAAATGCCTATCGTGATCCTTGAGGACCCAGCCTACCCCTTAATGCCATGACTCATGAAGCCGTGCACAGGCAGCCTGGACAGTAGTCAGGACCTGTTCAACTACAGGCTGAGCAAGTGCCGAATGGTGGTGGAATGTGCATTTGGACGTTTAAAAGCACGCTGGCGCAGCTTACTGACTCGCTCAGACCTCAGCGAAAAGAATATCCCCATTGTTATTGCTGCTTGCTGTGCGCTCCACAATATCTGTGAGAGTAAGGGGGAGACATTTATGGCGGGGTGGGAGGTTGAGGCAAATCGCCTGGCCGCTGATTACGCGCAGCCAGACACCAGGGCGGTTAGAAGAGCACAGCAGGGCACGGTGCGCATCAGAGAAGCTTTGAAAACGCGTTTTGTGACTGGCCAGGCTACGGTGTGAAACTTCTGTTTGTTTCTCCTTGATGAACCCTCCGCCCCCCCACCCGGTTCACTCTACTTCCCTGTAAACCAACCGCCCCCCCTCGAGCACCGCTTGCAGAGGCAATAAAGTCATTGTTACTTCACATTCATGCATTCTTTATTAATTCATCACACAACTAGGGGGATAATTGCCAAGGAAGCCTGGGATGGGTGGGGGAGGAGGGAAGGAAAAGGACACACTGCAGTTTAAAACTTTAACTCTTATTGAAGGCCAGCCTTCTGATGCTCGGGCAATCATCTGGGGTGGAGTGACTGGGTGGCCGGAGGCCCCCCCACCGTGTTCTTGGGCATCGAGGTGAGGAGGCTATGGAACTTGGGGAGGAGGGCTGTTGGTTACACAGGGGCTGTAGCGGCGGTCTCTGCTCCTGCTGCCTTTCCTGCAGCTCAACCATACGCTGGAGCATATCAGTTTGATGCTTCAGCAGCCGGAGCATCGACTCTTGCCTTCTGTCTGCAAGCTGACGCCACCTATCATCTTCAGCCCGCCACTTGCTCTGTTCATCCCGCGATTCAGCCCGCCACCTCTCCTCTCGTTCATATTGTGCTATTCTGTAGTCTGACATTGACTGCCTCCACGCATTCTGCTGTGCTCTGTCAGCATGGGAGGACATCTGGAGCTCCGAGAACATATCATCCCGAGTCCGCCGTTTTCTCCTTCTAATCTTCACTAGCCTATGTGAACGAGAAACATTTGCAGCTGGTGGAGGAGAAGGGAGAGGTGGTTAAAAAAGACACATTTTAGAGAACAATGGGTACACTCTTTCACGTTAAATTTTGCTGTTCACATGTGCTTTCGTTACAAGGTCGCATTTTTCCTCTTATATTGAGGGCCTGCCGGTTTGGTGTGAGAGATCACTCACGCAGTGCCAGGCAACAGATTTCGGCTTGCAGGCAGCCATGGTAAGCCACAGTCTTTTGGCTTTTTTAACCTTCTTAACATGTGGGAATGGTTTCAAACATTAGCGCCCTCATTTCCCATACCAAGCACCCCTTGGGTTGGCCATTTAAAATGGGTTTGCAATGTAAAAGGAGGGGCTGCGGTTTCCGGGTTAACATGCAGCACAAACCCAACTAACCCCCCTCCCCCCCACACCCAATTCTCTAGGATGATCACTTCACCCCTCCCCCCACCGCGTGGCTAACAGCAGGGAACATTTCTGTTCAGCAAAGCAGGAAGGGGCACCTCTGAATGTCCCCTTAATAAAATCGCCCCATTTCAACCAAGTGACCGTGAATGATATCACTCTCCTGAGGACAACAAAGACCGATAAGGAATGGATGTTGTCTGCATGCCAGCAAACACCGGGACCATACGCTGCCATGCTTTGTTATGCAATGATTCCAGACTACGTGCTACTGGCCTGGCGTGGTAAAGTGTCCTACCATGGCGGGCGGGATAAGGCAGCCCTCCCCAGAAACCTTTTGCAAAGGCTTTGGGAGTACATGAAGGAGAGCTTTCTGGAGATGTCCCTGGAGGATTTCCGCTCCATCCCCATACACGTTAACAGACTATTCCAGTAGCTGTACTGGCCGCAATTGCCAGGGCAAATTAATCATTAATCATTAAACACGCTTGCTTTTAAACCATGTGTAATATTTACAAAGGTACACTCACCAGAGGTCCCCTGTGTGCCCTCTGGGAGCATGCCTTGGGTGAGTTCAGGGGTTACTGGTTCCAGGTCCAGGGTGATAAACATATCCTGGCTGTTGGGGAAACCGGTTTTTCCACTTCCTTGCTGCTGTGAGCTATCTACATTATAAAAAGAACAGGAGTACTTGTGGCACCTTAGAGACTAACAAATTTATTAGAGCATAAGCTTTCGTGGGCTACAGCCCACTTCTTCGGATGCAAATTTGTTAGTCTCTAAGGTGCCACAAGTACTCCTGTTCTTTTTGCGGATACAGACTAACACGGCTGCTACTCTGAAACCTATCTACATTATCTTCATCCTCATCTTCCTCGTACCCCGAACCCGCTTCCCTGTGTGTTTCTCCATTGAAGGAGTCAAAGCACATGGTTGGGGTAGTGGTGGCTGCACCCCCTAGCATGGCATGCAGCTCCGCGTAGAAGCGGCATGTTTGCGGCTCTGCCCCGGACCTTCCGTTTGCCTCTCTGGCTTTGTGGTAGGCTTACCTTAGCTCCTTAATTTTCACGCGGCACTGCTGTGCGTCCCTGTTATGGCCTCTGTCCTTCATGGCCTTGGAGACCTTTTCTAATATTTTGCCATTTCGTTTACTGCTACGGAGTTCAGCTCGCACTGATTCATCTCCCCATATGGCAAGCAGATCCCGTACCTCCCGTTCGGTCCATGATGGAGCTCTTTTGCGATCCTGGGACTCCATCACGGTTACCTGTGCTGATGAGCTCTGCGTGGTCACCTGTGCTCTCCACGCTGGGCAAACAGGAAATGAAATTCAAACGTTCGCGGGGCTTTTCCTGTCTACCTGGTCAGTGCATCTGAGTTGAGAGTGCTGTCCAGAGCGGTCACAATGAAGCACTGTGGAATAGCTCTCGGAGGCCAATAACGTCGAATTCCGTTCACACTACCCCAATTCCGACCCGCTAAGGCCGATTTTATCGCTAATCCCCTCGTCGGAGGTGGAGTAAAGAAACCAGTTTAAAGGGCCCTTTAAATCGAAAAAAGGGACTTAGCCGTGTGAACGTGTCCAGGCTTAATTCGATTTAACGCTGCTAAATTCGACCTAAACTCGTAGTGTAGACCAGGCCTTAGAGACAGTTCCTGCTCCAAAGAGCTGATAATTTAAAAAGACAAGACAGACAAAAACAGGGCCGGCTCCAGGGTTTTGGCTGCCCCAAGCAGCCAAAAAAACAAAAAAAAGCCGTGATCGTGATCTCCGGTGGCACTTTGGCGAGAGGTCTTCCGCTCCGAGTGGAAGTGAGGGACCGTCCGCCGAATAGCTGGACCTGCCGCCCCTCTCCAGAGTGGCCGCCCCAAGCACCTGCTTGCCAAGCTGGTGCCTGGAGCCGGCCCTGGACAAAAAGGTGGGAAGGGAAACAGAAGCACAAAGACTTGTCCGAGGTAACACAGCAGGGTGGTGGAAGGGCTGGGCCTGCAGCCTTATGGCTCTTGACCAGCACCTCTCCATTAGAACATGCTTCTGCCCCAGGGAAGTAACCGCTTGGGGCAGCCACTAGAAGGCAACAAAGAGCCACACTCACCTCGTGCGAGTTACACCATCGAGACATGCCCAACCCAACTGCATGTGTTTCTCAAAGCCCCTCATGACTCAGAAATGTGCCGTAGGAAATCAGCAGGGGGGAATGCTGTGAAACATCATCACAATGTAAAAAGGGGAGCTTGGAATGGAAACTATTTTGCAACCTTCATTAGAGCAGTCACCTCTGCCATGACTGCTATTTATGGGCGGCACGTGAACTGCTGGTTGGGGAAGGCTAGCCCCGAGCCTTGCCCTTTCCACCGAGGCCCCACCCCTTCCATGCCCCCAAACCCAGAGCCCCCTCCCCAGGCTGACTAGTCCCCACCGGCCCCAGAGCCCCAGGAGGGAGAGTGCATGGCACCGCCGCAGCCCTGAGAAGGCAGGCGGTGTGGCCTCAGCCCCTGTAGCCCGGTGGCACCACCAAAGCGGGGCCACGCCTGGCTGTTTGGGGAGGCACAGCCTCCCCTATCCACAGCCCATGTTGCTATTACTGTGAGTTTGTTACTAACATGATTGTCTTCAGAATTAAAGCCCCAGTCTTCTGGCTGGGGAAGGTGCTAGCCTGGGCAGCCCAGGATCTAATTCCCTGTTCTCCCACAGATTCCTGGGGTAAGTCACTTGGCCTCTCTGTGCCTCAGTTCCCCATCATAAAATGGAGATAATAGCCCTGCCCTGCCCCACAGGGGTGACAGGAGGAAGGATAAATACACCTTGTGTGTGATTCACATGGAGATTTGTTCCTGGAAGTGTGAGGTGACTCATAGACTTTAAGGTCAGCAAGAACCATTGTGATCATCTAGGTCAGGGGTTCTCAACCTTTTTCTTTCTGAGGGCCCCCTCAACATGCGAGAAAAACTCCAGGGCCCAGTGGCTGGGGGAGGGGCCTCTGGACCAGGGGCGGGAATCCTTGGGCATAGGTGTAGTTTGACTTCTATTTTGGGGGCGGGTGGGAAGGCCAACAGGGCTCAGGCACAGCAGGGTCCAGGGAGGGAGTGCCACCTCCACTCCCTGACTTACCTCAGCAGGCCACCCACCTGTCTGGGGCTGTGTGCCGGTGGCTGCTCACTGAGGGCTCTGCTGACCCCAGAGCTGGGTCCCCACCTGGGCAGCTCTGACCAGCTGCGTGAGCAGTCAAAGGGGGCTGGGAGCTGAGGAGCAGCCACAACCCCGGGCACCAGCAGCAGATGGGGGAATGCCATGGCTACCCCCTGCCCATGGGACCACCAGCCAGAGGAGCAGCTGCCCCTCACTGCCTGGTTCCGGCTTCCCGCCTAGGACCTAGCCAGAGGGTGGCTCAGGGAGAGGAGGAGGTGGGGGGGATGGAGCTGCCCCCAGGATTGCCCCACTCTGGGGAAGGCACTGCAGTTTGGGGGGGTAACACCCTCATGCCCCCTCAACTTTGCCCATGGGCTCAAGGTTTCTGCCCTTGTCAGGGTTTCAGCTTCAGTGGGGGAGGGGGGAGCTCGGGATGTCAGCCCCATGCTGCTCTGGGATGCAGTGAGGTTGGAGGGGGAGCTTGGGGTTTCAGAGCCCATGCCACTCCCTGCTTCAGCCCCGCCGGGGGGTGCCGGGGCTCAGGGCACCGGGTTTCAGTGGCAGGGCTCCGCAGACCCCCTGAAAGGGCTCGCAGACCCCCGGTTGAGAACCGCTGATCTAGGTGGATGCAAGGAGTTTGCTACTGGAGGTGGTGTGTGTGAGACTGCAGGCGGCAACCTCGTGTGTGAGTACATTGCAGAGACTTAGCAGCTGGCTGTGTGTGGAGGGAAGTTGTGTGTGTGTGTG
>NW_020665188.1:3391703-3410339 GCF_002925995.2 Terrapene triunguis | reverse complement strand
TGCTGTGTGTGACAGAGGAGATTGCAGGGAGCGTGCGGCTGGCTGTGCGTGTGCTGTGTGTGACAGGAGATTACATGGAGCGTGCGGCTGGCTGTGCGTGTGCAGTGTGTGACAGAGGAGTTTGCAGGGAACGTGCGGCTGGCTGTGGGGTGCGTGTTGTGAGTTTGTGAGAAGCGTGCGGCTGGCTGTGGGGGCGGGTGTTGAGGGGGTATACAGGCTGCTTGCCAGCTGTCCAGGGGAATAAATCTTCTTGTTTAATCAAAGATAGGAGAGGCACTCCATTGTCTTTATACCATACAACCCTGTTAAAAGCTGCCTTACCATCTGCTCCTCCTTTACCCCCACCCCCACGCCCAGGGCACTTGGCTTCTCCCTCCCGCCTTGCCCCGTCTGACAGGTGCTGCCCATCTGTCACAAGCAGCGGAGGCACAAACTGCCCGTCCTTTGAGAGCTCTGTGCAGCCCAGCAGCTTGTCTCTCTCACCAATAGAAGTTGGTCCAGTAAAAAATATCCCCTCCCCCACCTTGTCTTCCTTTGAGAACCATCCCCTCTCCTTCCCATGGGATGACTTCCCCATCGGACCTATTTTCTGCTCCACCACAAGAAAGGGTCTTAGATCGCAGCAGAGCCACTGCATGGGGCTTGAAGGGATTGTGGGCAGAGAGAGAGAGAGGAGAGTGGAGGAAGGGCAGCAAGCAGAGATGGAAGAGAGACAAGAAGCCAGACTAAAGGAGAGATTTTCCTCTTCTCACTTTGGACCCATAGCTCCCTTCACATAACTGAGGACCCTAAGGTTTCTTCATGTCTGGGGACAGAACCCCCTAAGAGAAGGAGCGAGGAGGGTCACACACCTGCACAAGCTATTATCTTGCTATACAGTCCCTTTGGAACGTGAGTGTAAAGCCCATGCACAGTGAGACTGGAATCAAGTCAGTGGGACAGCTGTCCAGCACGGCTCTGACTAATGTTTGTAGGGCTAAGTGTCTACAAACTATTAGCTGTGGAATAGTTTCCAAAAGGCCACGCCAGGCCAGGTAAACTGCTCAAACCCTCTGAAATGGTACTAACCACATGGCTGAAGTGGAGTTTCCTTATACACCTGCCCTTGTACAGTCCAATCTGAGGCTTGGTCTAAACTAGATCAACCTAAAATTTTGCACCCCGAGGGCTGTAGTTAGATTGCCCTAACCCGCAGCATAGCTGCATCTAGGTTGCTGGAAGAATTCTTCTGTCGACCTAGCTACTGCCTCTCAGGCCTGGTCTACACTAGGCTTTTATGTCGACTTTAGCGCCGTTATATCGAATTAACCCTGCACCCGTCCACACCAGGAAGCCATTTAGTTCGACATAAAGCTCTCTTTAAATCGATTTCTGTAATCCTCCCCAACGAGAGGATTAGCGCTAAATTCGACATGGCCATATCGAATTAGGCTAGGTGTGGATGGAAATCGACGGTAATAGCTCCGGGAGCTATCCCACAGTGCACCACTCTGTTGACGCTCTGGACAGCAGTCCGAGCTCGGATGCTCTGACCAGCCACACCCCCGGGAAAATTTGAATTCATTTTCATTTTCCTGTCTGGGCAGTTTGAATCTCAGTTCCTCTTTGGACATCGAGGGGAGCTCAGCAGCAGTGGCAACTATGCAGAGCTCTCCAGCAGAGATGGCCGTGCAATCTAATAGAAAGAGGGCCCCAGCATGGACTGATCGGGAAGTCTTGGATCTCATCGCAGTGTGGGGCGATGAGTCCGTGCTTTCAGAGCTGCGCTCCAAAAGAAGGAATGCTAAGATCTACGAGAAGATCTCCAAAGCCATGGCAGAGAGAGGCTACAGCCGGGATGCAACGCAGTGCCGCGTGAAAATCAAGGAGCTGAGACAAGGCTACCAAAAAACCAAAGAGGCTAACGGACGCTCCGGATCCCAGCCCCACACATCCCGTTTCTACGAGGCACTGCATTCCATCCTGGGAGCGGCCGCCACCACTACCCCACCCCTGACCGTGGACTCCGAGGATGGGATCATGTCCGCGGCCGGTTCCTCGTCGGACATGACAGCGGACGGGGAAGATGAAGAAGGAGATGAGGAGGACGAGGCAGTCGACAGCGCTGGCACCGCTGATTTCCCCGACAGCCAGGAGCTCTTCATCACCCTTACCGAGATCCCGTACCAACCGTCCCCATCCCTTACCCCGGACACAGAATCAGGGGAAGGATCAAGCAGTAAGTGCTGTAAACATGTAAACATTTATTTAAAACAGAACGGTAATATTTATACTATTAACAATGTACATTTATAAAAGTTCTGTAAACTAGTAAAAAAATAATCAGGTACAAAACAGGAATATTTACAAAGGTAACAAATGGGTTTTCATGATTTCTCTGTCTTAGGCTCTTCTCAATTTAGTCCCAAGTGTTTTAAAAAATTTTCACAATGTCCGTTACTCCATGATTCCCAGGCCCAAGACGCTCCACTCCATAGTCCCAGTGCACCTACGCGAAAATCCGGTCAATGTGGCCGGGGATCGACGAGAAATCCTCGTAGGAGAACTCCTCGTAGGTCTCGTGGAGGTAGAGCTCAAGCCTGTTGATCAGGTTCCGGGGTAGGGCGATCTTAGTGGGCCCTCCGTGGTAGCAGACATGCCCCCTCCACGCCACAATCAAGTACTCCGGGATCATGGCCCGACATAGCATGGCGGCATACGGCCCCGGTTTCTGCATGCTTTCCCGCAGCATGCGTTCTCTCTGGGTGTCCGGGATCCTCAGGAGGGTGATGTCGCTCATGACGCCCTGCTTTGAATTAGGGAGGGGAATGTTAGTATTGGGACTGCTTTACAGCCACGCGGTGGAGGGAGAGGGGCAGCATACAGGGATCTTTCCCTGGGACAGCCGCGAGGGGGTGGGACAGGGGCAGAGTTGATGCTGTCCTGATTGCTGGCAGCAGAGACTGGCATTGCTTTCAATGTGAAAGGAGGCCAGTGCTACTGCTGGAGTTTTAAGCAGCCACAAGTCTGCGGCTTACCATTATTGCCCGCTCCAGAAGTTCAGGTCTCCAGCCACGCTTCTCTGAACACTCCAAGACCTCCGCAAGTCCACAGGCACTGAAGGCGACGGCCGAAAATTCGACCTTGTCCTGAGTGCGCATGTGAGAGGTGCAGTGCATGGTCTTGTTCACAGAGAAAGACTAGGTTCTTTGTATACAATTTCATTTATCTGTCTCAGGAATTCACTCCCTTTTCACAATTCACACAGACACATCTGCGACTGTCTCCCAACCCAGCCTGTCAGCACACTCCCAGAGGCTAGCGCAGATTAGGCGGAGGAAGAAGAAGACGCGTGAAGACATGTTCTCAGAACTAATGGGATGCTCCCGAGCCCAGGCAGCCCAGCAGACACAGTGGAGGGAGAACTTGTCACAAATGCACCGAGCAGTCATGGAACGGGAGGAGAGGTGGCGTCAGGAGGACCAACAGGCTACTGAAAAGCTGCTTGGACTAATGAGGGAGCAAACGGACACGCTCCGGCGCCTTGTGGATGTTCTGCAAGACCGGAGGCAGGAGGACAGAGCCCCGCTGCAGTCTATCTGTAACCGCCCTCACCCGCCACCAAGTCCCACACCACCCTCACCCAAACTCCAAAGAAGGAGGGGCGGCAAGGGCCGTTAAAACTTTCAGTCAACCCCTGCAGACTGCTCTAGCACTAGAAGGCTGACATTCCCCAAAATTTCATAAGTCCTTTCCTACCCACCTCACACAAGCCCCCGTCCAAGTTTCACCCCCCACGTTTCATGTCTGGTTCGCAATAAAATGTTTGTTTCTCTCCATTACTGTTTCAGTCAGGTTCTTTTGAGGGAGAGTCTGTCTGGAGGGGGGGAAGGGGCTTGGTAATTGGGCAGGACAGTGACCTTTAGCAGGGTACAGAGGCGGTGTCAGGTCCAGCATCAGGACACATACACAGTGCAGTCACTGGTTACCCTGGTCAGTCTGGGAGGTGTTTTTCATGTTCTCCATTGAAATAACCAGTCCACCAGTGCGGAGCCTGGCATTCCGGGAGTTTAGAAGCATCATTTGCATCAGAACACTGAACCCGCCCCCCGCCACAGTCTGCGTCCCCGGTTTAAAATATTCCCGCGAAAACAGCAACACAGACAACGGTGTTCATTAACAAAATCGAAATGATTTTATTTTTTGGGAAGGGGAAGGGGGTGAAGGGGGTATGTAACTGGAGAGGATAGTCAAAATGAACTGGGTAAAGAAACGGGGGCAGGTTCAGCTTTTCTGTCCACAAACTGAAAAGTCACTGGTTGCCCTGCTCACTCAGGAACCTAGCTTTCAAAGCCTCCCGGATGCACAGGGCGTCCCGCTGGGATCTTCTAATGGCCCGGCTGTCTGGCTGGACGTAATCAGCAGCCAGGCTATTTGCCTCAACCTCCCACCCCGCCATAAAGGTCTCCCCCTTGCTCTCACACAGATTGTGGAGCACACAGCAAGCTGCAATAACGATGGGGATATTGGTTTCACTGAGATCACAGCGAGTCAGTAAGCTTCTCCATCTCCCTTTGAGACGGCCAAAAGCACACTCCACTACCATTCTGCACTTGCTCAGCCGGTAGTTGAACAGTTCTTTTTCTGTGTCCAGGGTGCCAGTATAGGGCTTCATGAGCCAGGGCATTAGCGGGTAGGCTGGGTCCCCGAGGATGACTGTAGGCATCTCCACATCCCCAAGAGTTATTTTGTGGTCTGGGAAGTAAATACCTTCCTGCAGCCGTCTAAACAGACCAGAGTTCCTGAACACGCGAGCGTCATGAACCTTGCCCGGCCATCCGACGTAGATGTTTGTAAACCGTCCCCGATGGTCCACCAGTGCTTGCAGCACCATTGAAAAGTAGCCCTTTCTATTGATGTACTGGCTGGCCTGGTGGTCCGGTCCCAGGATAGGGATGTGAGTCCCATCGATAGCCCCACCGCAGTTTGGGAATCCCATCGCGGCAAAGCCATCTATGATGACCTGCGCGTTTCCCAGGGTCACTACCTTTGGGAGCAGTACCTTCACGATTGCCTTGGCTACTTGCATGACAACAACCCCCACGGTAGATTTGCCCACACCAAAGTGGTTCGCGACTGACCGGTAGCTGTCCGGCGTTGCAAGCTTCCAGAGGGCTATGGCCACTCGCTTCTGGACAGTGAGGGCTGCTCGCATGCGGGTGTCCTTGCGCTTCAGGGCAGGGGACAGCAACTCACAAAGTTCGAGGAAAGTCCCCTTCCGCATGCGAAAGTTTCGCAGCCACTGGGATTCATCCCAGACCTGAAGCACTATACGGTCCCACCAGTCCGTGCTTGTTTCCCGGGCCCAGAATCGCCGTTCAACAAAATCCACATGCCCCATTGCCACCGTGATGTCCTGGGCGCTGGGGCTCGTGGTTTCTGACAGCTCTGTGCCACTCTCCGACTTCAGGCTCTCACGGCGGTGCCGTAGCCTCCTCGCCCGATTTCTCTGCATCTGCCTCAGGGAAAGGTGTATGATAAGCTGCGAGGTGTTGAGAACGGCCACAAGTGCAGCGATGGTCGCAGCGTGATCCATGCTCGCAGTGCTGTGGCGTCCGCGCTGTCACTGACCAGAAAAGTGCGCGAACTGATTTCCCGCCGGCGCTTTCATGGAGGGAGGGAGGGCGTTAGTGACGGACGGATGACGACAAATTTTTTTTACCCAGAAGGCATTGGCGGCTCGACCCAGAATTCCGATGGGCAGCGGGGACTGCGGGAACTGTGGGATAGCTGCCCACAGTGCACCGCTTCCAATATCGACGCTCGCCCCGTTAGTGTGGACTCACAAAGTCGAATTACTGTCCTTAGTGTGTCCTTAGTGTGGACACACACGTTCGACTTTGCAATATCGATTCCACATATTCGATTTAAGTAAAATCGAATTACCCTCGTAGTGTAGACATACCCTCAGAGAGATGCATTAGCTGCATTAATGGAAAACCCCCTTCCATTGATGTAGGAGGTGGCCACACTCTGGTGCAGTGCCAGAGCTGTGCGGCTGTAACGTAGCAGCCCCCTGATTTCCTCCAGAGAAGAGAAACCGCAAAGAGAACTGAAATCCCCTCTAGAGTAGGAGTCAAATCCATAGTGGGTGTAAATCAGTGTAGCTGAAACTGGCTTAGATGGTTTGACCCTAGTTGAGGATCCGGCCTTGAACCAAGCTGGATGCACTGTACTCCAACTCAGTTCATCATGTTTGCCGTCCCCAGATGCTGCTGCAAGCCACTTTATAAACTGTTTTCAAGCTTCAGTCCTTTCTGCAATGGGACCAGCTGGGTGGCATGATAAAGCAGAGGCCAGAAGGCAGAGGGAGGGGGAAGGAGTGCATCCTTTGACCTGTGCTCTGTAGACTGGGTTTCCATTTCTCTCCGTCTGTTTGGCCTCGGGCTCTGTGCCATTATGGGCAGTACTGCAAGAGCTGCAGGTGCGCTGAGGACAATGTGCAATATTGATTGTATAGAAGGCCACATGTTCTCTTAACAGAACCCAGCTTCAGCACAATAACCTCTCAGCTTGGTAATTGGACCCTTTCTCCTTTGAGCTTGCCATTGTTTCCTAAGGAAATGGGACAGCTGAACAGATGTAATCTTGTCAGGGGTTACACCACCGGGCAGTCACTAAGGGGTTTGGAATAGGTTGACAACATTAGTCAAGGGGCATGGATACACTTGCAAATGTAGAGCGCTTTGAGTTAAACTAGCCTTTGTAGAGCGCAGTAGGGAAAGTGCTGCAGTCTGTCCACACTGACAGCCGCAAGAGCACTGGCGTGGCCACATTTGCGGCACTTGCAGCAGCATTGGTAGTGGTGCATTGTGGGCAGCTATCCCACAGAGCACCTCTTCCCACTCTGGCGCTGTGGCTTGTGGGAAGGGGGCGGGGGGGGCGGGGCATTCTGGGTCCTGTCCCAAAGCCCCGTGATGCATCGGTTCACATCCCAGCAATCCCTCTGCTTCCATCCACAATTGGCACCATCTTTCAACATTCTTTGTACTGCACGCTCTGTCTTCCCTTTCAGTCTGCAGGAATGGAGCCCAAACTCCTGAGGAATATGCTGACAAGTCTCGCCAGAACATCTCATTTGGCAGTCGAGTTATTCCTTAAGATCCAAAGTGACAGTGAGGACTCCGACAATGATATCGACTCGAGTAACGCATACGACACGAGATTGCTTGTGGCATTCATGGACATGCTCACCACCGTGGAACAGCACTTTTGGGCTTGGGAAACAAGCACTCAATGATGGGATCACATCGTCATGCAAGTCTGGGATGACGAGCAGTGGCTGCAGAACTTTAGCATGAGAAAAGCCACTTTCATGGGACTGTGTGAGGAGCTTGCCCCCACCCCGTGGCGCAAGGACACGAGATTGAGAGCTGCCTTGACGGTGGAGAAGCGGTTGGCTATTGCAATCTGGAAGCTGGCAACTCCAGACAGCTACCAATCGGTCGCTAACCAGTTTGGAGTGGGGAAGTCGACCGTTGGAATCGTGTTGATGCAAGTTTGCAGGGCCATGAATCGCATCCTGCTCAGAAGAACCGTGACTCTGGGTAATGTGCAGGACATTGTGGCTGGCTTTGCACAAATGGGTTTCCCTAAGAGCGGAGGGGCGATAGATGGGATGCATATTCTAATTCTGGCACCAGCCACCTAGCCTCCGAGTACGTTAATCGGAAGGGCTATTTCTCTATGGTTCTCCAGGCGCTTGTGGATCACCGTGAGTGTTTCATTGACATTAATGCAGGCTGGCCCGGAAAGGTGCATGACACAGGCATCTTTCGGAACACTGGCCTGTTCAGGAAGCTGCAGGCCGGGACTTTTTTCCCAGACCAGAAGATCACCGTAGGGGAAGTCGAAATACCCATTGTGATCCTTGGAGACCCCGCTTACTCTTTAATGCAGTGGCTCATGGAACCCTACACAGGCAGCCTTGACAGCCGCAAGGAGCGGTTCAACAACAGGCTGAGCTGGTGCAGAATGACTGTGGAGTGTGCTTTTGGCCATTTAAAGGGCCGCTGGCGCTCTGTATGGGAAGCTGGACCTGGCCGGTAACAGCATCCTCACAGTTATATCCGCATGCTGTACCCTCCATAACATTTGTGAAGGGAAGGGTGAAAGATTCACTCAGGCATGGACCTCGGAGGTTCAACACCTGGAGGCTGAATTTGAACAGCCAGAGAGCAGGGGGCCCAGCGCGGGGCTGTAAGGATTAGGGATGCCTTGAAGCAGCAATCTGAGGCTGACAGCCACCAGTAATGTCTGGTGCCCTGCACGGGAGTGAAGTGCAGTGGTTCCAATGTGAGTAGTAATCTGTGTTTGCTACGTATGATACACTGACTTGCCGTGCCTGTTGCTTTTCTGGGCTAAGGTATCTTTTACTTTATGCAATAATAAAGAATGTTTTCAAAGCAAAAAATACATTTATTGAAAAGAAAATGTATTTATTGAAAAGAAACACAACTGCTTGGGAAACAGAAAGGGCAAGGGGGTGGGGTGGGGAACGGTACAATCACAGATTTGCGTATGTCCTGTCTGGAGTGCTGTGCAATGAGTGCTGCACTTCAGGATGGCTATACTGCATGGTGATGGGGGTTGAGTGCAGTGGGTAAGGGTCATAGTTTTCAGGGCTGGGTGGTGAAGCTACAGGTGTTGGAGGCAGCTGGTGATGATAAGAACCCGGATGTCGGGTAAAGTGGGTTGGTGGTGACATGGGGGCACAAGGGAAAGAGTTTTGGGACAAGGCTGCAGGGGGAGCGGGCGCGGTAGTGCTCCGCCTGCATGGCTACCAGCGCCTGGATTGAGTTCGCTTGGCGCTCCATGATGCTTATCAGCCACTCCGTGCTTTGGTGACGGTGATCCGCATTCTGCTGGTGGACCCTCCTTTCACTCTCCCGCCACTCCTGCACTTTTTGATTTTCATTAAGGGTCTGCCAGAAATTGACCTCTGTGAGGAGACTCTAGCAGGTAAATCCACTATGTGGGTGCTTGATGCTGTGTAGTGGAAACACCCCCTGCTGCCCCGCTCCTTGTGAAATCATTCACACTAGGGCAAAGAGGTGTAAAACGCTCCCAAATGATCCAGTATCACAGAGCACTCTGCACTGGGGTCAGTGACGATACAAGATACTTCACAATTGTGGGTCAGACCCAGGGAGTCCGGTAGAAAGCAATGCAGGCTCCAGTATAAAAGTTGGGGGAATGGGTCTCTTCAAATTAGCTATGACACACATTCGGGTAGCCCTAGACAGCAACAGATATAAAGGGATGACAGATTCCCAGCTAAAATGGCAATGGACTGGCAAGATCAAATGCTCTAGGAAGTAGATTGCTTAGTTTTTCAGGTCTGTGCAACGGCCTTGGGCAGTCCCAATGGCGCAGTGTCTGTCAGTTTCTGAGCAGTGATGCTTGTTATTTGTAATTCAGTCCCGGACTCTCTCTGGATTTCCAGAGGCTGTGCGTGTGTTTCTGGCCAGCTCATCTTCAAAGCAGCTGAGAAGTCCCTCTCTGCAACATGAGTGGCACCTTCATGTCTTTGTTTGTCAGTTGCTTCAGTATGATCGGATCTGAGGGCAGCACCACAGGGGTAGTGAGCACTTAAGAAGTTGGAACCAGAATCCAAAGTGACCTGGAGATGTTACAGGAGCAGGAGCTGCTGGCAACAAGGAGAGATTTGGGACTAGTAATAAAGACGCATTTCCTCATGCTGGGGTTGAATAAATTCCTACTCCCATGGGGAGGAAATAAACAGCTCAGATACAAATGAATCCTTAGCAGTTCCCCATAGCACACTTCATCCACAGATCTCCAAGCCCTTTCCAAAGAGATCATTGTCCTCATTTTACAGATGGGCACAATGAGGCACAGTGCTATTAAATGACTGGCTAAGGATCACACAACATCATCAGAAATAACACGCAGGCATCCTGACTTCCATTTCCATGTCCTGGCCACTGGGCAAGGGAGATGCATTTTGGGAGACACAGTCAGATAGCCAGCCCAACAGCATTCAAGAAGTGAGTTTATTTTTCTGGTTTCCCTGCTGTCCTGTGCATGGCCTATTCATGCAACCAAGCTAAGCTGTATTTGCTTCAAGGGAGGTCTGAAATTGGGACTGGGGCATTGGGAAGGGCAATGGCCGGGAGAGGACTTCTAGCCAAGCAGTCTGTTCTCTGGAGGAGTTTGAGGAGCACTAGACTAACAGGCTGGACACTGGTCAGCTGCTCCTATTCGGAACCAATAGGCGATATGGATCAATGTAGAAAGCTTGCTGAAGCTTGTGCGGCTGGCAGATCGTCCCTCCCCTGCGTTATTCTATGCAGAAATGAAGGTTGCCTCTGGCAGCAATGTTGAGCTTTTCATGAGGCCGCAGTATTAGGAAGGGCAGCCAGGACTGACTGCAGATGTGCTGCTAGTCAGTTGTGTCCAAGAAAGAAAAAGAAAAGTGTCCAACATTGCTAGCTCCAGGAGGCGGTGGCAAGGTGTGGCTGGGGCATCCCGTGCCATCAGCGCACACTTCTGGCTGCCTCCACAGCACTAAGGTATCAATATGCTCAGTAGTGGCTAGGGTGATCATCTTTCCCTATGCTGAATACGGGACACCTGGTAAAATAACTCGTGTTCAAGCGAGTTCAACGGCAATCAGTCAGAACTATGCAGTGCAAACGTTCAAATTAACATCAAGTTGACTGAGCTCCCAGTAAAAAGAAATACTGTGTAGTTGGATTCTTTTAATTTACCTTCTTATCTTTAAGACGTTAGGGTTCACATGAGGAGAGGTGACACATCCACACTCCCATACACCTCTGTCACATGGAGGCGGTGACCGACTGACCCGACCCTCCCTGCCTGGCGCGCTCCACCCTCCATGCCTGGCTGGGTCCCCCGAGATGGACCTGCCTCTCCTGATACCTGGCGCTGCATCTTCCCGAGGCAACACATGGGTGAGGGGGCACGTATGGTCACATGCTCCCCTCCCCAGATCTTTGACAGGGTTCGCAATAGAATGTGGCCAGCAGCAGCCTTTCGGCATTGTGCGGGAGGGAAGGGACAGGAGCTGCCTCCAGCCGCAGTGGAGGAAGGAGGGGAGACCTGGCCTGTATCTTTGCAGAACTCATCTCTCAGCTGAGAGCAAAGTTAATTTTTCTGAGGCTCTCTGGCCAAAAGGTAAGAGGAGCAGTGAAGTGACAGTCCTCTGCAGCCGACATGACCAGGGATGGCGGGGATACGTGGAGCAGGGCTTGTACCATGCAGAATGGGGGCAGATTAGATTTTCATGCAGCTGGAAGTGGAGATGGAAGGGGCTTATCTTGGTGGATCAGAGCAAATATTACATAACAAGGCCATAATTAAAGCCAGGCAGAGAGGTGCAGGGTGATTTGTAACTACATAATTACACAACCTGGTCAGGTCATTCATATGTATGTG
Source organism: Terrapene triunguis (assembly GCF_002925995.2). NCBI lineage: Eukaryota > Metazoa > Chordata > Testudines > Emydidae > Terrapene > Terrapene triunguis. The sequence goes on along the minus strand of NW_020665188.1, from coordinate 3,398,879 downwards.
TGTGGGGGGAGGAGGGCTGCTGTGCTCCAGTCTCTCCTTACACAGAATAGTCCATTGAGCCGTGTGTGACAGAGCTTCCTGCCCCAGTGTGGCGCGCCAAGTCCTGCACACCACCTGTCCCTGCTTCGGAGGACCTGGACTTGTGTGCTGGCTTTCTACTCTCTCACACCCAAGAACTCTCCTGGCCCAATGGGGCTCAAAGACAGGCCCCAGTTCGGGGTCTCCCAAATGCTGACCCATTTGCAAATCCGAGATGTGTCTGAAATGGAAACCTTACCCCTCCAGGGCTGATTCTGATCCCCACACCCCTCCACCCCACGTACTCCAACACAGCCTGCCTGGAGTGCTTCAGGCCTCTGGGACCTTGAGGGAAGGATGGGACATGGTCAGACAGCAGCCAGCAGCCTTGGGGCCCTGTTGAGAAGAGCATGCAGGACCCTGAGAGAAGAAACATGGTATCCTTTGGCTCTACCGAGAGGGCTGCTAGTCCTCCTTTCTGGTAAGAGCTGGTAGACCAGAGAAGGGGCCATTGCTTTGCCAGGTCTGCAGTTCAGAGGGAAATCTACACTTGGCTTTGTTGCCAGAAATGTACCACCACTGCCCCACTGATGGTATCAATGGTGGGAGTGCTAGTGTAGACAGGGCCTGCTGGGGTTCTAACCACAGTGTCATCCAGCCCTGCTCAGAGCCGGACTTGCTTCGACAATGTCATCAGCTGCCTACACTAGGACTCAACCTGTAGCTTCTATGTGTACTATCAACAGCAGGCAATGTGGGCCAATGTTCAGGGGGCTGGACTGAGACTTATGAGAGCTGGGTTCTGCTCCTAGCTCTGCCACTGACCTGCTGGGTATCTTTGGGCATCACGTCCCCTCTCCGTGCCTCAGTTTCCCCGACCCCACTCTCACTATGTATGCATACATCCCCTAGCATGGTGGGCCCTGATCTCAGCCTCTAGGCCCTGCTGTAATGCAGCTCATAACAATAATTGGAGAGGGAGAATGAAGTGTAGACAAGGCTGGAGAGGAGAGGCAGCCCTTTATCTGCATGGGGTCCCCCCCAGCAGCTGCTTCCGTGTTCTGTTTACATTGACATAGTAATGCCTGGAATGCAGCTATTTCCTCTTCCCCTCCCCATACAATGCAAAGAGGGACAAGAGGCAGCAATTTGCTCACCTCAGGTCAAAGATTAGCCCCCTCCCCTCCCCTCCGAGCAGCCCCTGCATAGCTCCCCCCTCCCCAGCATTATCTCAGCAGGGAGATGGAGAGTCACGCCCCGCCCCAGGCTTCAAGGAAATCCCTGCCCTCGCTCAGCTGGGGACCTTGAGAAGCAAAGGATGGCACCTCAGTGGGCATACTGTAAGAGAAACTGTCCTAGCCCTTCTGAGGGGCCCAATTCTGCCTGTGCATGTAGGCCCATGGTGGTGGGGTGCTGACTATGGAGCAAGTATCTTGCTGAACATGATCGAAAAGTTCAACCACTTCCTTGGCTAGAAAGTTGCAAATTTTTTATTTTGTTTGTACTGCAGTAGCACCCAGGAGCCCTGGTCATGGGCCAGGACCCCATCGTGCCAGGTGCTGTACAAACAAACCCAGCACAAAATGATGGTCCCATCCCCGCCCCAAAGAGGTTACAGTCTGACATGGTTTCCTGGCCAGTGCAGAGGGGACTATTGGAAAGCAGGTTTAGGGATAGTTCCAGGGGTCATAGGCACAGCTGCCATGGAAATTTACTGACCCAGCTGATGTTTTTGGAAGAATGGTATTTTGGAAGGGAAAGATATCAGTTTGCTAATTGATTCCCACCCCAGCCAGGAAAGTAGGATGGTGCCTAGAGAAATCTGGAAAGTCATTGTATCCAACCAAATATGTGAGTGTTACTGTCAAGGCTCCTTCCCCACTCTGAACTTTAGGGTACAGATGTGGGGGCCTGCATGAAAACTTCTAAGCTTAACTACCAGCTTAGATCTGGTCCGCTGCCACCACTCCCAATGTGCTAATTCCCTTCCCCGGGTAGCCTTGAGAGACTCTTCACCAATTCCCTGGTGAATACAGATCCAAACCCCTTGGATCTTAAAACAAGGAGAAATTAACCATCCCCGCTCCTTTCTCCCACCAACTCCTGGTGGATCAAGATCCAACCCCCTTGGACCTAGAGAAATCTGGAAAGTCATTGTATCCAACCAAATATGTGAGTGTTACAGAGAGAACATTGAAGAAACATCACCTAGTGCAAGAGAAATCTCCTTTCAGTCTCTCCCAAGCTGGTTCAGACCAAGAGCCAGCCAGAACCACAGGCCAAATCTCAATGGCTAGAATCATAGAATATCAGGGTTGAAAGGGACCTCAGGAGGTGATCTAGTCTAACCCCTTGCTCAAAGCAGGACTAATCCCCAGACAGATTTTTACTCCAGTTCCCTAAATGGCCCCCTCAAGGATTGAACTCATAAGCCTGGGTTTAGCAGGCCAATGCGCAAACCACTGAGCTATCCCTAATCCAGACCATCTTTTCAGATGAATAAACATTAATAAACTGCTCTTCTTCCAATACCCTGCTCTGAAATCCACCTTGATGCCTGAGCAGGCCTGGCACTCCCCAGGACTATTTACCTCAGGGTAAGTCATCACTGTACAGTTAACCTGGGATCTTACCTGGGTGTCAGCTCGAACTCCCCGCCCATCCACACAGAAATGCTGTGGACCTGGAGGTGCTATAAGCCCAGGGCTAGCTGACCGGGCTGGGGATTGGGCAGGGGGTTAGAGCCCAGGCTGGAGTGAGGATGCAGGCAAAGTCACCTGAGTGCTGACAGTCCTCCAGTGTTCTTCTCACAATTCCTCCCCAAAGGACAGCCAAGTTCTCCCACAGTTGGCACAACTGACTGGGAAAGAATCCCAGAACCTCTCACACAAAGGACCATGGGATCTGTCCCAGACCCACACAGGCAAGTGTAGAATCAGTGAAGATACATTAAAACGCATAGGGCATTGCTGTGGGGATGCTCGCACCCGAGCTGGGCCTACCTGAGTGCAAATCACTGGTGTTATCGGTGCAGTAAAGACATACCGTAACTAGAGTGGAGGTGAATAAGAAGGGATACAATAAAGGTTTACAAAATAATGATTGCTAAAGAGAAGGTAAATCAGGTGCTCCCATTCACACACCCCCTCCCTCCCATCATACAAAAACAAGGGGACAGTCAAGGAAAATTAAAGGCGACAAATTGAAAACTGGTACAAGGAAATTCCTTTTTTTCCCTTTCTTTAAACACACGTAATTAGCATGGGGAACTCAGCACAAGAGATCTCTAAGGTCAAGAGTTTAGAAGGATTCATAAGGGATTAGACATTAATGTGGATAATGAGAACATCCATAGTTACAACAGAGAGGATAATAATTTGTATGAAGGGATATAATAAAATTTAGTAAAAATAATTGATTGCTGTTATACGGTGCTTTGCCTCAGTAGATCTCAAAGCACTTCACAAAGGACATCAATATTGTTATCCTCATTATACAAATGGGGAAACTGAGGCATATAGAAGTGAAGTGACTAGTCCAAGCTCGCCCAGCAGACCAACTCATCCTGCATCATGGTATAAGTCAACCACTAACTGTCAGAGGACAGAAACTTCACCTGTGGGAAGATTATTCAATAATTGTTCATCCACTGTCCTGTGAAGCATTTGTCTCTGCCCACAGTTGGAGCCAGGATACTCTACTCAACAAATGCCTGATCTGATCATCAGGGCTGTTCCTTATATTCCTAAAAGTGGCTTCTGAACTGTGGACCAAGGGAGCGTGTGGCTTTTAGTCAGGTCATGACTGTCTTGGTGGTTCCGGCTGTTTGAAGTAGTTTCACCAGAATGGCCCTTATATACATGGTCTTTCCTAGAGGGTTCCATTTGCACCTCTCTAGATAGACAGCAATTCTGCTCACTGGCTGCAGCTGTCTAAGAAGTGCAGATGTATGTGTGCAAAGCCTTTTGCCTGGATGTGCAATCCTGCAGAATATATTGTTTATTACTTGATTGGTCGGTGGTAGTGCCTGGGAGCCCCAGTCGTGTGCCAGTACCCTTCGATGTTAGGCGCTGTACAAACACAGAACAGCGCTCTAAGCCTACATCCTTGGGAGAGGGTCTAAACACCGGCTTTCATATCTAATTCCCGGCTTTGGGGCATCAGCTGTTTTGTTTAGTCAGCCGTCAAATACATGTGGCTTGCAGCTAAAATTAAGGGGTGCCAACATTTGTCCCCACCGAATCAGATTCGCGTTCACTGGACTATATTTCTAAGGCCAGAATCAGCATTCCAGCATTTTCAACCTTGGAAATGAATCTCCACCATCAAGAACCTCCTTTATAGTGCAACCCGCATACTGCCCGGACAAAGAGATGCCAAGCAACTGCTCAGGCTACATCCCAGAGCATTTCAAACCATAAAGCTCAGTGTGGGTGGGGAAGAGCGTACTTGGCCCTCAGCCCTTGTGCTGTTCTCCAGGGCACAGATAAATGAATCTGAAATAAGCCCCTTCTTGTCTTCTACTGGCTCCCCCCAGACACACATGTGCACAAGGGCCCCTCAGACATGTAGCTGCTGCCGTCTGCATTGGCTCTGAGACAGCAGATGGTCAGAAGGGCTACAGAGAGAGCGAGAGAGGAGGGCAGGTGCAGGGAAAATTGCTAATTAGATACGGAACATTAAACTTCCATTCTAGAAAGCTGGAATTCAGCACCGAACCTCCCCTCCCCCAATCTAGGCCTGGGAGTTTGGCTGGTGACTTCTCAATAAGCTGCATTCTCTGCTAGAGGCTGCGGCTCCCCACACAAAGCTTTGTCTGAGGGAAGAAAGGGTTTTTACCACTCGAGAAACTTCTTTACTTGGGGGGCACTTTGGCCCTGATCCAAAGACCTATGGCGTCTTTCCATTGACTTTGGATCAGGTCCTTTAAGAGAGACAAATGATTCAGTTATGAAATGTCATGTCAGAGTGACAAATGCAGGCCAGTAAAGCGAGCGGCAGCCCCTGAAAATGCCAAGGACTCTGAAAATCCAAGGCAGAACATTTTGTTGGAATAAATCATTTCCGATTAATACATTAATAATGAGCCCCCCCCAACTGCTCCCCCAAATAATGCCGATGCTATTTCTGCAGAACAATGGGATTGTGTGATTAGTAGCCAATCCCTGCCTGGAGGGAACCAGGGAAAGAGGCAGGACAGGGCGCTTCTTGTTTGAAAGCACCGTGACCACTCTATAAAATGAACAATAATAATGCTATGCAGCAGCAGCACTGACTCCAAAGCCAGAGCACTCAGCGCGGGCACAAGACACCAGCTTGCTGTGTGCTCTCTCCATTGCCCTCTCAAAGGCTGCTCTTCACTGTCTTCCTATCGTCCCAGCTCATCTTAGGCCTTGTCTGCACCAGGCAGTGCAGTGCACCAGCTCTCGCCAGCCACTCCACTTCAAATGAAGCAACTTGCAAGAAAAGACGCTCCAGCCTTCATGTGAATTTCAGCCCTGCTGGGGGCGGGGGGTGGGAGCCCCCTTCTGATTGGCTGCCTTCTCCACTGCCCTGCCTCCTTCTGGGGAAGGGCAGCTATTCACAGCTGCTGCAAGAGACAGGTAGAGTTTTCCTCCTTCCCCTTGAGAGCCATGAGGAATTTCTGGAGAAGGGACGGGAGGGGGGAGATTAAACAAACGACCCAGCTCCTGGTGGTGGCTTGGCTCCCTCCTTTCCTCCTGGGGACAATGGGTCAGACCATTTGCTGAAAGCCCAGGAGTCCTCCTTCATGGTAGCAGCTGGGAAGGTGAAACCAACCCCAAGAGGCCAAGGCCAAGGTACTGTTCCATTCTGTGAGCTGGAATAGTGGTCAGAGCCCCTCTGCATCAGTTGCATGGGGCACTGGGACCAATGGAACTATTTAAACGCGAATCTGTGGCCCCTTTTCTGGCCCACTAGTTGCGGCCTGTGCAGGGCCTGCATGGAGACCCTTGCCAGGATACACAGGCAAAGTGCAAAGGCACATGACCCAGCAGCATGGCCTGCAGTTCCTTGTGCCTTCCCTATCATTAGTCTCACACAGGGATGCATCATGCACTGGGTTGAACTTGGGAATTCACTCTACAGCTCTCCTTAAAATCATCTGTGCCTGCCTCTGCACCCTGCCTTCCCCCACTGTGCCAGGCAGAGGGGTGCAAAACAGTAGAAAAACCCACAGTGGGACAAGTGAGTCTGTAGGGTGCACCCTGTGCTGCCCTCTGCAAAAAAATCCATGCAGCACAAAAAGGAGGTGTGGACAGGAGGCAGGGAAGTGAAGCCACCCTTCCATACTTAGCACTGTGCTTCCCACCTCAGAGCTGCAGTAGAAGGGGTGGAAAGGGAATGCAGCTGGCAGAGACATTAACTCTGCTGGGTGGTGTGTGATTAGGGTGACCAGACGTCCCGATTTTATTGGGACTGTCCCGATATTTGCTTCTTTGTCCCGCGTCCCGACCAATGTTTGGTCGGGACACTGGACAAACAAGAAATTTTGCCCTCCGCTCTGGCGCTCGCGCCCCCCCACCCCGGCTCCGCCCCCTCCTTCCCCCATTGGCTCCCTCCCCAAACCCCGCCCTGGTCCCGCCTCTTCCCCAACCACGCAGCATTTCTCCTCCCTCCCAGGCTTGCAGCTGCATGGCAGCGCAAGCCTGGAGGGAGGGGGTAGCGGTGGTGCCTGGATCCTGGAGCTGGTGAGTCAGCTCCGGCACCCAGGCACCGGGCGGGCAAAGGGGGGCTGGCAAGGGAGGGAGATGGGGGGGGGGCTCAGCTCTGAGCCCTCTGCCGCGCCAGAGGGCTCCTGCCCAGGCCGCTGCACACCAGGGCCGGGAGCACAGCCTGGAGGCTGCTCCAGCCCTGCAGCCCGCGGGGCAGCGCGGTGGGTCCGGACGGGTGCAGCGCGGAGCGGGCAGGGGCCGGATGGTGCGCGTCCAGGCTCCTTCCTGGCGGGAGGGAGACTAGGCGCGGGGGACTCAGAGCTGAGCCCCTGCCCGCTCCGCGCTGCCCCCGCCGGGACACACCGTGCGCCGCATATGCCCGTGGTGGGCCAGGGGGCGGGAGGCTCCGCGAGGAGGGCAGCGCGCGCGGCCGGGGCCTGCTAATGCCCCCGGCCCCTTTGAAACTCCTTTTTTTTTTTTTTTT
>NW_020665188.1:3383581-3391603 GCF_002925995.2 Terrapene triunguis | reverse complement strand
CCCCCCCCCTTGCATCCCGATATTTTATAGTGCTGATCTGGTCACCCTATGTGTGATCCCCTCTCAGCCGGGTCTCAGAGTGTAGTCCATCAGCCTGACAGCACTGTGGTCTCATTTTTGTTGGAGGAGATGCATGAAAATTTTAAAAAGAAAATGAAAATGAAGTAAGCACCTGCAGTTCCACTGAAGTTCATGGTGTCACAACTCCGATTTTGCAGAGGTTTCTGTAGCTCTCTGGGTCTCAAATGACCCTATTCACCTTTCCAAAAAATAAAATAAAAAATCCCAGAGCATTCAGGAAGTGACAAATTGACAGCACTGATTGAAAAACATGAAAACATTCCAATTGAACATGGCTGATCCAATCTTTCCTTGTGAGATCTGTGAGGTCTGAAAAACCAGAAGTTGTTTAAATAAGGCGAGAAGGAATCCTTAGTATCATGCACAACACAGGCCAGAGGTCAACTAGTGATTCCTGCATGTAGCCTATATTTTGAGACTGAGCTAGAGCGTATGGTTTTAATCAAACATCTAAGAATAAAATTGCGAAGGGAACAAGGTCCCCAGTACATGTTCCTTGAAAAGAAGTCAAATACTTCAGCTGGTATAACTCAACGTAGCAGCATTGAAGTCAGCAGAGCAATGCCCAGTTATGCCAGCTCAGGGTCTGTGCTTTTGTTATTAGGCAGTTATTGTTTTCTGATGCTGTAGGAAAACAGACAATTACACACCCTAAAGTGTCTGTCGTTCCCCTGGCATGATTGTCTTTCCAAACTGAAATACATGCACCAGCCACCCCTCCAACAAAGGAAACGCTGTTGGATTAACTTGTGAACTTTAGCCTTTTGTCCCTTCTGCCTTGCACTGAGACTTCAAATGTCCTTTTGATTCTCATCTGTATTAATCTGTGAAATTCTGGCGGCAGCAGCACAAACAAGTCACTTTGTTTTTCCAGTCCAAAGTGATCAGCTGGTGAGAGAGTCAGCAGCTTGAGTTTATGAGAGCCCTTCAGTGCAGCAGTAGCTTCTTTTCCTCTGTGCTTGTCACGAAGACAACCTTTTTCCCTTTGCAAGAAACCACCTGAGCCTGGCGGTGGGTTTCCCAGAACACCCTGGCCTGCATTCTTCCTTGCCGCTGTGTTGTGGGTTGCTTTAGAGAGGTTTTGTCGAGTAGCTGAAAATGGTTCACAAAACCTTGATTTTTTTTCCTGAGTGGAATAAGCCCGTCTCTGTCTCTGGTACTTTTGTGGTCCTTGTTACCATGTATCTGAGCCCCTCAAAACAACCCTGTGAGGAAGGGAAATACTATTATCCCCATTTTATAGATAGGGAATCGAGGCACAGAGACATCAAGGACTAGAGTTTTTAAAGCTATTTAGATGTCTAAATCCCATTGGGAGTTAGGTGCCAAAATATCCTTTAAAAATCAAGCCTTAAGTGATTGGCCAACTGAGAGCGACAGTTTGTAGCAGATCATGGAATTGAACTCTGGTCTTCTAAGAGCTAGGTTAATAACTTAATGGCTGGCTGCCTGCACCCTCCTTCCTAGTCTCACTTTGTTTTTTATGCCATGGTAAGAATGTGAGGAAACCCACAGGGGTACAGCTGGGTTCCAAATAACCAGGTTTACTAACTACATACAAATACACCAAAGCCTTCAATACACTACAAGAACACAGATCTCTACACAGCAGATCCTGTTCGCAACCACTTAGCTACTCTGCTTCTCCCAGCGGATCCACCAGTCTTAGCTATTCTGTTTTCCTTCTCCTGCAATGGTAACACTGTTTTGCTTTCAGCAGCAGAAACCCCCTTTTTCCAAGGATAAAAACCTTTGGAAAATGTGCTAAAGAAAAATCTCCCCTTCCCCTATTGCCTTTTTTTTTCCTCCAAAAACCAGGGATAACTTCAAAATTCCCATTTTCCTGTATAGCGAATTAAACCATTGGAAATACTTTCTTGTATTATTAATTGTGTTAGTAATAAGGGAACATGTAGAGGCACTGACTGATTGTGTTAGGCAATGGATGTACATGTAGTAAGAGAAAGTCACTGCCCCAAAGAGCTTACAATAGACAAGACAGACAAAAGGTGGGAGGAGAAACTGAGGCACAGGGATTTGATTTGCCCAACGGCATGTGGAAGAGCTGGGAATAGCACCCATCTCTCCTGAGTTCCAGTCCACTCCTTTATCCATCTCTTTAACCTTCAATCAACTTCTTATAATCGTGACCTTACTCAGTGTGGGGAGACTACTGAGAACAAGCGGCAACTCCACTTGATCACCATATGGTTAGTATAGTTCTAGCATATTAATATAGGCCTTGATTCAGCAGGGTACAAAGCACATGCCTAACTTTAAGCACAGTATGTCAATGGGTTTACTCACGTGCTTAAAATTAGGCAGGTGCTTAAATACCACAGTGAATCATGGCCACACTATTGCATGTTTTGGTTTCTTTTATTTAACTCAGAAACTTTAATTTGTTTCTGAAATATCCAAGATGGGAAAAGCATGGGAAATAGGTTACTGAGCAACTGTAAAAGTGCAAAAATAGATATGGCTCTGGCAAAAAAGGATGGGGAAAGAGGAAATTATGAGAGAGACAGGTGGTATTCTCATTAGTCAGGAGGTGGCTGTACCCATATCATCATAAAGAAAATAATTTAATGTATATGGTGTCCTGTAGAACTGGAATTAACATGGTTCAATTTCAGAATTTTCCACCCTCTCCCCCCAAAAAGGGACCATTTTTTCACAAGCATTTCCATGAAAAATTCATCCCATTTTCAACCAGCTCTATAGCTTCTCAAAACTCACTTTTTTTTTAAAGGAAAAAAAATAAGAATTTTTTTGTGGGGAAATTGTCATGATTCCTCCATCCCCCGCTGTTTTTCAGTCAGCTCGAGTCTCCTGGTGGAGTTGGAAGGATTATTTTAGTCAGACCCCAAGAGGGGAAGCCAAATAGCATAGAAACCACACAGATACAGTGATGCAAATCAAGTATTTGCGCTTGAAGGGTCTTTCCTTTTGCAGCTTGTTGCTACCAAGAGATGCAATAAGCTGTGAATTCTTTAATGGATATTTCCCTTTCACAGGGAGATCTAAAGCAGGGCTAAGGGATTCCAAAGCAGTCTGGTTTCAGAGATTCAAAAATTAATTCTGGGACACACATCCACAATTTCACCACCTTTGGACACTCCCACCAAAGGCAAAAAAAGGTATCTCAGCCACACTGTATATTAAGTTCCATTTATAAAGGGTTAATAAATATTAGATGTTTTAATAAATGACAAATCAATTGTTATAGACTGATGTAGAGTCCAACAGGTGATAACCATGTCTTATAAGTACCTATAAAACCTTCCACTGATGAGTTATAACCATCTAAAGACCAACTCTTACTCTTTCCCATACAGAAAGTGCTAATTTATACTATCTAAGGGGATCTCTGACCTCTGGGGAACTGTCACAGTGTTTCATGGGAAGAGGGGCAGAGGGATTAAGGTAACCAGATCTCAGACCATTTAGGACTTTTGGGGTCAAAACCGAAGCCAGTGCAGATCACACAGCACAGGCACTATGAGCTCCCTGCGTGACACACTGCTTCATAATCCAGACAAGTCTCCCATCTGTCCGGTATTAAAATGTTTGCATCTTTTGGAATGTTTGAATTGTGCGGGACACACACAATGGGGAGGAAATCTCTATGATGTTCTCCTCTCAGAGGCGTGTCCTGCTTCTTCCATCATGGGGGCATGGTGAGCCAATAATACAAGAGGATGCGGGTCTGTCCCAACCCCCCAGATCCTTGGGATCCCTCTGAATCTGGGAGGGAGATCCATGAGAGGCCAGGGCCATGGGTGCAGAGGCCCTCTCATAGCAGGGCTGTCAGGCCTTCAACAGCCAAAAGGAGAGTCCCGCCACAGGAGACTCCAGTGGAAAGGCAATACAGACATGGGTGGCACTGGGTTATTGGACTGCACTGCCTATTGCTGTATCATCTCTTCGCCCTGATCACCACAGGGCTGGTGGGGAAATTGTGACTCCCTCACCCCCTTCCCCCATGCTGATCCCCAGGCCTGTGGAGTGGCCCCGGGGGGGATGCTGGCATGGGTGCAAAAGCTTTATCTGCCAGGCATTGGGGGCAAGATGAATAAGGCAAAAAAATATTCAAGAATTAGATCACCTCCATTTTTGGAACTCTCATGTTTCCCAAAGGCCGTGTTCCGTTTACCTCAGTTTTTCAAGAATACTTGTACCCTGGCATAAAATCACAGCTGTGAAACCTCAGGCAGATTGGCTTTGTTTTGGGTAAGTCTGACAGGGTGTGACTCACCACTGTGGCGCCGTCTACTGGCTATCTTGGGAATTAGCTCTGCAGCTTCTACTGGTGGTGTCTCACCCACCGTCACCTCTGCTCCTGGACTCATGTCACTCCCAGGACTGCAGCATCCTCTAATGACACTGCCCTCCAGCTGTGCCACACTCTGTTCTCCCCTTCCAGGGGACCTGCAATCTCCACCCAGCCACTTCCCTCAGTGGCAACTGCAGTCCATTGTTCTGGGGCCGTTTCCCATGCAGCTCCAGCACCCTTTTCTGCCCTTACCTCAGGGCTTGAGCCTGCAGGCCCTAGCAGCCAGCCAGGAGCTTGCTGGCTCCCCAGTCCCTGCTTGCAGCACTGAATTGTCCCAGGTCCTGGGGCTTCTCCCCTCAAGTTCCAGTCAGCTACTGAACTCTGCTCTGCCTGCAGCCCTTCTTATATGGGCCTGCTGGGCCATGAGTGGCTACTTCTCTCAGCCCCTTTCTAATTGGCTGCCTCTGGTGTAGCCTCCCTAGGGCTGCTTTTAACCCCTTGTCTGCCAGTGAGGAGCAGCCACCCCATCACACACCCTTCCCCTTAAGACTGCAACCCTTGGGGGTAGGGTTGTCTCCTGCCCTGCCCTCTCTTGTTTTGTACCTTCCAGCAGGAAAGACATTTTCCTTCTCCTCTATAGCATACCGGGCCTGGATCCTATGGAACTCTAAGTTCCCCCCGACTATGTGCAGGGCCTCCTCAGCAGCTGCCAACTTCTCCTGCAGCTCTTTTACCTGGCCCACCAGATCCCCCAGCACCCTCTCCTCCAGGGTCTGAGTCCTTACTGCTGCTTGTTCTGCTTCGGAGTGGGTCCCCTTGTCTGCCTAGGTCCTTTCCGTCCCTATCATCTTATCCACCACCTCCTTAACATCCCTTGCTGGGCATAGGAGATGGCTTTCTACCCAGTTCCCGGTCATCACTGCCACATCTACCTTGACAGTCTCTAACCTATCCTGCTTCCCAGAGACCCCTTTTCTACCCCACCTTCTCCTAAGGGGACAGTGCCTTTTGATATGGCCCTCTTCATGGCACTGGAAGCAAACCCTTTCCCCCTCCTTGATCATGGGACTACCATTGTCCTTCCCTTGCTCAGCCTCTTCCCCTGGGCTAGCCTTAACTCTACAACTCATGTAAGGGCACGCCCTCTGCAGGTGCCCCTGTTGCTTACAGACCCAACATGCCCATCTCCTCCCTGTTCTCATCACGGGAGGAATCTCCTGGGCTCTTTCTTCTTTCTGTTCTCAGGGTGAGGCTTCTGTTTCCCATCCCTGCAGGGACATCCTCCCTTCCAATGACCCTTTCGCCCACAGGCGTAACATTCATCCAGCCCAGCCACCAGCCTCCGGGCCCTGGTGTCTGGCTTCCTCTCTGACTCTCTGCAGCCTCTATGGACCCACTTTTGCAGCAGTTTAAGAATATAAAGCTGCTGCTCAGTTAACTGGGACACAGAGGTCCGCAAGCACTTCTGTGCCTCCCACTGTCTCTGTTGGGTCCTGAGTACCTGCAGCAGCAGGACCTGAAGCTGCCCTTGCTGCTTGTTGGTCCCTTGCCCCAAGGCACTGACTTTGGAGTCCAGTCTGGGAGGGTATATAAGCCCTCAGCAAAACATGCTTCCTTATATTGCAGCTCTATTGTGTCTCCATGCTTACTGTCCCTCAAATAGTCTTTCAAATTCCCTCCTATCCGGGGCAGCTGGCAAACAATCTCTGAGTCTCTGACTCAGGCCCCTTCCATCAGGGTGACCAAATGCCCGCATTCTCCACCATGTGTGATGGGGTGCGACTCACCACTGCAGCGCCTCCTACTGGCTGTCTTGGGAATTAGCTCTGCAGCCTCTACTGGTGGTGTCTCACCCACCATCACCTCTGCTCCTGGACCTATGTCACTCCCAGGACCACGGCGTCCTCTTCATGGCACTGCCCTCCAGCTGTTTCACACTCTGTGTTCTCCCCTTCCAGGGGACCTGCAATCTCCACCCAGCCACTTCCCTCAGTGGCAACTGCAGTCCATTGTCCTGGGGCCACTTCCCATGCAGCTCCAGCGCCCTCTTTTGCCCTTACCTCAGGGCTTGACCCCGCAGGCTCTAGCAGCCAGCCAGGAGGTCTATCTAGCTCCCCAGTCCCTGCTTGCAGCACCGAATTGTCACAAGTGCTGGGGCTTCTTCCCCCTGCTAGGAGCCTGGTCTTCTCCTCTCAAGTTCCAGTCAGCTACTGAATTCTGCTATGCCTGCAGCCCTTCTTGTATGGGCCTGCCGGACCATGATTGGCTGCTCCTCTCAGCCCCTTTCAAATTGGCTGCCTCCGGTGCAGCCTCCCTAGGGCTGCTTTTAACCCCTTTTCTGCCAGTGAGGATCAACCGCCCCATCACAGTAAGCTAAAAGGGGCGGGGGTTTAAAATCCAGGCTTAGACTAGCTTCAGCCTCCCCAATGGCGTCACTCCGTAATAAATATCTTCCCTGGTTACCAACAATCCTGCTAATGAAACCGAGTCACTAATACCGTGTTGAACCAGAAAACACCACATGATAATGAGCTCACCAGGGCTCTTCACAATGCATTTCCCTAGCAAGTTCATGCTGTCATTCAGTTTCCCTTCAAGCTTTGTCTTGTTGTATCAGAAACGTAGTCATAAGCAGAAGAATACCAGAGCATGTCAAATGACTGTCTGAAGGGAGCATGCAGACTCAACTTCCATCTCAGCCCCAGGGAGGGGGATGCCTGCTGGCCAGTATTGGGATCCCTTGATGAACCAGTGTGGAGAAACCCAGGAATGAATGCGTGAACGGCGAGACCAACTACAGCAGTGGATGACCTGCCTCTGTCTGGTTTTGGCCTCCATTTTAGGAACAGCATAGACTGTCAGAACATGGATGCTGAATTGATTCTCCTCCCTAAAGCAGGTACCCCCCTAAATCTTGGCTGAGGTCCATTGGCGGAGGACACAAGAGTTGCTGTTTCTCCACAGGTGCACAGTGCGACAGGGAAAGAATGAGAGTGTTGTGTTGGCTATCTCTGGGAGCAGAGAGTAGGTCAGACCAGACAGGGAAACTAATGACTAATTTTCCCTGAGGCTGCAGGGAGTAGACAACAACAACACCAGGTACATTCCTTTGAAGTGAGGAGGAGAGGGGAACAGAAGAAGAGAGCAAGTGTGTGTGCTTGTGTCTGTTTCTCTGTGTCTGAAAATCCTAGAATCCTAGGCATCAGAGAAAATAAAAACTGCTCAAGTTGTCTAGTCTACGCCTTGGGGAATAATGGAAGATGTTTCCCTGTAGTACTTTTTCTGCAGCTTTGTACCGTGTTAAGTGTCCCAGTGATAAGGCCTGTATTACTCAATCCACACTCAAATATACCTTATTCTCAGGATGTTTTCCCTGCTATTCTTTGGCCTGGTCTTCAGCTAGGGTTACCATTCATCCGGATTCTGCCGGACATGTCCGGCTTTTTTGAGTTAAAAATAGCGTCCGGGGGGAATTTGTAAATGTAGGGTTACCATACGTCCGGATTTTCCCGGACATGTCCGGCTTTTGGGGGCTCAGATCCCCGTCCGGGGGGAAATCCCCAAAAGCTGGGCATGTCCGGGAAAATCGGGAGGGAGGGAGGGCTCGGCCGGGGTCGGCGGTGCGGGGCCGGGCCGGGGTCGCGGGCATGGTGCCGGGCCGGGAG
>NW_020665188.1:3361546-3373581 GCF_002925995.2 Terrapene triunguis | reverse complement strand
TGTCCTAGTTTCCATTTTTTATATGACTCCTTTTTATTTTTTAGATCATGCAAGATCTCATGGTTAAGCCAAGGTAGTCTTTTGCCACATTTTCTATCTTTCCTACCCAGCAGAATAGCTTGCTTTTGGGCCCTTAATAGTGTCCCTTTGAAAAACTGACAACTCTCCTCAGTTGTTTTTCCCCTCAGTCTTGATTCCCATGGGACCTTACCTATCAGCTCGCTGAGCTTACCAAAATCCACCTTCCTGAAATCCATTGTCTCTATTTTTCTGTTCTCCCTTCTACCCTTCCTTAGAATTGTGAACTCTATGATTTCATGATCACTTTCACCCAAGCTGCCTTCCACTTTCAAATTCTCAACGAGTTCCTCCCTATTTGTTAAAATTAAATCTAGAACAGCTTCCCCCCAGTAGCGTTTTCAACCTTCTGAAATAAAAAGTTGTCTGCAATATAGTCGAAGAACTTATTGGATAGTCTGGGCCCCGCTGTGTTATTTTCCCAATATATATCTGGATAGTTGAAATCCCGCATCACCACCAAATCTTGGGTTTTGGATGATTTTGTTAGTTGTTTAAAAAAAGCCTCATCCACCTCTTCCACCTGGTTAGGTGGCCTGTAGTAGACTCCTAGCATGACATCACCCTTGTTACCCCTTTTAGCCTAACCCAGAGACTCTCAACACTTCTGTGTCCTATGTCCATCTCCACCTCAGTCCAAGTGTGTACATTTTTAATATATAAGGCAACACCTCCTCCCTTTTCCCCCATCTATCCTTCCTGAGCAAGCTGTACCCATCCATACCAACATTCCAATCATGTGTATTATCCCACCAAGTTTCGGTGATGCCAACAATGTCATAGTTGTATTTATTTATTAGCACTTCCAGTTCTTCCTGCTTATTACCCATAGTTCTCGCATTTGTATATAGGCATCTAAGATACTGATTTGATTTTGCCTTCCAGTTTTGCCCTGACCCTCCTTTCTCTCTGCCATTATAGCCCATGCTCCCTCCTATTTCCAACCCATCTCCCAGGTCTCCATGTTCTCCACTTACCTGTGGGCTTTGCTCACCTGTCCCTGTCGAACCTAGTTTAAAGCCCTCCTCACTAGGTTAGCCAGTCTGTGTCCAAATAGGGTCTTTCCCCTCCTCGAAAGATGAACGCCAAGTTCTTGTTACTATTCTCAAATTGTTACACTTTCAATTTTTCACAGACACCTTATCAGACAAGCTGAACCTGCATGACTGGGAGCATGGAGTATTAAGGCAGTTTGACCTGATGCTGTGTCCCCTGGACTACTCTGTCGGGCTGCATCTAGATCTCTCCACTAGGCACTTGATCCCTTCTCTAGGTGCTGGATCCAACCACTAAGTAGCTAGGTTTTTGCTTTAAGTGAAACCAACCTGTTGGGAATGTCCTTTGCAAAGGGGCTCTGTGTGATTGATTTGCATGATCTCTCTAGCTCACAGCACTTCCTGCCACTGTCCACCTTGGATGGAAACCATAGCATGGCAAAACCCACACTATAAACCCGCTTCTCTACCATGTGGCCCCTGTTAAAGGAAAGCCCACTCTTCAAATAACTGCTCAAGAGCCCTGTCAGGGAATACTGTGTGCTATAAAGCTAAATCAGTGATGAGATCAAGAGGCTGCTCTTGGTCTGATTTGTTTGGTATGTTATAGAGGCAATAATATTTATATAGACAGAGAAAGAGAACACATTTTGAATAGTGTATTATTCCAAAAGGAGTAATTATGAGGGGATTTCACAGAAGCATACACAGTTAGTTACTTAGATTGTAAATTCCTTGGGCCAGGGACTGACTTTGTGTTCTGTGTCTGTACAACAGGGCCATGACTGGGCTCCTAGGTGCTACTGCAATTCAGATAATAGCAATAATAATTAGTAATTAATAATAAATGTTCTGAAGGGAAGGTAGAGGACAGGCAATTGGAGATTGTTAAAAAAGATAGAAAATATGAACTACAGAAGGTATAAACCTAAAGAGATTAAGAAGGAATTTGTCCAAACAGAATAGTTAATGCACAGACTAAAGTATCAATGACAGCAATAGGAGCAAGTAATATAAACTATCTTAAGTTAGATAAGTATTTAGAGGGAAAGTTTAATACAGTGGTTCTCAAACTTTTGTACTGGTGATCCCTTTCACATAGATAGCCTCTGAGTGTGACCCCCCTTATAAATGAAAAACACTTTTTTATATATTTAAAACCATTAAAAATGCTGGATGCAAAGTGGGATTTGGGGTGGAGGCTGACAGCTTGCGACCCCCCATGTAATAACCTTGCAAACCCCTGAGGGGTCCCGCCCCCTAGTTTGAGAACCCCTGGTTTAATACAACATGCTGATCGCTAACTCATCACAAGTGTCTAACTAGCCCTATAAATTCCTGTGCAATAAGGCACAACCTTATATTGCTTCTGGAAACTCATGGGAAACTCCTAAGGGGGACGGAGTCATCCATCTACCATCCAGACTGGGAAACTCGAGAAGTGTGCTGCTTGCCTGGAGCTAGAATTCAGGATGTGACGGAGTATCTGCCAAGATTGATCAAGCCCTCAGACCGCTACCCCTTCCTACTTCTCCACGTGGGCATCAATGATAATGCCAAGAATGACCTTGAGCGGGTCATTGTAGACTACGTGGCACTGAGAAGAAGGATAAAGGAGTTTGAGGAGCAAGTCATGTTCTCGTCCATCCTTCCTGTTGAAGGAAAAGGCCCAGGTAGGGACCATCGAATTGTGGAGGTAAATGCATGGTTATGCAGGTGGTATCGGAAGAGAGGGCTTTGGATTCTTCGACCATTGGATGTTGTTCCAGGAAGGATTGCTAGGAAGAGATGAGATCCAACTAACGAAGAGAGGGAAGAGCATCTTTGCAGGCAGGCTTGCTAACCTAGTGAGGAGGGCTTTAAACTAGGTTCATCGGGGGATGGAGACCTAAGCCCTGAGGTAACTGGGGAAGTCGGAAACCGGGACGAAACACAGGGAGGAGGGTGCAGCAGAGGATGCCTCCTGATTCATACTGAGAAAGTAGGGCAGTCGGCTAGTTATCTTAGGTGCCTGTACTTGAACGCAAGAAGCCTGGGAAACAAGCAGGAAGAACTGGAAGTCCTGGCACAGTCAAGGAACTATGATGTGATTGGAATAATGGAGACTTGGTGGGATAACTCACATGACTGGAGCACTGTCATGGATGGGTATAAACTGTTCAGGAAGGACAGGCCAGGGAGAAAAGGTGGAGGAGTTGCACTGT
Organism: Terrapene triunguis; assembly: GCF_002925995.2. Classification (NCBI taxonomy): domain Eukaryota; kingdom Metazoa; phylum Chordata; order Testudines; family Emydidae; genus Terrapene; species Terrapene triunguis. Next base: position 3,370,304 of record NW_020665188.1, on the reverse strand, counting down.
ATGTAAGAGAGTAGTATGAAACTGGAGAAAAGCCTGTTGAGAGTCTTGGGGTTAAGTTTAGAGGCGAGAGCAACAAGGGTGATGTCGTGGTGGGCGTCTGCTATAGACCACCAGACCAAGAGGATGAGGTAGATGAGGCTTTCTTCACACAACTAACAGAAATTTCCAGATCACAGGCCCTGGTTCTCATGGGGAACTTCAATCACTCTGACATCTGCTGGGAGAGCAATACAGCAGTGCACGGACAATTCAGAAAGCTTTTTGGAGAGTGTTGGGGACAACTTCCTGGAGGTGTGCTGGAGGAACCAACTAAAGGCCGTGCTCCTCTTGACCTGCTGCTCACAAACAGGGAAGAATTGGTAGGGGAAATAGATGTGGGTGGCAACCTGGGCAACAGTGACCATGAGATGGTTGAGTTCAGGATCCTGACAAAAGGAAGAAAGGAGAGCAGAAGAATACGGACCCTGGACTTCAGAAAAGCAGACTTTGACTCCCTCAGGGCACTGATCGGCAGGATCCCCTGGGAGGCTAATATAAGGGGGAAAGGAGTCCAGGAGAGCTGGCTGTATTTAAAAGAAGCCTTATTGAGGTTGCAGGAACAAACCATCCCGATGTGCGGAAAGAATAGCAAATATGGCAGGCCACCAGCTTGGCTTAACAGAGAAATCTTCGGTGAGCTTAAACACAAAAAGGAAGCTTACAAGAAGTGGAAACTTGAACAGTTTAGTAGGGAGGAGTATAAAAATATTGCTCGAGCATGCAGGGATGTAATCAGGAAGGCCAAAGCACAATTGGAGTTGCAGCTAGCAAGGGATGTGAAGGGTAACAAGAATGGTTTCTACAGGTATGTTAACAACAAGAAGAAGGTCAGGGAAAGGATGGGACCCTTACTGAATGGGGGAGGCAACCTAGTGACAGATGACGTGGAAAAACCTGAAGTACTCAATGCTTTTTTTGTCTCGGTCTTCACAGACAGCTCCCAGACTGCTGTCCTGGGCAGCACAGTATGGGGAGGAGGTGAGCAGCCCTCAGTGGTGAAAGCACAGGTTAAGGACTATTTAGAAAAGCTGGACATGCACAAGTCCATAGGGCCGTATGCAATTCATTCAAGGGTGCTGTGCTGAGGAAGTTGGCGGATGTGATTGCAGAGCCATTGGCCATTATCTCTGAAAACTTGTGGCGATTTGGGGAGGTCCCGGACGATTGGGAAAAGGCAAATATAGTGCCCATCTTTTAAAAATGGAAGAACGGGAATCTGGGGAACTACAGACTGGTCAGCCTCACCTCAGTCCCTGGAAAAATCATGGAGCAGGAAAATATGAAGTAGTACTCTGAAGTCCTATTGTAACTATGTAAAGTGTGGGTCATTAATGGTGGCTTGGAATCTTGATGGCTCCCATTGACTAGGACAATTGGTTGTGAATGGCTCTGTTTACTTGCAAACCTTCCTGCGTACATGCAGGCCAGCCCTGAAAGAATGGAGAATGAGGTCTTATAGTGACATGTGATCATGTCACCTGGTACTGGAATCCATCTTAAACCTGGTGCTTTTCCATTTAGAAGGATGGGTGGGAACCCAGAAAGAGACAAAGGATTCCCGCCTTGTGCCAAAGCTATAAAAGGGGGTGGAAGAGAACAAAGGGGGCTGCCAGTCATGAGAAATCCCCGAGTTATCACCTGAGATGGAACTAACAAGGACAATACCAGGGGAAAGGATTGGGCCCAGACTAAGAAGGAGTCTAGACTGTGAAAGAAGCTTATTGGAACATCTCTGAGGGTGAGATTTACCTGTATTCCGTTTCTTAATGTATTAGGCTTAGACTTGTGTGTTTTGTTTTATTTTACTTGGTAACTTACTTTGGTCTGTCTGTTATTACTTGAAACCACTTAAATCCTACTTTTTATTCTTAATAAAATCACTTCTGTTTATTATTAAACCCAGAGTAAGCGATTAATACCTGGGGGGAGCAAACAGCTGTGCATATCTCTGTATCAGTGTTATAGAGGGTGGACAATTTATAAGTTTACCCTGTATAAGCTTTATACAGAGTAAAATGGATTTATTTGGGGTTTGGATCCCATTGGGAACTGGGTGTCTGGGTGCTGGAGATAGATGACCTGCTGAGCAGTTTTTGGTTAAAGTCTGCAGCTTTGGGGCCATGGACCAAACCTGGGTCTGTGTTGCAGCAGGCTAGCGTGTCTGGCTCAACAAGGCAGGGTTCTGGAGTCCCAAGCTGGCAGGGAAAACGGGCTCAGAGGTAATTCCAGCACGTCAGGTGACAGTCCCAAGGGGGTCTCTGTGACCGAACCCATCACAGTAGTACACAGGGAAACGGAGGTACACAGAGTATTAGTATAGGACAGTAAGACTCACATGCAACATAACAAGATGAATAAAACCCCACTTTGTCATAGTGATGCAGTTGTGAAAAAGGCTATTATCATTCTGGGGTATGTCTACACTACAAAAATAGGTCAAATTTATAGAAGTCGATTTTTAGGAAGCAATTTTATACAGTCGATTGTGTGTGTCCCCACTAAGCGCATTAAGTCGGCGGAGTGCGTCCACAGTACCGTTGGTAGCGTCGACTTTCGGAGCGTTGCACTGTGGGTAGCTATCCCACAGTTCCCGCAGTCTCCGCTGCCCACTGGAATTCTGGGTTGAGCTCCCAATGCCTGATGGGGCAAAAACATTGTCTCGGGTGGTTTTGGGTACATGTCGTCAGTTGCCCCTCCCTCAGTGAAAGCAAAGGCAGACAATCGTTTTGCGCCTTTTTTCCGTGCAGATGCCATACTGCTTTCAGCAGACGGTGTAGTAGGACTGCTAACTGTCGTCATCCAACCACCGCTTCCACTGCAACTCTGCTCTCCTGGTGCCATGAATCCACCTCGCAGGTCCTCTCATCGTTTATACTGGCACTAGAGAAAGTTCAGAAAAGGGCAACTAAAATGATTAGGGGTTTGGAGAGAGTCCCATATGAGGAGAGATTAAAGAAGCTAGGACTCTTCAGCTTGGAAAAGAGGAGACTAAGGGGGGATATGATAGAGGTATATAAAATCATGAGTGATGTGGAGAAAGTGGATAAGGAAAAGTTATTTACTTATTCCCATAATACAAGAACTAGGGGTCACCAAATGAAATTAATAGGCAGCAGGTTTAAAACAAATACAAGGAAGTTCTTCTTCACGCAGTGCACAGTCAACTTGTGGAACTCCTTACTGAGGAGGTTGTGAAGGCTAGGACTATAACAGCGTTTAAAAGAGAACTGGATAAATTCATGGTGGTTAAGTCCATTAATGGCTATTAGCCAGGATGGGTTTGTTTGTCAGAGGATGGAGATGGATGGCAGGAGAGAGATCACTTGATCATTGCCTGTTAGGTCCACTCCCTCTGGGGCACCTGGCATTGGCCACTGTCGGTAGACAGGATACTGTGCTAGATGGACCTTTGGTCTGACCCGGTACGGCCGTTCTTATGTTCTTATGCTCTGTTCTTTATAAATATCTATTCTCGTGGCATCCCGTCGTCATCCACCGCTTCCGCTGCAGCTCTGCTCTCCTGCTCGTGTCTCGATAGCGAATTTCTCCATGCTGTCCCGGTCTGTGCTCCTGCTGCCTTTCCTGCAGCTCCACCAAATGCCAGAGCATATCAGTTTGATCCCCCAGTAGCTTCAGCATTGCATCCTGCCTCTGCTCATCGTGCTGCCGCCATCTCTCTTCTTGCTCCCGCCACCTTTCATCTCGTTCATCCCTCCTGTACTCGCATTCATTTTCTGCTTTCCTGGACTCTGACATTGTTTGCCTCCATGCATTCTGCTGAGCTCTTTCAGTGTGGGAGGACGGCCTGAGCTCAGAGAACATTTCATCGCGAGTGCGTTTTTTTCACCTTCTTATCTGCGCTAGCCTTTGGGATGGAGATGATAGGGGTAGCATTGAAACATTTGCAGCTGTGGGAGGAAAAAAGGGAGACTAGTATTTAAAAAGACACATTTTAGAGAACAATGGGTAGACTCTTTCATGGTGAACCAAGATGTTAACATTACATAGCACATGTGCTTTCGGTACAAGGTTGCATTTTGCCTCTTATATTGAGGGCCTGCCGTTTGGTGTGAGAGATCACACATGCAGGGCCGGGCAACAGAATTTGGCTTGCAGGCAGCCATGGTAAGCCAGAGTCTTTCAGCTTCTTCAACCTTCATAACATGTGGGAATGGTTTCAAACAGCAGCACCCTCCTTTCCATACCAAGCACCTGTTGAGTTGGCCATTTAAAAGGAGGGGCTGTACTGGCCGCGAATGCATCCCAAGTCTTCGGGGCAAATTAATCATTGAACATGCTTGCTTTTAAACCATGTATTATATTTACAAAGGTACACTCACCAGAGGTGCCTTCTCTGGCTTCATGGTCTATGAGCCTTCCTTGGGAGGGTTGGAAGGGTATTGGCTCCAAGGTGATAAACAGTTCCTGGCTGTCTGGGAGAATGGTTTCTCAGCTTGTGTGCTGTGCGCTATCCTCCTCCTCCTCCACCTCCTCATCTTCCTCATCCCCAAAATCCTCATCCTTGTTGCATGAGACTCCCTCCTTGCAGGTGTCTATGGACAGGGGTGGGGTAGTGGTAGGGGGCCCCCCTAGAATTGCTTGCAGCTCATCATAGAAGCTGCATGTCTGGGGCTCTGACCCGGAGCGGCCGTGTGCCTCTTTGGTTTTTTGGTAGGCTTGTCTGAGTTCCTTAATTTTCACGCAGCACTGCTGTGGGTCCCTGTTGTAGCCTCTGTCCATCATGCCCTTGGAGATTTTTTCAAATATTTTGGCATTTTGTCATTTGGAACGGCGTTCTGATAGCATGCATTCATCTCCCCAAACAGCGATCAGATCCAGTACCTCCCGTTCGGTCCATGCTGGAGCTCTTTTGCAATTCTGGGACCGCATGGTCACCTGTGCTGATGAGCTCTGCATGGTCACCTGTGCTGATCAGCTCACCACGCTGGTCAAACAGGAAATGAAATTCAAAGTTCCCGGGGCTTTTCCTGTCTACCTGGCCAGTGCATCTGAGTTGAGAGTGCTGTCCAGAGTGGTCACAATAGAGCACTTTGGGATAGCTCCCGGAGGCCAATACCGTCGAATTGCATCTACACTACCCCAAATTCGACCTGGCGATGTCAATTTCAGCGCTAATCCCCTTGTCAGGAAGGAGTACAGAAATCGATTTTAAGAGCCCTTTAAGTTGACAAAAATGGCTTCGTCATGTGGACGGGTGCAGGGTTAAATCGATCTAACGCTGCTAAATTCGACCTAAACTCATAGTGTAGACCAGGGCCTGGAGTGTGTTAAACAGTTGTGTTGTATGTCAGACATGGGAGGTCATTGTGCAGCTCTACTCAGCACAGGTGAGTCCTCAGCTGGAGTCCTGTGTCCAAATCTTGGTGCCACACTTGATGCGGACAAATTGGAGAGAGTCCAGAGGAGAGCAACAAAATGTAAAAAGTTTAGAAAACCCGATCTATGAGGAAAGGTTAAAACAACTGGGCATGTTTAGTGTTGAGAAAAGAAGACTGAAGGGGGGACCTGATAGTCTTCAAATATATTAAGGGCTGTTATACAGAGGACGGTGATCAATTGTTCTCCATGTCCACTGAAGGTAGGATAAGAAATAATGGGTTTAATCTGCAGCCAGGGAGATGTAGGTTAGATGTTAAGAAAAACTTTCAAATTATAAGGGTAGTTAAGTTGTGGAATAGGTTTCTGAGGGAGGTTGTGGAATCGCCATCATTGGAGGTTTTTAAGAATAGCTTGAACCAAAACCTATCAGGCATGGTCTAGGTTTACTTGGTCCTGCCTCAGTGCAGGGGGCTGAACTTGATGCTTTGTTGAGGTCCCTTCCAGCCCAAAGTTTCTATGACCTATGCTCTCCAAGGGATTGTGACTTCATGTAGTGTATAAGCATCAGGAGCTGTTGAGATTTTATGTATTATGCTTTTATATTCACACAAATTCCCCTTAATTTATGACAGGGGATGAGAAATATGGAGGACACTGTATGTGAACTAGAAGCAAAACTGTCTCTACATGGAACACAAAGGTCTTCAAAAAGTCTCAGGAGCATTGCAATATATAGGTGAACTTGGGAGAAGTGTTAGTATTAGGGCTGGTTGAAAAATTTCCATGGAAAGCTTTTGTGGACGGAAAACTGGGTTGTCAAAGAAATGAAAAAATTTCATGGAAAGTGCCTGCTTTCCTCAATTTTTTAAAACATTTTTTGGTCAGAAAACTGGGGGAGGGGGGGAGATGAAAAATGATCATTTCAGTGCGAAATGTCAACTTTTAGTCAGAAAAATGTGTTGGACAAAAAGCCAACAATTGCCACTGAAAATGTTGACGAAAGTGAACTTTTCTTGTTTCTGTCAAAGTTCTCGGTGGAATAACCCCCCATCCATTTCCAGTTCCCAGCTCTGACGATCCCTGAGTGATGAACAACACATTGAAGTCAATGGAAAGACTCCCATTCACTTCACTGGGCTTGGGATCTGGTCCCTGGTGAGAGTCACAAAAGGCTGCCCATGGAACTCCTTTTCCTGTCTGTCTCAATCTCTCTTTCTGCCTTATATTTCATTCTCTTAAGTGGCCTTTTTGTTCTTCATTTTCATCTAGCAGGGCTCTTTCCTCCCACTGCTCCGCTAGAATTATGGGTAACAAATGGTGACCTGCGGGGCCCATCTTCCAGACAAGAGACACGGGGGAGGAAATTTCCTTCCCAGGATGCCAGACAGAATGTATCAAAAGTGCTAGGCCATATCACCTCCTGCAGCTAGTCCTCTCCTGGGGATCAGTAATCAGATAAGAGCGAAGACACCTACAGGCAAGGAGCAGAGGCTGTGTGAAAACTCTCAGCTTCCACAGTTCATGCTCCTGGGATGAAGGGATTTCACTTATTGACACTGAAGGAAAACAGGGTCCCATATTGTTTTCCAGATAGGGTGAATGACCCAAAGCATAGATGGTAAGATTAATTTGTCTGTTACTTTATCCGTTTGTCCAGTGACGGAACAGTCTGAATGAGATTGTCTGCAATAGCATATGGCCTATCCTCGACTGCTATTAGCAAACATCTCCAATGGCCAGAGATGGGACACTAGACAGGGTGGGCTCTGAGTTACTACAGATAACTCTTTCCCAGGTGTCTGGCGAGTGGGTCTCGCCACATGCTCACGGTCTCACTGATCGTCATATTTGCATCAGGAAGGAATTTTTCTCTTGGTCAGATTGGCAGAGACCCTGGGAGTTTTTTTACCTTCCTTTGCAGCGTGGGGCACTGGTCACTTGCATGTTTAAACTAGTGTAAATGGTGGATTCTCTGTAACTTGAAGTCTTTAAATCAAGATTTGAGGACCTCAGTAACTCAGCCAGAGGTCATAGGCGCCGACTTCTGCTGGCGCCGGTGGGTGCTCAACTCCCCTCTGCCCCGGCCCCGCCCCGACTCCACCCCTGCCCCGCCCCCATTCCAACCCCTTCCCCAAAGTCCCTGCTCCAACTCTGCCCCCTACCTGCCCCTATTCCAACCCCTTCCCCAAATCCCCGCCCCGGCCCTGCCTCTTTCCTGCCTCCTCCCCTGAGCGCACTGCGTTCCCGCTTCTCCCTCCTCCCTCCCAGAGCTTGTTACGCAGCAAAACAGTTGTTTTGTGGCGGCAAGCGCTGGGAGTTAGGCAGAGAAGCGGGGACGCAGCGCGCCCAGGGGAGGAGGCAGAGGCAGAGGTGAGGTGGGGCGGGGGGGGGGGCCTTGGCTGCCGGTGGGTGCAGAGCACTCACCAATTTTTCCCCGTGGGTGCTCCAGCCCCAGAGCACCCACAGAGTCGGCGCCTATGCCAGAGGTTAGGGGTCTGTTACAGGAGTGGGTGGGTGAGGTTCTGTGGCCTGCAATTTGAAAGGAGGTTGGACTAGATGATCATGATGGTCCTTTCTGGCCTCAAAGTCTATGAGACTACTGCTAACAGCTGCCCACAGAAAACCGTTTTCAGTGAATAACAGCAACAACTTTATTGACCCTACAAACTTATGAAGAACACAACAGATACTATTACTTACATTTCATTAGATGGCAAGCTTTAGAGATATTAACTATCTCCACACACACACATATATACTGACCCTGCATCTGATTAGAGCTGGTCGGGAATTTTCCAACCAAATGATTTTCTGGTGGAAATTTAAATTTATGCAAAATCAAATTTTTCTGTGGGGAAATGGTACTTTTGTGAGAAAATCGTTCCCTGCTCTGCAGCTCCCTGGCAGCCTGCCTGGAATGGGGGCTCCAAAGAGGATGCAGCTCGGCTGTTCTCAGTGGTGGCAGATGACAGAACAAGGAGCAATGGTCTCAAGTTGCAGTGGGGGAGGTCTAGGTTGGATGTTAGGAAACACTATTTTACTAGGAGGGTGGTGAAGCACTGGAATGGGTTACCTAGGGAGGTGGTAGAATCTCCATCCTTAGAGGTTTTTAAGGCCCGGCTTGACAAAGCCTTAGCTGGGATGATTTAGTTGAGGTTGGTCCTGCTTTGAGCAGGGGGTTGGACTAGATGACCTCCTGAGGTCTCTTTCAACCCTAATCTTCTATGATTCTATGATTCTATGGTGAACTTGTGCTCTCCCGCTCTGGGCCAGCTTGCCAGGCGGATTGCCCTGGAGTCAAGGCTCCTGAGGTCTGAGAGATGCTCCACTGAGCCTGTTTGGTGAGCTGGGCAGCTCCGGGAGCCTCTGAAACATTTAG